>NC_030818.1:26215714-26519107 GCF_001704415.2 Capra hircus
TAACAAAAATATTAGTGAGGAAGGAGACATTGTCTTATATTTTTGCAGATCTTTTTCAAATCTGGCTTAATAAAAGCAGGCTGGAGTCTGCTTTTGCTTTTGCACTCACTGTGTTGCAATAGCACCTGTTATATAGCCCCTGGAAAGCTCCACTGTATTCTCGTGAAAGAACTGGAATAAAACAGGCAGATAATATCTTAATATCATTGTGAAAATGGTTTTGACCTTGTTGATCCTCAGGGGCCTGAGACCTTACTTTGAGATCTTTGAGTTAAGGATGTCTTCTGACATTTTTCTTCTTTGTTTTACGATTTGAATTTTCTTCAACTATGGAAAAAGATGAGTTATATAACTAGAAATAAATGATATGCATGTGCTTGTTGTCTTTAAATATATGTGTTGGATATCTCTTGTTGCCCCTCCAGATGTCCAGCTGTCCCTCCATTTCTCCATCTTGTTCTGTGACCTACATGGATAATGTCAACAGGCTCCAGTTGGGCTTGGCCCATGGGTAGAATCTGTGGGAGATCAAAGGGTGGGAGGAGAATGAGGTTGGGATCCTTGAAGAGGGCTCACTTGGTCCTTCACCACAGGTCAGACCCTCTGCATATAACGCTTTCCGGGTTCAGGTTTCTGCAAGCCCTTCCTACTCTTATCCCTTCAGGCACAGAGGTTCTGTTTCTGTTTCCCTATTACTAGCCTGAGAGGATTAGATTTTATGATTTATCTCTACCCTGCCTGCACCTTTGAAAACATTTCCTTTATTACACTCTCCTCAAAATTCCTAATTTGGGTGCACCATCTGTTTCTTGCCAGACTCTGACTAATGCAAGCTATGAGAGTTACATGACCTTAAGGATAAACTTCAGTTAAAGTATTACCCATGGCATCCAACCCACCTGATTTTTAATGGAAATTAGAAAGCTCTGAAGCCCTGGTGTCTCAGAGCCTAAGGTCTTTAATGGCTTGAAAAAGAGAGGGCTGGGTGCCTTGACAACCTACTGACGTCTGCAGAGATTTCTTGGTTTTGTCTGCTTGATTTTACTTTCATCTGTGCATAGATAAAACAGAAACATAGCTGCAAAACTATAAATGCTCTGGGCAGCAGTGTGACCATGCCAGGCAATAGATCATGATTAGCCTGAATCAGTGGTTCTCAAAAATGTGGTCCCTGGACTGGCAGCAGTGGCATCTCGGGGGCTCTTGTTAGGCAAATTCTGAGGCCCTACCTGAGAGCTACTGTGTCAGAAACTCTAGGGGTCAGGCCTAACAATCTATATTTTAACAAGTCCTCCAGGGGATTTAGATACTTGTAAAGTGTAAGAACCTCTACTCTAATCAACTCTGACATCACAGTTCTCTAATTTCCTGGCCTCCGTTGCACTTGGGGGTGGTCATGTAACTCCCTCACACCCTACTACCTTCAACTTGGGCATCTTACTCTGAAGACACGGGAACCATCTTGTGATCTTGGGGCAATAAGATCATTGTAGAAAAACTGACCCTGACATCACTGTTCACCTCCAAAGTTCTTGTGCGAAAAAAATGCCACCCCACACTCTCCAGTTATTTAAGCCTCTGTTTAAGTTTTCTGCTAGTTGTAGTCAAACATTTCTAACCAACAAAATATGGTTTTTGGAAAAGACTTTTCCCCCTCATGATGATAAGAATTGTAAACAATATTTTAATATTAAAATAAGTGTTAAGTATGGGGTAGAGGGCAAAATTCTCTGGATTTTGAAGATAATTTTTAGCACATGTGGCCCAATTCTTGCTAAATTCCCAGATACCTTAGGATAAAAGAGCCTCAGTACTAAGAAGTCCTTTCTCTAGAAACACTTTCAACAGAAACAACATTGTGGATTCATGAAAGTCAGGGTTGAACATTTCTAAGAAAGTGGCAGTGGTCAAGAAAAGGGAAAACTTGTTCTCCGACTCTTACTCACCACACTTCTGACACCAAATGTGTGGGTTGTTTTCCTCATGTTATACAATTCTGGCACTAACTACCCGGAGTTAGCACAAATCCCACAGGTTTCAAAGTTTAGTCCCACAAGACCAACCCTGACTTCAGGGGCTAGTCATCAGTTCCAGGTTGTGACCTGTACTTCTAACCGATTAGGTATAAATCAGGAGTTCCTACAACCCCCTCCATGGGTTTGATACTTTAGACGAGCTCACAGAACTCAGCTCACAGGGAAACATTATCACCTGCTTTTGATAAAGGATAAAACTCTGAGATTCATGGGGTCGCAAAGAGTCGGACATGAATGAGCGACTGAACTGAACTGAACTGAACTGAAAACTCAGAAACAGCCAGAGGCTTCCCTGGTGGTCCAGTGGTTCAGATTCTGTGCTTCCAATGCAGGGTGCACGGATTCTGTTCCTGGTGAGGGAACTAAGATACCACATGCTTCTTGGCTAGGCTAGAAAAAAAAAAAAAGAAACAAAACTCAGGAAGCTGAATGGAAGAGATTCATACAGCAAGCTACGTGAGAAGGGTGTGAACTTCCATGCCCTCTTGGGGCTCACCACCCTCCTAGCACCTTGATGTGTTCACCAACCCAGAAGCTCGCCAAAACTTGTCATTGAGGGTTTTTATGGGGGCTTCATTATGTAGGCAGGATTGATTAATTCATTAGCCACTGGTGATTAAGCCCATTTCCAGCTCCTCTCCCCTCACCAGAGGTCAGGTTGAAAGTTCTAACCTTCTCATTACATGGTTGATTCCTCCAGCAACCAGCCTCCATTCTCCAGGAACCACCTCATTAGCTTAAATTCAGGTAGGGTTCAAAGGGGCTTATTATGAATCACAAAAAATTCTCCTGACACCCCTATCAAGAAACTACAAAAGTTTTAGAAGCGCTGTGCCAGAAACCAGGGATAAAGACTGAATATATAATTATTATACCTACCATATCAGTTAATACATTCCATAAGCAGCAATACCCATCGTCTACCATAGCACGTGATTCACAGTGAATGCTTAGTAAATATTTGTAGAGTGGAGCTGGTGAATTTTTTCTTAAGTGAAGAAAACAGGTTTATTAGTGGAACATTTATTTTCAGTGGCCAAGAAGGGAGTGGATCAGATGAGACTACTTGAAGTATGACACTGAAGCTCGTTGTCAGAAACTACAGCATCTGCATATAAGAGGCACATAAATATGCTGAGTGAATAAATGAAATTTCTTCTAAATTTCTCCTAAAAAATTCTTTATAGAGAATTTCTTTCTCTATAAAGATTCTGATTCAACTGTGACAAGCATTACATTAGGTGTTATTATGTACCATATTCCATTTAGTCTTTAAAAGTCATGTGAAGTTGGCAGCATTGGATTACCAAGGGTGGGCTTAGTGCACCAGCAAAACTGGGGCATCCAATTTGTTTGGAGAAAATTGATACCTGATGTCTTATTTTAAAAAGAACTTAAGAGTACTACAGTCAACATTGGAAAAATCGGGACCTTTTCTACATTACGTTTAGCATTATTTCTATTTAAAATTATGTATTAGGGAGTGCTTTGTATTACTAAGAGTGCCCAAAGCGCTTCATCTGACTCTGGAAGAAGATGTTATGATTCCTATTTTACAGAATAATAAACTGAGGCTTGTTTACCAGCTGAAGAGCTCAGTTACTAGCTGAAGCCACACAGCTAGTTTTCAACAGAGCCCACTGTGATGACACTCAATGACACATTATATGTTAACAATAAAGTGAAGTCGCTCAGTTGTGTCTGACTCTGTGAACCCATGGACTGTAGCCTACCAGGCTCCTCTGTCCATGGGACTTTCCAGGCAAGAATACTGGAGTGGGGTGCCATTTCCTTCTCCAATGATACACACCAATTTTGTGAATCTTCTTGGACCTTC
This sequence comes from Capra hircus, assembly GCF_001704415.2. Taxonomy (NCBI): domain Eukaryota; kingdom Metazoa; phylum Chordata; class Mammalia; order Artiodactyla; family Bovidae; genus Capra; species Capra hircus. The sequence continues at coordinate 26,219,588 of NC_030818.1, forward strand.
CCTATTGGTTTAGTTTTTTAATTAAATAAAGTATATAACAAAATTAACTTAAAATCTTTTTGATCCTTGTATTCTCAGCACCTAGAAGAGTATTCAGTACATCTTTACAGTACATCCTTATTCCTGATTGAAAGAAGGAATGATGGACAATCTTCAGCCCACCTAAATGATTTTGCTATGTATTAATTTTGAGGCCAACCAAGGGAAAGTGAGAAGGAAATCAAGCAGACCCAGAAAATTCTCTGATGACCTTGCTTGGATTCTCAAGACAAGGGTCCTGAGATGTCGCCACTTGTAGGATCTTTAGTATGATTCCTATTTTGGAACCTGGGATCCTAGATTCCCTTACCCCTATATAAGGCATGTCAGGCAAAGGAGTATGATCTAAAGAAATAGATTCTGTGAATCATTTAAGAAATATTTCCTGAGAACTGTATGATCCCATACTGATAATGAGGGGGACAAGAGAAAGGCAAAATCTAAATGGGCTACTTCATTTCTTATTTTCTTCCCAACATGCAAAAGTAGGGAAACTGAATTTTAACTCACAGTGTTTCCGTTATGCTACCTCAATCACTGGAGTACATAAAAACTACGTGTGAGAATTGTTTAAAAATTCACTTGTCTTATCCCCTGGGTCCTTGCTATTAGAGATGTGAGTGGACCCAGGAATCTGCTTCCCAGGTGATTCTGATGCTGGTGGTCTAGCCATCATGCTGTAAGAAACACTATCCTTACACAAACTTGAGTAGATTAAGAAATCTGAATGGCAGTCAAGCCTTTATTTCTGCTATCCTCACAACGGCCAGGACAATCACCCTATTTTTAAATCTGCCCTTCTCCCCAAAACACTGACAGCACCTAAGTTGAGTAACATTGTTTTGGGTCTTAGCTTAACTGTCTGCCCAAACCAATTTACACCAAAGTATGAACAAAGGTTAAATTCTCTTTCAGGGCATTTTCATTGGAAAAAATGAAAAATTTCATTACATTTTAATTTTCTTTTTGTTGGGGGTGGGGAAGGAACAGAGAATCCCATGGACAGAATCCCATAGACAGGTGGGGAAGGGACCTGGAGAATCCCATGGACAGAGGAGCCTGGTGGGCTACGGTTCATAGTGTCATAGAGTCAGACACTAGTGAAGTGACTTAGCATGCATGAATGCACCTTTTAGTCTAATTCAGTTGCTGGAAGAATTATGTCCACTTCTCTCATCCTCTTATTGAATCATTTATTCTAGATTAATCCTGCATTAAGCCTTCCTCTGTAAATTTACAGGAAAGATCCTTTGGGTCATCACCGTCTCTATCATGTTTCAGTTACAGCAAGCATCATCTTATAATTTATTTTTGTACTTCAGCTCTACGTACAGGGCCTGACAAATAGCAGGCGTTCAATAACCGTGGAACGAACGAATGTCAAAGCCTAGGCCAAGAGTTTCTAAAATCAATGTTGACTAAGAAACAAAACACGGAAATGCTAAGGGCTGAATGCCAGGTAGTGCGGGCCTAGAAGAAATAAAAATAACCCCTAACAGCACAGAGAGAGAAGGCGACGGCACCCCACTCCAGTACTCTTGCCTGAAAAATCCCATGGACGGAAGAGCCAAGTAGGCTGCAGTCCATGGGGTCGCTAAGAGTCGGACACGACTGAGCGATTTCACTTTTACGCATTGTAGAAGGAAATGGCAACCCCACTCCAGTGTTCTTGCCTGGAGAATCCCAGGGACGAGGGAGCCTGGTGGGCTGCCGTCTATGGGGTCGCACAGAGTCGTACACGACTGAAGCGACTTAGCAGCAACAGCAGCAACAGCACAGAATCCTTCCGAAGGAATCACCTGTCTCATTTTCTTACATCGCTTTTTGGCCTCTCCAGACACCCCAATTTCCCGCTCTCTAACTCCTTTTCTTCCCTTATGGGGACAGGTCAGGCAGGTAGTCCAGTGCAGCTGCTCTGATTGGTCGGCGATGATTTCATTGTTAGGGAACATCCGGGCCTTTCTCCTCCCCGCACCACCTCCCCCAGAGCCCTGCCTTCTGAGTTTCCCTCTCCCGCGTGCGCCCCACCCGCTGGCTAAAGCAAAACAACCGCCTCTCCTTGGATCGCTTCTTGCCCTCGCCTGCGCCATCCTTCTCGTCTCTACGTCTAAGAGAGGCGTTTATATCTTCCAATGAGGGCCTAGTAGGACTTTGTTTGCCAATCAGCAGCGAACCCCCTGCAATTCCGGGTGGGACTAGGCCTCCACACCTATAATTGGACAGCCCATTGGCTCCTTTATGGCGTTTGGTTTTACGCAAGGCTTAGAGGTCAAAAATAAAGGGGCACGGTCTTCACAGAACGAAAAGGCTCCGCACAGACTCTCTAGGTTTGACCGTTTTGGAGGACTAGCCAATCGCTTTTCGAATACTTCCCCGCCTTTTGCGCGTTTATTTAAAAAAAGCCGGTGTGACGGACTTGGAAATTGGTTCCGTGACAGACATGTAAAGAAAGCCAATGATTGAAAGTTCGGGCCACCATTTGGACCAATAACAAAAGAGAATCGCTAGGGTCTGGGCTCTGAGAGGCAGAGCGCAGGTGGGCGTTACTTGATTGACGACGGTCTCTACTTATGGCTGTTAGGGTGGGTTGGTCCCTGATATCTGGGCGGCATAGCAGAGGCGGGGCCGAATGAAGTAAAGGGTAATGATGGGTTGGGTCTCACTCAGTGGGCGGTGTTTGATGGATAGCTGACCTTGCCAATTGAAAATGGTCACTTGTGTCCAATGGGAAACTAAGAGCCCAAGGGCGGGGCCTTGTGGGCGGGGAAAACTAAGGACGGAGCTACTGGGGCTGCCGGACTGGGAGGGCGGTGATTGACGGGCCGGCCAACCAACCGGCTTCAGTGAGAGGCCGCGTGGCGTCCCAATGGGTGGGAATGGGGGCGGGGCTCTCCGAGGGGCGGGGAAGGACAGGGTGCGGGGAGGGCGTTGCAGAAGGAGCGGAGCGGCTGCTGCTCAATGGCGGAAAAGCCGCCGGTGCTCTGACCGCCTCGTCCCCCTAGCAGTTGCGGGGGAGTTTCCTGCCGGCGCGGCTGGAGTCTCTGTTTCTCAGGGTTAGGTGGCTGGAAGATGCTCCAGAGAGACGAGGCTGCGGCGGAGGAGGTGGCGGCGGCCGAATCGGCAGCGGCGCTAGGGTGGAAAGAAGGCGGCAGCGGCGGCGGCGGCGGCGTGCGGGGCCCGAGGGTGTAAACAGTCCCGGAGGCGGCGGAGGCGGTGGCCAAGACCCCGAGCGGGAAGCGGCGACTGAGGCAGGGTCGCGCCTCCGTTGGAAGCCTGGGCTGAGTGCAGCAGGGGGGCTCTGCGGCGGTCGCGAGCGGACGCCCTAGACCTCGCCTCCCTCCCTCGCCCCAGGTAAGGCCGCTGGGCGACCCGGCGAAGGGGAAGCGGCTCGCGGGCACCGCGGAGGCCCCGGACCGTTTTCGCGGTGCCGCCGAGCCTCGGCTGGGATCTCTGCCCTCCTAATCCTCGCCTCTTTTCTTGGGCCGCGGAGCCCGGAGGAGCGGTACGCCGGGCCTGGCTCCTGGCTAGGCCCCTTCCCCGCCGCCTCCGCGCTCGGCCGAGGTTGGGAGAGGCTCGGGGCCGGGAATTTTAGTTTGCTTCAACGTCTGAAAGTAAACTGCTTGTTCCTGTTCTCTGCGAGCATCTCTATCATCTGAAAGCACTGGGGCTACTCCAGGCCTTAACTCGTTCCGTCCTGGTGCATGCCTATATGAAAACACTACCTTTTCCCATTTGTTTCCTTATTAGCTTCTGCCCTCTGCGCTCCACTTCACTTCCTTGTTAAATCTTCTTTCTCGCTCTTCTATTTCTGCGTCTCATCACCTTCTTTCTCCTTAGTGACTTTAAATCGTTTCTCTTTCTCTTCTCAGCCGACTCCGCGGCTTCCTTCCTTGCCCTTCCGAGCAGTCCTTTTCGGATGTCTGTCTTTTTACAGTGAAGCTACTATCGTCAGTATTCCAAACCCACCAGAGGCCCATTAAGAATAGACTCACCAGTTTGAAGCGGCAGATCAGTTTTTTGATTAACTGAGCCTGTCCGTCTTAAAAAATTGTGTTATTAAATGCAGAGTGTGGAAATAGCCCTGAAGTTATTTTAAAAATGAAGAGCTCAGTGAGTGTTGTAAGAGTTATTTCATTTTTCAAGTTGCATGACCTCCAATGTCAGATTGCCTAGCTCTAGAACATTTGCCCATTTTGTTTAATAGCGACCCACATTCATCAGTATTCAAGTTGGCTTAAAAACAACTTGGAAACTTTAGAAAGAAGACATAACAACAACTAGGAAGCTGTTTTGATGAAGGCACTGCTAACTACCTTTTAAAACAGGCTCCACATGTTTAATGTATCAAAATAAAGTTGGCGGGATTCTTGTAAAAAGGATTATTTAGGAATTTGAGTAGTCGCAGTGTTATGTATCTATTTTAGGAGAAACATTCTTTTTCGGTTAACAATCGTTTACAACTCCTGTGTGAGAATTACCGAGGTTTATTGCGGGATTAACACAGGAACTCATTTTATTTGCGCTACTGCGTGGATGCAGAAGTGGTAAATTGTTCAGGGTAGATAGTGCAAGCCAGTATGTTCCAGTGGATGGAAAAGTATGCCACCAACACTGAATGCTAATAGACATTATTTCATTTACTTTTTCTGTTGTGCAATAGCAAAGTTGTTATTGTTGGCCTCCTTTTAAATAGTGCATTTCTAAATAAATAGTGAGGCAGGTTATTCTAATTATTATAGTATTTTCCAAGTGTACAGCCTTTTAAAAATATAGCTAAAATTACACTATTGAATAATGGTAATTTATTAAAGAAATAATTTTGTAGGCTTCTTGAACAGACTGGTTTCAATAGCACTTTTATTTAGTATTTGAACAGATTTTGTTAGTCAACAGATTTTCAGGGATAATCCTGATTTTTACTGTGCTGCTTTCTCTCAGTTGCTTCTTTGTCTATTTTTTTTAATGGTCGTTTGTGTTTTCTCATCATTTATTTTTGCTCTCATAAAGTCTTACCACAGTTTCTGCAGTGTTTCTTTATGTTGCATTGTCAATATGGAATAGTATTTTTATTATATCTTTCATAACCATTAAGTTTTCCCCAGTGTCTTGGACATTATCCTTTAGATTTATGTTGTGATTCTTCTCTTAGATGTGACCAACAGAGCTTTAAACACCTGTTTTCTTATACTGGGTGTCTGATTTTCTGTAAAGACTTGAGGAATAAGTGAAAGCCTTTTCAGTTTGTCTGCTAGGTCAGTAAATACTATTTTATGTTAGTAATTCACATGTAATTATCAAATCCCTTAAGAATACATCATTTGAAAAAAAAAAGAATACATCATTTGAAGAAGTGGGATAGTATCTAAAATAAGAACACCTCGTTCACAATTTGACAAGGTCAGAAAAAGTGGCTCTCATTGACAGTTTATTTTCTTACATAATTTTCTTATGGAGTCCTTTGAATTAAAATGTGTGGATAGACTCTCGCTTGGCATTTGTGGAAGAGTAGAATTTGCCATTGGATTGTTTAGCAATCATAGTGTTTCATTAAAAATTGGCTGAGCCTGTAATGGAAGAATTTGCACACATGTCCTTGTAGGTGGATTGGTAAACATTTACTACACATGATACTGGGAGTGAATGTTCCCCCTTCACACAGACACACACACTCATTGGTGTTAGTTACACATTTTGTCTACGTTATATGAATGTTTGTATACTATGTATAATTATTTGGAAATATTTTTTGACATCTAACGTAGAAAGTAATAAAATAGTATGATCCTAACTCTACAGTAGTCCTTCAGAAGATATTAATAGCATGAATAAAATTAATATATTAAAATAAAACTCATAGTGTTTTACTTTTTTGTGAAATATGACTTTCACAGTTCACTGATTTAAGAAGTTAGTTGACAAAAACTGACAGTTTCAGTGTTCTAAGAGTTGTAAGTTTTTCAAATTACAAAATTTTCAGGTAATACTTGGTTAAAATTATAGGGAGCAGTAAGGATTTGGGGGAATATGGATTTCAATGATTTTTTTCACACTGTAACTGATTCTTTTAATTTTTCTTAGCTAATTTCAGAATTTGGATTGGAACTGAATACTGAATTTATTTTAGCAACTTTAAAGTTTTATTTTAGAATGTATCATATATTATATCAGAATTGTGAATTAGGAGGATTGATTAATTGGGGATTTGAGATAAGATGCCTGGAAATTGAGAAAACCCTAGAAGTGTAATCTAGATTGCCGTCCACCTTGCTGTCCTGTACTCAAACTTAACAGTCAAGGTAAAATATTGTAGATTGGGAAGTATTGATTTTTATACTTTTTGCTTTGATTATCATAAAATTTATAGAATGATAGAGCTTGTCATCAGCTTTTAGCAGCTGACCTCACAAATATAGGTGAAGAAAAAGATACATGGAGTTCAATATCCCTTTCATTTTATTCCTGTTTTAGGTGGTGGTACTTCTTTACATCAAAACATTGATTTAAAATAAAGTAACTTTCAGTGTTTTAAACTAATTTAAGTATGCTAATATCTCTGATTAGCCATTTTGAAATCTTTTTTTCAAGTGAAATATTTCTAAGGTGATTTAACCTCCTTGTGTATATTTGACTTGAGTTATACTTTTCAGCGTTTTCTCTGGTTTGTCCCCAAACCACCACCGTTTAGAATGATTTGATCAAGTAGTCGAATCAGTGTTATAAAAATGTCTTCACTGAATTCTTGCTAAAGTTACAAAACTTTCAAAAGTGTAGTCTGTCTACTGTAGTTTCATTTATCAGACTTTATGATGATTTTGAGATTGAGTTTTTAATATCAACTAGCAACCTAGGAAACAAGTACATATGGTTGCTTATACTTTTTTTTTTCAAGTTTTCAGAGTGTTTTACTTGTACCCTTAATAATAACAGACATAAACATTTTGCTCTGAATTATGGTTAAGTCATGATACAGAGTTTCTCAAGTTTTTTTCTTTTTCTGTAGCTAGCTTCTGACCACACCTTCTATACCGTAACAGATGTACACTTCATAATAACTTATTTAACTTTGGAACCCAGTAGTTTAACAGTCAAATGTAGCGTTGAACTTCTTATAATTAAACATTTAATTGGTTTGTAACATTTAAAGCATAGTTGGCTAATTTAAAGCTTTTATGACTTAATAAGTGTGATGGTAAACTTATGTGAAAATGGCTTCAGAGTTTTCTTTTGGAGTATGTTGAATTATCAAGATTATGTTTATTGGCTTTAAATTGATTTCTTGAAAATTAAAGATCTTAAAGTTTAGAGACATAACACTAGTTGGAATATGTGCTTTGCATCCTTTTGAACAAAAGATCTATTAAAACATGGTCTGAGGTATAGAAGAGAGAGAAACATTGGAAGACTTCTATTTAATATTAAGGAACTTGTCTCACTTTGAGAGATGGGACCGATCACCGGTAGTCATTTAGGAAAGGTCAGACCTGTGTCTGTCTGGTTCTGTTTTTAATCTCTGTAGAAGGACCTTCACTTCAAAATAGGTGGTAAATGAAAAGTGCATTTGTATGAAAAACCTTTTCATGGAAAACTTGTCAAATGTGGTTATGTCATTAGGTATAACTGAATTTGTTATATAAGAAAAAAGCCAGGTGTATAGATTTTGTTTGATAAGTAGTACATACCTGAGAAGTAGGTTTGATAAATTTGTGAAGTTCTGAAGGATTTCAAAGCACTTTTGAAAGCTTGAGAGTAATGTGACTGATTCTTAAGTATAATGGCATTTTCTTGATGTAGGTATGTTTAAGTGTACTCCTAACCTTGAAAAGGGATGGTTAATAGATATTCTTATAAGTAGGAAAATCTAAGAGAGTTCATATAACTCATGAGTGCTTAAACTTGTCTTGGCAAAGAGTTTTTCCTTCTTCAGATTAAAACAATACTTGAGTTAACGAACTGGTGTTATCTGTTGAACACAGGTGGCCCTTCTTAGTCTCTTACAAAGAGGAAATAAACTCAAAGTGACTCTAAAAAGATAGAATGTAAGGGAGATAAAATTTAGATATGAGGAGCTTCCTGTTACTTTTGCTTACTTTAGGTTACCAACCCAGTGAGAAGTAAAAAAATTGGTAGAACTTAATAGTATTTAGTCTGTAGGCTGCCCTGCTCTTACGTGTGTGCTCAGTGCTGTCTGACTCTGTGCGGCCCCGCGGTCTGCAGCCTGCCAGACTGCTCAGTCCATGGAGTTTTCCAGGCAAGAATACTGGAGTGGGTTGCCATTTTCTACTTTCTAGGCAAGAGGCCCAACAAAATAACAAAATCCTTGCCCGCAGAGATCTTATGTTCTGATAACTCTTCCTTAGTTTACAACTGTGCTCCCTTCATGGGTGACTTGAATTGAGTGGGATTTGGCATGTGTGATGTTTTCTACACTTTGCTTAGAAGCTGTGATTAGAGCTTTACTATTTTTAACAAAGAGAGAAGGAAGAGGAGGTTTTTATAACTGGACGAAAACTGGAATATGAAAAGAGGAAGTAGGAAGGGGGAAATAGTGTTGTACCTAAGATTAAAATGTGAGCCAAAGATTAAAAAAAAAAAGATTCCTACATTAGGCATGTGGGAAGCTGGGGAAAACACCATTTGCTCTCCAATCTTGGATAGAGGAGTTCTTGGACAGGAGAATGGGAGAAAAGATGACATAGTGCGAGAAGGATAAAGAGGGCTTTTAACAAGTCTGTTTTAAGTAACTTGGGATGTTCCTATAAAATATATGTTATTTGTGTTGGAAAAGACCCTTTTCCTTTTCTTTTGTGAACATAGTTGAAAGATTAGTGGTTGGCCAGTAGTGTCTGAAATACTGTCGCTGATTTGTGACCGCTAATCTGTCTCCGGTTAGTTGACAGTTCTGTTGAGGTTAGCTGATGGAGTCAGTCCATCTCTTCGTTTATTGTCCTCCAGTTGCCCTGTATACCGAACTGCATCCCTTAATTCCATAGCTGTTTATGTATTACTTGAAGCTGTGCCTTTGTTTTCCTGCCTTGTAGGTTTCTGCATAACGATGTCCTGTTGTACTTAGGAGACAAAGCAAGTGCTTAGTTTTCTACTTTCTGTTTATAGCTTTTTTTAGTGATGATCCAGTTTGGTAAAGAAGTCTCTTCTTGAGTTTACACAAAACATTGCACACTTTTAAAGATAAGCATGAGAGATCTTTGATGTTTGTTTTTGTTTTAATGCATAATTGTTTTTTGCTTTCATTTATGAGTCATTCCGTCAGAGTCTCATGTGATCTTGCTTGCTGCAGTGAATTGAGATTGATTTTTTTATTTTAAAGCAAATCAACCTCTGTTTATTTCAGTGCTCCAATATGAAAATGAACACTAGTTCCCATTCATGACCTAAGAGACTCCCTTTATAACACGCGAATAAGCCTTCAGAGTACTGGTTTCACTTAATGTAATTTTGTAACTGTATTTATCACTTTTATCAAAACTCCAATGTGCAGAACTTGAACTTTTGAATATATTAAATATAAGACTGTAATTCAGACAAGGTTCATTAAGCTGTTCAAAATCTGGACATCTTTGAGTGCGTATGTTTTAGACCGAAAAATGAAGCAAAAATAACCTTACTTGATTTCTAAAGTTATCTTTTATAAAGTGTTGGTGATTATAGGTCCTAAATATAAGGAAGTTGAGTTTAGCTACTTTCTATTCAACTGTTTTGGAGTGTTTTGAATCAGAATGTGAAAGTGAAATAGTAACTTTTAGCTTAAGACATAATAGATTCAGTTATACTTTCATTTTGTTTTTGGTTTATAAAATCTGACTCTAGTTTGTAAGGGAGGTAGAGGCTTCTAAGGATTAGTGATGATTTAGGATGTTATTACTCTTAACATCTTGAGTCTTTTTCTCAGTGATAGGTTTGTATTTTAGTTCAGTTTATTTGCTGTTGGGCTTTTGGTTTATGTTGCTCTTTCTGCCTCTGTCTTTGCTTACTTGCTTTTTTTGAAGTATAGAGTGGCCACCAAATCTGGAAACAACAACAAAAAACTGTACACGATGAATGGTTTATTGATGTTATAGAATATGTTAACATAATACCTATGTTTTCAGACTTTATGACCATCCTGTAGAGTGGAATTCATGTAAGTAGGTCTTCTGTTTTTGTTTGGATATATATTAATTACATGGTTATTATGGAGTCAGGTATAAGGTATTGAATATAAAGGAGTAGAGATGCATAGTTAACGATAGAGAGCTGGCTAGAATAATGTTGATCCTGCGATTTAAGGGGACTGAAAACTATCTAACATGGTAAAAATAAGTGTGATGGTTAGTTGGTTTGTAATATTTGGCTGACAAAGTTTGGGAGATGCTGGATAAGCAGTAGCTTCAGGACTATATTTGAGAGATGGTCTCAGGAAGAGTTGGACACGATTGAGTGACTTCACTTTCTCTTTTCACTTTCATGCATTGGAGAAGGCAATGGCACCCCACTCCAGTACTCTCGCCTAGAAAATCCCATGGACAGAGGAGCCTGGTAGGCCATAGTCCATGGGGTCGCGAAGAGTCGGAGACGACTGAGTGACTTCACTTTCACTTTTCCCTTGCATGCATTGGAGAAGGAAATGGCAACCCACTCCAGTGTTCTTGCCTGGAGGATTCCAGGGACAGGGGAGCCTGGTGGGCTGCAGTCTGTGGGGTTGCACAGAGTCGGACACGACTGAAGTGACTTGGCAGCAGCAGCAGAGGTGCTGACCAAACAGTGATGCAGTTAAGAGTGTTTTTAGGCCTTAGCTCTGTTGTTTGAGAGTAATGCCTTTGGTAATAGTAAAATCCTTACGTCACTTAAGAATGAAAACTGGTCTATATCCACAGAGCTAGATGAGAAAAACTTTCACAAATGTGTGTGAAGCATCTTTTCAAAAGATTTAGATGCAAAAGATTTAGTGTTTTTGCTGCTCTGTGCTTTTAGGTGATGCTGTCAGATGCTTGACACCGTTAACTTGTGTATGTTTGTAGGTGTATATTAAGTGTAAGAAACCTTTGTATTACTAGGGGTTATGTTTCTTGGAAACTTTTCCAAAGGAAGGAAGGTGATAGGAAGCATAGACTCTATAAGGTCAGAATGCTTCTATCTGAGTCCCTCTTTCCCCATTCTGTAGATTGGATAACTTAAAGCAATTACTTAATGTTTCTAAGCCTCAGTTTTCTCTTTTGTACAGTGAGGCTATTTCATAAAATTGTTTAGTTGGACTATTCCATGTGAAGTCGTTACCATGGAGCCTTGGAATGTTATAATTTGAGTGCTTTCTCTTATTGCTATAACTGTTGTTACTACAGCTTCTAAATGATACTGGTACATTAGAAGGCGGAAGGCCCTGTTTGAGATTCCCACTGAACCTTTTAATGATTATGTGACTTTGTGAGTTATATATTCTTTCTCGGATTTAGTGGCCTTAATCTGTAATGTAATGTTTTTGAGTTAAGGCAGAGCTGAACCATATGATGTCTTGAGGTCCTTTTGATTCTTAAATTTAGAGCTCAGTTTTAAGATTGTCATTTCCTTCCAAAGTGTAAGCTACATAAGGATAACAACTATGTTCTGTGTGGAGATTTATCCATTTATCTCTGTTATATAAACATTTGTTGAATACATTTTCCCATAAAAAACAATGTCTTTTAGGGGGAGGAGAATAGAGAGTAATAAGAGGGAAGGAAGGTTTGCATTCCTTCTCAAGAACTTGATGCTTATTGTGTTAAAGGTATGAACACGGATTCCTGCTGCTTAGTTTCATTTAGTACATAAATAGTGTCTGCTAGCGTTAGATACTTTGGGGGACAAAGATTATCAGTCTGCCATGTGTGGGATGAGGAAGGGAGTATATGAATTGTCATACATGGTGAAAAGTAAAGATGCTATAAAGGAGCTGTAAGTGTATTTTATTGGAAGGATTGATTCTGAAGCTGAAACTCCAATACTTTGGCCACTTGATGCGAAGAAGTAACTCACTGGAAAAGACCCTGATGCTGGGAAAGATTGAAGGCGGGAGGAGAAGGGGATGACAGAGGATAAGATGGTTGGATGGCATCACCGACTCAGTGGACGTGAGTTTGAGTAAACTCCAGGAGTTGGTGATGGCCAGGGAGGCCTGGCGTGCTGCAGTCCATGGGGTCGCAAAGAGTTGGACACGACTGAGCGACTGAACTGAACTGAGGTGTATTTTATATATTAAGAATCCTTATAAAATGTATAAAAAATCAAATGGCAGTATAATTAGATTGTCTTACCTTGTAATTTGCTTTGTTCTCACTTTTAGAAATCAGATGCTTAAAAGGAAAAGCATCAGGGCTGTGAACTTTAGGAAAGTTTACGACCTTAAGAACTTTTACTGAAACTTAAGACTAATATTTATGGAGGAGATCGATGAAAAAATTTAATAAGTATATAATCCCATTGCATTTTGGCCTTTGTATTATGAAAATTTTTAATCCTATGGAATATTGTAACAGTACACTGAGTTCCCATGTGAAAGTGAAAGTTGTCAGTCGTGTCTGACTCTTCGACCCCATGGGACGGTAACCTGGCCAGGCTGCTCTGTCCATAGAATTCTCCAGGCAGAAATACTGGAATGGGTAGCCACTCCCTTTTCCAGGGGATCTTCCCAACCCAGGGTTCAAACCTGGGTCTCCCTCACTGCAGGTGGTTTCTTTACTGTCTGAGTCACCAGGGAATCCCCCTTATGTATACCACCACCTAAATTCAGTGGTATTTTATATTTTTGCCATATTTGCCTCATCCATAATCTTGCTGAACCATTTGAAAATATATTAGAAACATGTCATTTCACCCCTAAATACTTAAGTATGAATCTCCCAAAAATGACATTTCCTTTATACTTAAAATACTTATATCATGCATAGTATAGTTATCTAATTCCTAGAAGTCATGTAATTCTCAATCAAAATGTCTTCTATAGGTTTTTTCCTCTCCGTACCAAGGTTTGGTGAAGGATCTTGCATTATATTGCATTTGCTGTTGTATCTCAGTTCTCTTGTAAATTTAAGCACTAGTTTTAAAAAATGAGTTTCTGAAGAGACCAATTATTTTGTAAAATGTCCTGTATTCAGAATTTCTGTGATTGTTTCTGTGAAAATTGTTTAAAACTTCACTGAAGACTGTGTTAAATTCAGTTTAAACATTTGGCCATGATACCTCATAGGTGATGCTGCTTCGTGTTACACCACGTCAGGAGGTATTACAGAATGATTGGTTGCACTATTAGCGGTGCTGAGTTTGATGGCTGGGTTAAGGTGGTGATTGTTCAGTGTCTCCCTGGACAAGAAACATTTTCTCTTTTGAGATTACCAGGTAATTCATGGCATATTTTGTTACTGTAAAAATCTTTCTCCTTCAGACTTTGACTTAATGGGTTTATTGATATCTTTTTAAAAGATAGATCTGGACAGGCGTTACCAAACCATTGCTTACTGGCCAAATTTGGTCTGCTGCCTGAGTCCATAAATAAAGTTTTATTGGAATACAGCCATGCTCATTTGTTTACATACTGTTTCACTACTTTTCCACTACAGTGGCAGAGTTAAGTAGCTGTGACACAAACCATATGGCCCTGCAGAGCTCCAGATATTTACTGTTTGGTGCTTTATAGAATAAGTTTGCTGACCCCTCCGGTTTGTATTCTCCTTTTTCTCATCATGTTGTTAGTGGTATAAAACTGGTGTTTATATGTTGCCTCTCCTGCGTCCTGATGTATTATTCAAGGTATAATTGCTTTTCACATGGTTGAAATTGTGAAGTTTTTGCTTATGTCCCCACAAAGCATAAATACATAGTATATAAAATCATATGTTAAAAAACGAATATTTCAGACATAAAAAGAATAAAGAACCCCAAAGTACCCACTGTGCAGCTTTAGTTTAGGATGTAGAACATTACTGATACAGTTGAAGCCGTCTGTAGTCTTCCTGGATACCATCCTTCCTTTCCCACTGTCTTGAATGCTGTGCCTTCTGTTGCATATACAGTCTCCATGTATATATATGTATCTGTGTGTAACATATAGAACTGTCCTAAGAGATTTTGTAGTTTCTGTACATAACTATGTATGGAATGTCTTTTTATACAATTAGCATTTCTGCAGAGTTCTTCCTTGTTGATCTGTTCCTCTTTTTAATAGTGTTGCATTGTATCCCGTTGTGTCATTATAACACATTTGTCTAATGTCTTTGGATGAACATTTGGGATTACTTTGCATATATATACAATTGTGCCGAAACATAAATTACATCTTTTTATATATGTGTTAAAGTTTCTCTAGAACACAAGGTTAGAAGTATAATTGCTAAATTGTAGGTTATTCTTATAATCTACCTAGATATTTCCAAAATTCTCTCCAAAGTGGCTGTACCAATTTATCCTCTGGCCAGTGGTATAGACAACTTTTGTTTCTGTTACTCTAGGGCTTCCCTGGTGGCTCAGCTGGTAAAGAATCCGCCTGCAATGCAGGAGACCTGGGTTCAATCCCTGGGTTGGTAAGATCCCCTGCAGAAGGGAAATGCTACCCACTCCAGTATTCTGGCCTGGAGAATTCCATGGGGTCCATAGTCCATGGGGTCACAAAGAGTCGGACATGACTGAGTGACTTTCACTTCACTTCATGTCAATATCAGTGCTGTCTTATATAAATACAGTGTTGGTCATACATGTGACTTAAAATTTTCTAGTCATTAACAAAAAAGGTGAAGTCAATTTTAGTGATGTATTTTATTTAATCATTATATAAAAAATACCATTTCAGTATATAAACAATAAAAGTAGTGAGATTTTTGTATTCTCTATTAAATCATCAAAATGTGATATGTATTTTATATTTAACAGCAAGTCTCAATTTGGGTTAGCCACACTTCAGATTCTTACTAGTCATCAGTGGTTAGTAGCTGTTAGCAGAGCTCTATATCGTCTCCATTCAGTACTAAGAATTCCTTCCCCCGCCCCATATTTCATTATAACGTTAATTTTTTATTTCGTGTGATTTGTGAGGGTGAACATTCTCATATGTTTATTGGCCATTTAAATTTCCCCTTTTGTGTATTTACTGTTTTCATTTGCCCTGCTTTCTGTTTTCCTGGTTTCTTTCTTAATGACAAAATATTATAGATGTAAATATGGGTATACTTTGCCACTAGCATGCTGGTGATTTTGTCAATTGTGTTTTAAGAGTTTTTACAGAAGTGTCTCTATAAAATGACACATTAAACATTTTAACCTAAAGCTAGTTTTAAAATGACTCCAAAAATATTTGGACTGAAGTGAAGTATTTGAACGTTTATCAGGTGGTGCTAGTGTTAAAGAACCCACCTGCCAATGTGCGAAAAGATGAAAGTTTGATCCTTGGATTGGGAAGATCCTCTGGAGGAGGACATGGCTACCCACTCCAGTATTCTTGCCTGGAGAATCCCTGGACGGAGGAGCCTGGCGCAGTCGACAGTCAGTAGGGTCGCAAAGAGTTGGATGCGACTGGAGTGACTTAGCACATATGCATACACTTGAGGGAGAAAAGGGGGGTGGGATGATTGCTTTACACTTAAATAATCCTTTGTGTGTATTTCTTTTCCTTCTCTTTGTTCAGCTTAATCTTTTAGTCTTGCTTCTTTGCTTAACTGTAACCTCAAGGACTCTAGGAAGAACTACCCTGAATGGATTCTGGCCTAGAGTTAAAAATGTTCTCAAAAAAGGCTATAGGGCTCCACTGAGGTAGGGACTTGGGGCTTCTTTATATGCTGCATCTGAAAAAAACCCAGGTGACAAATTCATTAGCATGCCTTCTGTCTGCAGTTAAGTGGGTGTAATTGATTGGGTGCCTTAAATGCGAAGATCCTCTGGAGAAGGAAATGGCAAACCACACCAGTATTCTTGCCTGGAGAATCCCAGAGACAGTGGAGTCTAACCCACTACATACAGTCCCTGGGGTCGCAAAGAGTCGGACATGACTGAGCGACTAACACCTTATATGTGAAACACCAAAAGTAAATTTGCTGAAAATCCAGAACTGCTTTTACTTAATAAATGCTCCAGTAGATGACAGGGGTTAGTCTTTTGATATAATATTTTTATGAATGTTAGAATTAGAATGGCTGCCTTGGAATCTTTTCTTACAGGAGTATCTTTTAACTTCATGCATTTTTTACTCAAACCCTGTTAGTTGCCAGGGTCACAAGTTAGGATATGAGAGGAGGTAAGAAATGCAAAATGAAAAAAAAAAAAGAAATGCAAAATGTTAAAAGGAATATGGATGATTTTATAAAGAATGGTGAGACAGTGGGATAAGGGTTGGAGAAGGCATCAAGGAAGTATTATTTCATTGTTACCCTGAATATCTGGTTATCTTAGTTAAAGAAGGTAGGCAAATTGCCCATGAGGTAGGAGTAAGCATGATGTACTTGGTCTGTGTAAGTCCTCAGCAGGCAGATTAGAGAAGAAGGTTCCAGACTGGATATTTCATACTTAATTTTAGTTGGGGAGTGGGAAGAAGCTGTATTTTTTGGGGACAGTTAAGGTATGTTTTAAGGAAATCAAATTGGTAGTAATATGGAAAGTGAATGGAAGGAAGGGGAAATTGAAGTCAGGGAGACCAATCAGGAAGCTGTGAGATAATCCAGAGGATAGGTTATATTAAAGGCTTAAGATTGGAGGGTAAGTGATACACTTAAATGGAAAATGTGGTGGAATGTGGTGTTGAAGTAGTTGGATTTATATAAATGGTTTATAGTTTCTAGCCCCAGTTAAAAGGATTACAAATATGTAGATTCAGTTCAGTTCAGTCGCTCAGTCGTGTCCGACTCTTCGCGGCCCCGTGAATTGCAGCATGTCAGGCCTGCCTGTCCATCACCAACTCCCGGAGTTCACTCAAACTCAGGTCCATCGAGTCTGTGATGCCATCCAGCCATCTCATCCTCTGTCGTCCCCTTCTCCTGCCCTCAGTCCCTCCCAGTGTCAGAGTCCTTTCCAATGAGTCAACTCGCATGAGGTAGCCAAAGTACTGGAGTTTCAGTCTCAGCATCAGTCCTTCCAAAGAACACCCAGGACTGATCTCCTTTAGAATGGACTAGTTGGATCTCCTTGCAGTCCATGGGACTCTCAAGAGTCTTCTCCAACACCACAGTTCAAAAGCATCAATTCTTCAGCGCTCAGCTTTCTTCACAGTCCAACTCTCACATCCATACATGACTAGTGGAAAAACCATAGCCTTGACTAGACGGACCTTTGTAGGCAAAATAATGTCTCTGCTTTTTACTGTGCTATCTAGGTTGGTTATAACTTTCCTTCCAAGGAGTAAGTGTCTTTTATTTTCATGGCTGCAATCACCATCTGCAGCACAGGTAGTTAATACAGATAGTAGTTAGTTTGGGATATGAGGGTGTTTTGGTGGCAGAGATGAAGATTTTGGTTATGTTTGAAGAAATATGTACAAACATTTTAATGATTGAAATCTGCACTAAAATTCACCTGAAAATCTACGAGTGATAGCTGAAGCAGTGAGATTGGATCAGAGGACGGACACTGTGTTTTGGGTTGAAGGCTACTTAATGTTGTGGGGGGCCCGATTCTCTCTTGAATTTAGGAAGCTGAAGGAAAAAGAATGAACATGAATGGTTGTGTTTAGAATTTGAGTGTTTTCAGAGTCAGCAGAAGTGTCAAGAGTTTCAGGAAGGGTGGCATTTTCAGTAGCGTGATGTGTCACAAAGTAGCTTATTTTGCGAAGCCTCCTTTTTAGGACCAGTTGTTGTTCAGTCACCCAGTCGTGTCCATCTCTTTGCCATCCCATTAACTTCTGTATGCCAAGCCTCCCTGTCCCTCCTCATCTAAAGTTTGCCCAAGTTCACATCCATTGCATCAGTGATGCCATCCAACCATCTCAACTTCTAATGCCTTCTTCTCCCTCTGCCTTCAATCTTTCCCAGCATCAGGGACATTTTCGGTTTGTCCACTGTTCACATCAGATGACCAAAATACTGGAGTTTCAGCTTCAGCATAAGTCCTTCCTATGAGTATTCAGCCTTGATTTCCCTTAGGATTGACTGGTTTGATTTCCTTGCTGTCCAAGGGACTCTCAGGAGTCCTCTCCAGTACCACGGTTTGAAGGCATCAATTCTTTGGCACTCTCCCTTCTTTACAGTCCAGCTCTCACGACCTTACATGACCACTGGGAAGACCATAGCCTTGACTTACACAGACCTTTGTCGGCAGAGTAGTGTCTGCTTTTCAACACACTGTCTAGGTTTGTCATAGTTTTCCTGCCAAGAGGCAAACGTCCTCTGATTTCATGGTTGTAGTCACCATCCACAGTGATTTTAGAGCCCAAGAAAAGGAAATCTGTCACTACTTCTCTTTCCCCCCTTTATTTGCCATGAAGTAATGGGGCCGGATGCCATGATCTTACTTTTCTCCTTTTTTTTTTAGTATTTAGTATTAAGCCAGCTCTTTCAGTCTCTTCCTTCACCTTCATCAAGAGGCTCTTTAGTTCCTCTTGGTTTTCTGCCTTTAGAGTGGTATCCGCATATCTGAGGTAGTTGATGTTTCTCCTTCCTGTCTTGATTCCAGCTTGTAACTCATCCAGCCTTGCATTTCTCATTATGTGCTCAATGTATAGATTAAACAGACCGGGTGACAGCAGACAGCTCTGTCGTACTCCTTTCTCAATCTGGAACCTCTATACAGGGTTCTTAGGAGACAAGCAAGATGGTTTGGTATTCCCATCTCTTTAAGAGCTTTCCAGTTTATTAGGACCAGACTGTTGTATGTATGAACTAATAAGTCTTTTAAGCGGGAGTTGATTCTACCAAGCAAAACATCAGTGTTTGAGTTGTTTTTGCCAGGAATATTACGTGAAACATTCTAGATAAGTTATTCATAATCTAACCATGCTCCAGGGTAAAGTAAATTCACTTTGGTGGATATTAGGACTATGACTGTACTTTAGAGTCTTTATCTATTCCACCTCAATAACTTATCATAAATAGATCACTAAAAGGATTATATAATCAAACCTACAAATGAAAATTTCTCCAAAAACTTGTTGAAACCTTTGCTGTCTGAATTTTTTTCTTCTACTTTTATAGCCTGAAGTCATTTATTTAGGATAGAGGAGAAGACAGAGAACAGCTGGAAGTTAAATCACGTAGCCCTGAACTTACTTTATTGTAATTGCTAATTGAAAAACCTTTGGAATTAAGAGCAGTTATGTTATTCCTGAGTTGCTTTGCTGAAGTTAAGAAAGGTCATTTCTGTCAGTGTGTTTGAAGTCAGTCATGGAGTAAAATGAACAAGTATAAAATCATGACAAAATCCAAGCTACCTTTAGCCCTTGTTTCATTATTCAGGTAGTCAAATACAGGTAGGACATGAGCTACTTCTGATTTTAGCAACATGAGCTGAAAATTGTAGTCTTAGGGTCCCAAGGGAAAATGCTTTTACCTTATAATATCAAGCTTTTAATGGACATATGCAGGTATCTGGTAGTGTGTTCTTTATACTGGCCTAAACTTTCTTTGGGCTTTGCCTCAGCCTGTTTCAGGTCTGTTAGGGCTGAAAATTTTCAAAAGCCAAGGAAGCAATAAAAAGAAACAAACTAATGATAACCACAACATGGATGGATCTCTGAAACATGCTAAGTGAAAGAGGGCAGATGCAAAGGAGTATGTACTATGATTCTGTGTACATGAAATTTTAGAAAAGGCAAAAGTACGCTGAGAGCAGATGAGTGTTTGCCTAAGTCTAGAGGTGATGGGGAGATTATCCTCAAAGGGGATACTTTTGACGAGATAAAAGTGTTCTGTATCTTTATTGTGTGTAGTGGTGGTTACTCAAGTGTATACGTTTGTTCACAACTCATCAAACTGTATACATAAAATGGGTACATTTTATTATACATAAAACAGCAGCAGCCAGAGGTCTTCAGCAACAAGAATAAGTTGGGCAACAGAATGGAACTTTATGGATTGGACTCTAATCCCAGGTTTTCATAGTGAAGTGACCTTGACCTGCTTTTTGACAGTAAAGCTAACACTGATGTCACCTCTTCATGTCTGCTGACAGGGAGTTATCCATATGAGAAGGTAATTCAGATGAATGCGGTGGTTGTTACTACATCAGAAATATAAGTAAACGTGTATATACATATATCAACTGAAATGTTCTGATAATATCTAGTTTATTAAATTTTTTTTTCCAGTTTGCTGGTTTTAGAAGTCATTGAAAGGATTTCAGAAATGAAAAAAGCATTAAAAAATATTTAAATAGTATAGTTCAGCCTAGTTGGGAAAACTTGAGACTTCAGTATATTAGGGCAATCATTCTCTTATATCAAATAGTTTCTCAGGTCAATTTATATATTATTGATCTCGAATATAAACTATAGTTTTTTTATTTGAATATATCTGATTTTATTTATGTCTTAGACTGCTTATGATAAAGTATGATTTGTGGATTATAATGGTAATACTAGCTAATACTTCTGAAGCACTTACTTCTTGCCAGGACCTTCGTGCAGTTAACCTGCACTGTCTCATTCAGTTACTACAGCTGCTCTGTGACACAGGTGCTTTTATTACTCTTCATCTGTTAGATGAATACATCACGGCTCTGAGGAAATGAAATAATTAGGTCAGAGTGGCACAGAAAGCGGTTGAGCTGGCACAGAAAGTGTTTACTTTGTGTTAACGTCCATACTGATTTTTTTTTTTAATGTAACTCTTGAGAGGAAGAGTGGTGATTTAACAGAGAGGGCATAGCTGCAGATGCTCTGGCCCATAATTGTGCCTTTGACACCAAAGAGTCTGGCGTTTCTGGCTTTTGGCAGCCTGTCATGGCAGGCAGTACGTGATGGATCTGGTCATGACGGCCATTGGGAAGGAGGTTTCTGTCATTCCTGAGGACTTTGATGCAACACTCTGGCTCTTTGCCTTCAGGAAGCCTTTTCCCCTCTTCCTCTTCCTCATGCTCACATGCTTATGTCATTGTCTCAAATCAGGTCTCCCTGGAAGGCCGCATGGGAACAATATTTCGCGCGTTCCTGTGTGTTCATGCAGGTTTGTCCATACTCTCTGTACTTGGAAGTTAGTTTTGCTGTATATAAAATTCATGAGAAACATTTTCTTTCTTTGCGTATCTTAAAAATATCACTGTTTTCTGGCATAGAGCGCTGCTATCAAAGTTTGATGCCAGTCTGACACAGCAGACTGTATATTCTTCACAGTTCAGATGCATGTGGGGTCTGATTTTTAGAGGACACTGTACGTATCCAGAGGATTGGGAAAGTCCCCTGGAGGAGAGCATGGCAGCCCACTCCAGTATTCTTGCCTGAGTATTCTTGTTCCTGATTGACAGAGCAGCCTGGCAGGCTATAGTCTGTAGGGTTGCTTAGAGTTGGACATGACTGAAGCGACTTAGCACAGCAGCACATATGTATCCAAACAGAGATGGATTTTTGTTTTCTCATTAAATCGGCAGCTAAAGTGAAATGCCACTGTCAACAAAGCTGTTTCCATTTTTTAAACTATTTTTTCTTTATTGAAGGGCGATGGAAAGGATTAAGAACTGGTACTGTTGCCCTGAATTTGACATCTCTAACTATGCTTTTGAGTTTGAACAAGAAAATACGTTATTCTCATATATGATGAACTTCACTTATAAATTAATTTCACAAAATCTGACTTACTGAATTATTTTCATAATCTAATCTAAAGCTGTAGTTTCCAAATTTGGGGGAATTCTTAAAACTGCCCAGCATGGTCTCATCATGACATCTCTTTATTACTGGAGCTGGGTGTGGTCAAGGCTAGGTGGTCCTTAGTCATGTCCGTCTCTTTGTTATCCCATGATGGACTGTAGCCTGCCAGGCTCCTCTGTCCATGGGATTTCCCAACAAGAATAGTGGAGTGGGTTGCCGTTACCTATTCTGAGGGATCTTCCCAACCCACAGATTGAACCCATGTCTCCTTCATTGGTAGGTGGATTCTTTACCACTGAGCCACCTGGGTAAGCCCCAATGCCTAGTTACCCAGCTGTTATTATAAAAACTGTTAAAAGTATCAATTTAATCACTACCCAGACCCTTTTGAACTTTCCATTTCATTTTTTATAATAATCTTAAACAAATGCCATCCATGTAACAATTCACCAAAGTTGATTTGGAGGCAGGGACAACTTTGAATTTAGTTATAAAAGTATTAAAAATTGGAAGGACGGTGAAGGGATAAGAACCAAATGTTGTCTTTAGTGAATGAGAAAAGTGTTCTTTCTTTGCTTCTTATTCAGACACTAGTATTTAGGATTTGATGCCGATATTTCTAAAAAATAATGCTTTTTAAGACTCTGGATTGGTATTAGTACTGTGTGACTCTTCATGCCTCATTTAAAGCATGAGGGATTTTACTACTCCTGTCATTAACTTCAGTGACATATTCTAGTAAAAAGTCGTTGTCATGTCTAGCAATAGGCTGGTAGTGAAGAATATTTGGCTATATCTTAGAAACATTTCTTGATAACCCATAGGAGAATACTAAATATAGAAAGAGACACTGTTCAATGTATTTCATGTGCTTGATAACTTCTGTTACACTCTGAGGGTAGGTGTTATTCCCAGTTTTATAGAAACTGAGGCAGAGTTAAGGTTAAGTAACTTGACCAAGATTACCTGTTTTGTGGGAAATCAATGGAAATCCAGACAGCTTGGCTCTAGGTCCTTGCTTTTAACTGCAAGTAAATAGAACCATGAATTATATTGGGAAAGAATGCATATATTAAGAGGTAATAGCTGAGAATTTTCCACACTTGATGAAACTGGATTATCTCATTAAGAAAGGTTATCAATTCTCAATCTTAAAAGTACTATTTAAAAGTTTAGAGTGCTTAGTCAGTGATCTAGATCTATAGTCTACAGCATAAAGTTAATCAACTTGTATGCTCTTTCTCCTTCTTTTTGTCCTGCTATTAAATTACAGATTTTTAGTCTTGTGGCTGCTGCTGCTAAGTCACATCAGTCGTGTCCAACTCTGTGCGACCCCACAGACGGCAGCCCAATAGGCTCCTCTGTCCATGGGATTCTCCAGGCAAGAATACTGGAGTGGCTAGTTTAAACATAACTTCAGTTAGTCAGTTCAGTTGCTCAGTTGTGACTCTTTGAGACTCCATGGACTATAGCATGCCAGGCTTCCCTGTCCATCTCCAACTCCTGGAGCTTGCTCAGACTTGTGACTATCGAGTCGGTGATGCCATCCAACCATGTCCTCCTCTGTTGGCCCCTTCTCCTCCCACCTTCAATCTTGCCCAGCATCAGGGTCTTTTCCAGTGAATCAGTTCTTCGCATCAGGTGGCCAAAGTATTGGAGCTTTAGCATCAGTCCTCTCAATGAATAGTCAAGACTGATTTCCTTTAGAATTGACTGGATTGATCTCCTTGCAGTCCAAGAGTCTTCTCCAACACCACCATTCAAAAACATCAACTTTCTTTATAGTCCAACTCTCACATCCATACATGCCTACTGGAAAAACCGTAGCTTTGACTGCTGCTGCTGCTAAGTTGCTTCAGTCATGTCCGACTCTGTGCGACCCCATAGACGGCAGACCATCAGGCTCCTCCGTCCATGGGATTTTCCAGGCAAGAGTACTGGAGTGGGGTGCCATTGCCTTCTCCAGCTTTGACTAGATGGACCTTTGTTGGCAAAGTAATGTTTCTGCTTTTTAATATGCTGTCTAGGATGGTCATAACTTTTCTTCCAAGGAGCAAGTGTCTTAATTTCATGGCTTCAGTCACCACCTGCAGTGATATTGGAGCCCATAAAAATAAAGTCTCTCACAGTTTCCTTTGTTTCCCCACCTATTTGCCATGAAGACCAGATGGGACCAGATGCCATGGGACCAGATACCATGACTTAGTTTTCTGAATGTTGACCCTTAAGCCAAATTTTTCCCTCTCCTCTTTCACTTTCATCAAGAGGCTCTTTAGTTCTTCACTTTCTGCCATAGAGGTGGTGTCATTTGCATATCTGAGGTTATTGATATTTCTCCCAGCAGTCTTGATTCCAGCTGTGCTTCGTCCAGCCCAGCATTTCGCATGATGTTTTCTGCATATAAGTTAAATAAGCAGGGTGACAGTATACAGCCTTGACGTACTCCTTTCCCGATTTGGAAGCAGTCAGTTGTTACATGTCTGGTTCTATCTTGCTTCTTGACTTGCATACAGGTTTCTCAGAAGGCAAATAAGGTGGTCTGCTATTCCCATCTCTTTTTAAGAATTTTCCACAGTTTGTTGTGATCCACACAGGCAAAGGCTTTGGTGTAGTCAGTAAAGCAGAAGTAGATGTTTTTCTGGAACTCTCTTGCTTTTTCGATGATTCAGCGCATGTTGGCAATTTGATCTTTGGTTCCTCTGCCTTTCCTGAATCCAGCTTGAACATCTGGAAATTCAGTTATGTACTGTTGAAACCTGGCTTGGAGAATTTTGAGCATTACTTTGCTAGCGTGTGAAATGAGTACAGTTGTGCCGTAGTTTGAGCATTCTTTGGCATTGCCTTTCTTTGGGATTGGAATGAAAACTGACCTTTTCCAGTTCTGTGGCCACTGCTGAGTTTTCCAAATTTGCTGGCATATGGAGAGCAGCACTTTCACAGCATCATCTTTTAAGATTTGAAGTAGCTCAACTGGAATGCCATCACCTCCACTAGCTTTGTTCCTAGAGATGCTTCCTAAGGCCCACTTGACTTCCGCACTCCAGGATGTCTGGCTCCAGCAGAGTGATCACACTGTTGTGGTTATCTGGGTCATGAAGATCTTTTTTGTACAGTTCTTCTGTGTATTCTTGGCACCTCTTCTTAATTATCTTCTGCTTCTGTTAGGTTGATACCATTTCTGTCCTTTATTGTGCCCATCTTTGCATGAAATGTTCCTTGGTATCTCTAATTTTCTTAACTTAAACATAACTTGCCTGTATGCTATTATGAATGCTATAATTAGAATTACTACTTGTTATAAGCAAGTATGTTTCCATTAAGTTTTTTTTGCCTTAGATTTCTTCATTTTTAAATGTCATTATTACCTTATAACTAACTATTTAAATTCAGAGAAATATGTTTCACATTTTATAGTGGAAAGCAAAAAGAAAAGGTAAATTTCAGTTTATTTTGGTGATCTATTAAGTAAGCAGTCTATTGGCTCAGTAAGGGTACTTTTATATTTAACAGTTTAAAAAAATCAAACTAGTATGTGCACAGTTAAAAAACAATTATATAGAATGCTTGTAACAAAGAAAATCCTTTCCTACAGAAACAGCATTTTTGATACTGTCTGTGGCTTCTTCTGGTAATTACTTCCATTATCTTTAACTAAAATGTTTATACAACTATTTAGTGATTTATGTTTTAGTTAGATAGTATTATTTGATTTTTGCTGTAGAACTTGAAAGGAATTTTCTGTCATGTACTTATGATGATGAAATGTCCCATGCCATCTGGATTCTTATTTTTATGTAGATGACTTACTTGCCCTATTTTTAACCCCAAAAGCTTAAAAAAACAATTAAAAAAAATTTTTTTAATCATGGTTAAAAAACAAACAAAAGTTACCATTTAAACCATTTAAAAATGCACAGTAATGACAAGTATATTCATATTATTTTGAAATAGATCTCTAGAACTTTTTCATCTTGCAAAGCTGAAATTATTCCCATTGAACAACTTCCCTCTATCCCTTGCCCCGATTCCTTGGTAACCACCATTCTACTTTCTGTTTCTGTTGTGACTGCTTATTTCACTTAGCATAGTGTTGTCAAGGTACATCCATATTGTAACATATGACAGAATTTCCTTTGTAAAGCTGAATAATTATTCATTGTATGCATATACCACATTTTAAAAAATCCATCTGGACTATTATTATGAGTTACACTGCCATGAACACTGAAGGGTGTGCAAATATCTTTTTGAGATTCAGCTTCCAGATCTTTCGGATTATATATACTGAAGTGGGATTGCTGGATCCCTTAGTAGTTCCATTCTTAATTTTCTGAGAACCACCATATTGTTCCCAAAAGGTTTAAAGACATCTTAATTTTTGGCCACGTGAAAGTTCACAAGAATCTGTCCAGACATGAGTCTTTCCCCATACTCCACTTCTCCCTCAAGCAATACACTGAGTATTTGTATCTTCCCTCAGCCTTGAGAGATTGTTTTTCTTTTATTCTTTCTTTGATAATTAATTCTCTTGTTCTGTTTCTGGAATACTTATTTTGTCCTTTGTTGCACTTCCTAAATTGAACCACTGTGATGTTCATTTTTTGTGTGTGTATTTGTGTGTGAGAGTTTTTTTGGGGTGGGAATGAGAGTGGTAGTCAGTCATATATTTAAATCTAAAGATCTGTTTCTCATCCTGAGTTCCATTTTCATAGCATCCTGTTCTTGTTTTATGGAAGCAAGAGCCAGTATTTTTTTCAGTTTCTAAGGATTTGGATTTCTGATTTTTTTAAAGATCCCCTTTTCTTGTTGAAATTCCCTTTACAGTGATAGCTTTGTCCCGTTTCCCTCTGTTTTTCATGGTCTTTGCATTTGATGCTGCTGGGTGTCCTTATATATGTGAATATCCTAGGCTGTCTTTCCACTCTTACTCTTAAATATGAGTAGAAAATTCATCTTAAGTTTCTTGAGAAAAAAATACTTCTGATTTTTGTTTGAAAGTAATTCTGATAGAAGCTTTTCTGGATATGGACTTAAGTATGAGGAGAGGGTGAGGTTAGTGGTTCTCTGTTACTTCTTCCAGCTCCCTGTATTTTCATTTGTGTGTAGTCTCCCATTTTACTGTGTTCACACACAAGCAGTGTCTGAATTCTGTCTAGGAGTCTCTCATCACTTCTGATTTGTTACTTGCATATTCATTGTTACTTGCCAATCCTTTCATTGTTTTGTTAATTACCATACTTCCATCTGCTAACACCTTCCAAGGATTTTTAATATCTCTACCTGTGGTTGGAGGGGGCTTCACAGGTGGTACGGTGGTAAATACTCCACCTGCCCATTCAAGAGACACAAGAGACGCAGGTTCGATCCCTGCGTCGGGAAGATCCCCTGGAGTGGGAAATGGCAACTCACTCCAGTGTTCTTGGCTGGAAAATTCCATAGACAGAGGAGCCTGATAGGCTGCAGTCCACGAGGTGGCAGAGAGTCAGACACAGCTGAGCACACATACCACCACCACCCTCCTCCATGGATGGCGCACACCTTACTTCTTTCTCCCTTCTAAGTTGTCATCGTTTATTATGTACTTTCAAAAATTCCTTTACTAACATTTTGATGGTGTATTGGGAGGGATTAGAGATAATG
Source organism: Capra hircus (assembly GCF_001704415.2). NCBI lineage: Eukaryota > Metazoa > Chordata > Mammalia > Artiodactyla > Bovidae > Capra > Capra hircus. The sequence continues at coordinate 26,247,009 of NC_030818.1, forward strand.
ATTTTGTTTTATGTCCTGAACTAGAAAATCCTTTATCGCGTAGGTTAGTATATCAATATGAGTCATTATTTTTGTTACAACAATATTTTGCTGAAGATTAAGCTACCATGGGGCATTTGTTTGTGCACAGATCATTATTTGATAATAGTATAGAGAAATTCAAAAACAACAGGATTTTGAAAAAATATTGGAACTTTAAGTTGCATGTCTTCTTTCCTATAGCATGCTGAAGCTTTAATTCCATTTCCTTGTTCCCATTAAAAAAAATTTTTTTTTCTCTTTTCTTTTGACAGTAATTTTAAAGAACACTCAAAATTTAGTAGGCTGATAAAGTTAAGTGAGTTGATGTTTTATTTGTAAGTGTTAGACTAGATGTCTGATAAAACAGAAGTGACATTTATTTTGGCTAAACAGTTTCTGTTTCGCATATGTGTTTATGTACCTTTTTCACACTCCATAGATTGAACAAAGCAAGTACGCGTATTTTGGGATTGACTAAATTTTATTGTAACATTTGTCCAGGAAATGGGTATTGATGACCATTTAATAATAACAAATTGTTGCAGAATTATTGTGTTTCAGTGAAACTATACTGAGACGTGAATTTATTACATCAAAATATGCAGCTTTTTGAACTGTATTAAAATTTTCTTGCAGGGTGAAAATTTGATTCTTGACATAATTCATGTGCCCATCATCAAGATTTCATGGACATTAAATTTTGCTATTTGCTTCAAACTGCTCTCATAAGGAAAATGTTATCAGCTTTGAATATTATCTCATTCCATCTCCTCTTTCTTAGAAGTTGAGTATTATCAAGTTAGTCTTAATAGTAATTTTAGTTTTTATACTACTTTGGTGTGTTTTTAATACCTTTGCTGTATATTCATGCATCTAAACTATTTATTGGTTTGTAAATTTTATAATTTTACATAAATAGCATCATGCTGTATGTATGTTATACCAGCTACCTTTCTTTTTGAGATTGGTTCATAGTGGTACCTGTGGTATGATCCATACGTTTAACTAATGCAGAATGTTATTAATACATTGCATCAGTACATGTTTCCCTCTAGGGTGAGTATTCTGTAACCCATCAATTCCATGGGAAGTTACGTGCTTCTTTACTTTATCAGATACTACTCTGAGATTTCTGGTGCTGCCTGGTTCCTCATTCTCTGTGTGACCTGTTTTTTTCCCACTGGGAATTTTCAGGGTTTTTATCTTACCAGTGTTTTGAATTTCAGTTACCTTTTTTGTGGTGGTGGTGGTTGTGCTTTCATCAGTTATTAGGCACTTTCAGTCCTGACATTTATACTTTTTAGTGTTGGGAAACTTTCCTGAATCATTTCTTTGGTAAGTTTCTTCTCTTTGTTTTTCTTGTTCTTTCTAGAATATTTGTTAGTTGGACAGATCCCGACAGTTTCTTAGTTTTATTCTGTCCTATTTTAAGTCTTTGTTGTTGGTTTTGACTGGGGATGGGGGTGAGGTGCAGAGACATCCTTTTTAGGTTGTTTTTCCTACTTGATTTTGTGATCTTTTTATTATTATCATTATATACTTTTTGGCTGTACCCCTTGGCAAGTTGGATCTTAGTTCCCCAACCAATGATCGGACATGCACCCCTCTGCATTCCAAGGCAGAATCTTAAGCACTGGACTGCTGGGAAAGTCCCTGTGACCTTTTATTGAAAAACATCTGTCCTCATTTTAGTTTCTAGGAGTACTTTCTTTTTCTCTGGAAAAAAATTTTTTTTTACTCTTGGTAGCATCTCATTCTTGTTTCATGAAATACAATACACTATTTCTCTTGATTTTTTTTCTCTCTTCTGATTTGTTTATGTTCTTGCTTTGATTCTGTTTTGCATATTGTATGTTTTTCTTCAGTGTCTGGTTATCTTTGAATGCCTATTGATATTTAAGTTTGTAAGTCTTGTGTGAATGGACAGGGACTGTCTTAGATAGAGTTAGTAGGATGACTTGATGATTTTGTTGAGTATTCTTTAAGTAGTCTGTAAGGGACTACTGAATTTTCAGTTTTACTGTTGTCTTCCTGAGGTTTGTAACATTTCTGGAAGTTGAGTTGGGAAAGAATGAGGATTTTAGTAACGCTTTTTACTTGACTCAACTTGAGTTCAGTTGCTCAGTCGTGTCCCATTCTTTGCTAACCCATGGACTGCAGCATGCTAGGCTTCCGTGTCCATCACCAACTCTGGGAGCCTGCTCAAACTCATGCCCATGGAGTCGGTGATGCCATCCAATCATCTTGTCCTCTGTTGGCCTCTTCTTCTCCTGCCTTCAGTCTTCCCCAGCATCAGGGCCTTTTCCAGTGAGTCAGTTCTTCGCATCAGGTGGACAAAGTATTAGAGCTTCAGCTTCATCATCAGTCCTTCCAATGAATATTCAGGACTGATTTCCTTTAGGTTGGACTGGTTTGATCTCCTTGCAGTCCATGAGACTCAAAAGTGTTCTCCAACACCACAGTTCAAAAGCATCAACTCTCAATTGAATTTGTTTCTAAATCCAGAATCTTTGTAGTTCAACCTTTTTAAAGTAAACCTTTTTAAAGTAAGTGTCCAGTCTTTTCCCAGGTGTAGTAGTTTTAGTACATCTGCAAGGTTTTTTTTTTTTTTTTTTCATCTGCAAGTTTTTAAATCGTGCTAGGTGGGAGGTAATATATGTGTCCTTCTGAACTGGCCTTCATAACTTGCTTTTAACCTGCAGCATGTAGCAGTGGTGACACTCAGAAAAGGCCATGGAACTTCTGCTTGGTTCTCTTGGGACATTCTCTATGGGGAAAGCCAGGTGCCTGTAAGAAGTCTGACTACCCTGAGATAGTCAAAACTGGAGAGACTACTCACAGGCTCTCCAGGGGACAGTTCAGTTCAGTCGCTCAGTCATGTTTGACTGACTCTTTGTGACCCCATGAACTGCAGCACGCCAGGCCTCCCTGTCCATCACCAACTCCCGGAGTCCACCCAAACCCATGTCCTTCATGTCAGTGATGCCATCCAACCATCTCACCGTCTGTCGTCCCCTTCTCCTCCTGCCCTCAATCTTTCCCAGCATCAGGGTCTTTTCCAATGAGTCAGCCGTTCGCATCAGGTGGCCGAAGTATGGAGTTTCAGCTTCAACATCAGTCCTTCCAATGAACACCCAGGACTGACCTCCTTTAGGATGAACTAGTTGGATCTGCTTGGAGTCCAAGGGACCCTCAAGAGTCTTCTCCAACACCACAATTAAAAAGCATCAATTCTTCAGTGCAGTCGCAGCTGAATTCTAGCTGATTGCTTCTAGCCATTGCTAATTAATAAATGAGTTTTCAAGTGACTACTGTCATCCCTTGGTAATAGTTCCAGGACTCCCCACAGAAAATCAAATTCCACAATTGCTCAAATCCCTTCAATAAAATGGCAAACTATTTACATATGCACATCCTACTGTATACTTTAAATCATCTCTAGATTACTTGTAATACCTACTACAATGTAAATGCTATGTAAATAGCAGCCAGAGCAGGGCAAATTCAAGTTTTGCTTTTGGGACTTTCGGAATTTTTTTTCCCCAAATACTTTCAATCTGTAGTTGGTTGATTGCACAGGTCCAGAATCTGTGGGCATGGAGGGCTGACTGTACCTCCCCAGGCTTTATATGTGCAGTAATATGAGAAGCCCCAAGTGGGAACTGCCCAGTTGAGCCCTTATGATTAATGAGCGAGCCAGTATTGGTTATTGTTAGCTAAAGCTCCCATCTCTTTAAAAATTTTCCACCTTACCTGCCTCCTGAGAAATCTGTATGCAGGTCAAGAAGCAACAGTTAGAACTGGACGTGGAACAACAGACTCATTTCAAATAGGGAAAGGAGTAGGTGAGGGCTGTATATTGTCACCCTGCTTATATAAGTTATATGCAGAGTATATCATGCAAAATGCTGGGCTAGATGAAGGACAAGCTGGAATCTAGATTGGTGGGAGAAATGTCAATAACCACAGGTACGCAGATGACACCACCCTTATGGCAGAAGGCAAGGAAGAACTAAAACACCTCTTGATGAAAGTGAAAGGAGAGTGAAAAAGTTGGCTTAAAACTCAGCATTCAGAAAACTTAAGATGATGGCATCTGGTCCTGTCACTTCATGGGAAATAGATGGGGAAACAGTGGAAAGTGTCAGACTTTTTTTCTTTTTGGGCTCCAGAATCACTGCAGATGGTGACTGCAGCCATGAAATTAAAAGACGCTTACTCCTTGGAAGAAAAGTTATGACCAACCTAGATAGCATATTCAAAAGCAGAGACATTACTTTGTCAACAAAGGACCGTCTAGTCAAGGCTGTGGTTTTTCCAGTGGTCATGTATGGATGTGAGTGTTGGACTGTGAAGAAAGCTGAGCACTGAAGAATTGATGCTTTTGAACTGTGGTGTTGGAGAAGACTCTTGAGAGTCCCTTGGACTGCAAGGAGATCCAACCAGTCCATTCTGAAGATCAGCCCTGGGATTTCTTTGGAGGGAATGATGCTAAAGCTGAAACTCTAGTACTTTGGGCACCTCATGTGAAGAGTTGAGTTATTGGAAAAGACTCTGATGCTGGGAGGGATTGAGGGCAGGAGGAGAAGGATGAGATGGCTGGATGGCATCACGGACTTGATGGCTGTGAGTCTGAGTGAACTCCGGGAGTTGGTGATGGACAGGGAGGCCTGGCGTGCTGTGATTCATGGGGTCGCAAAGAGTCGGACACGACTGAGCAACTGAACTGAACTGAGTCAGGTATTTTGTAGAATGTCTCTGCTGAAATTTGTCTAGTTCTTTCTCATGATTAGATTGGAGTAATGGAGTTTGTGGCAGAAGACCACAGAGATCAAGTGCTATATTTATCATATTGTTTCAGGAGAACATACAATGAATGTGATTATGACTATTGATGTTGACCTTGCTCACCTGAGTAGTATATGTCAGGTTTCTTCACTGTAAAGTTACTCTTTTTACCTGCCTTTCCATGTTGTGCTCTTTGAAAAGGAAGTCCCCATGCTCAATCTACACTTATAAGGGTGGAAAGTTTCTACTTACTTGTGTAGTTTATCTACATAAAATAGTTGAAATTTGTCTGCTCTGGAGGTTTGTCTGTTCTTTCATTTTTTTCAATCACTGATTTTTATCAGTATGGACTTGAGTATTTATACTTTGTTTTATAATCTAATACCACTTTATTTCATTGCTCAGATTATTCCAGCTTTGTCCAGAAAAAAAGAAATTTGATCTACCATAGAGAAAGAGTGGTGAATTAATTTTGCTCTGTTGTTTCTGGTTCTTTTGTGTTACTAGTAAGTTTTACTTGTGTGGTGTGGTGTTGTGTTATTCCACTTACAAAACAAAAGACTTTTAGGAAAGACAAATAGGTCTTTAGGAAAGTAGATGGCAGTTATGATAGTTTTGTGACTGTTGATTTCTCATCTCAGGTGATAGGAGTTAGTCTACTGTGTTATTGGAAATCTCCCTTGAAAGAAGCTTTTTTGTCCAAATAGTTCTTTTAGACTCTGCTCTTTACATAGATATGGGGATTGGGGTTTAGACAAATCCTCTTTCTGCATCTGTTGATTTTCAGATGTCTCAAAATAATTTTTATGCCACTGGGATGAAATTTGCATCCCTTCACATGTTTGAAAGACCAACAGTTTAGTTAGAGATAAAACACTGTCATGCCTGCTTACTTGAAATCTGGCACTGTGCCACTTCCCTGTGCATTGCACTTTGGAAGACTGAAACTAGCCTGATACATCTACTCCTCGCCTGCTTCAGGTGGCTTTATTTCGACCAGTGTGGGAGAGAGTGAAGGATTGAATTCTTATGGGATTCTTTAATTGCCTTTAAAATCAAATAGCTTAAATATAGTGTGCTGTTTTTTCCTTAAATTGTAAATATGTTGCCCCCAAGTTCTTCGCTGACGCGACTGTATGATACTTCATCTGACTGTATGATACTTCGCCCTGTAGATGAGGACTTGTTAGCCTCAGCACCGTTGACATCTGAGCTGTTCTTTGCTGAAAGGCTTTCTGCAGCACAGGACGTTTTGCAGCCTTCCTGGCCTCTTCTAAATGCCAGGGTTGTTCTTCTCCCCACATCAGTTGTGACAACCAGCAATATCTCTAGACATTGCCAGATGTCTTTCTCTCCTGGTTGAGAACCACTGCTATAGATTTGTTCCATTTCTCTGTTGTTAGATATACAGATTGTTTTTATATTCAGTATAAATAACACCATAATGAGGCTTATTATACACAGAGATTTTTCTCTTTTGATCTGTTATTTTGGAGAATTATATTATTTCCAAATACATAACTTTTTCTCTTCCTATTATAGAGGATTATTTTTTAACATACTGATAGATTCTATTTGTTAGTATTTTTAATCTTTTAAAATAATATTTTTTGTACAGTTGGGCTTATTTCTTTAAGATAACTTCTCAGAAACAGAACCACTGGGTCAGAGTTTCCAGGTTTATATACTCTTGGTATTTTTAGGATACATTTATAAGCCACCCTGGCATGATTGGCCAAATCACAGGTAGAAAGATTTTCCATAGCCAATTTATAATCCTTGCTTTATCCAACACTTTGGTTGGTAGGGGGTGTTCTACTTAATTTTGGTAGAACCTGAGACTGACTTGTTACTCTTAAATTTTTTAAAAGAAATTTTAAATTTTGAAGTAATTTTAGTTTTATAGGAAAGTTCCAAAGATAGTACAGAGAGTTCCTGCATACCCCTTAACCAGTTTCCTTTCTGTCAGCTCTTCTGTTACTGTGGTCTAAACTAAGAAACCAACATTGGTGCTATTGTACTAACTAAGCTCCAGACTTTATTTGGATTTTACCAGCTTTTCTAGTAATTCCGTTTTTCTTTGCCAGGATCCTATCTGGGTACCACATTACATTTAGTACCCTTGCCTTTTGGGTCCCCATACAGTTATAGGACTATCGTTGATTTTTAAAACAGAAGGAAAAGTTTTTTTTAATGCGTTAAGCACTTAAGCCTTAAGTTTAAGAAGCTGATCTCTAGACTAGTCTGCTTTGGTTTGAATCCTGACTTGCCACCTAAGTTGTATTGTATGAGTATACTAGGTATCTCACTTTTCTCAACTGTGAAATAAGAATATTGATAGTGCTAACTTTACTACCTAGTTATTTGATTTAAATAATATAGTACTGTCAGCCTCTAGAGCTTGACAGAAAGAGCTCACAAAAAAATTAAGCATTTTTGTTATTGCTGTTTAGTTTTTTAGTCAGAACACCTGGAGAAGGAAATGGCAACCCACTCCAGTATTCTTGCCTAGAGAATCCCGTGGACAGAGGAGCCTGGAGGGCTGCTGTCCACAGGGTCGCACAGAGTCGGACACGACTGAGGCGACTTAGCAGCAGCAGTCAAAACACCATACTTGTCTTTAGAAACCCTGGAGGAAAATCTTGTCCATGGGCCTGAGGCCTCCCTGACACCACATCTTCTGTTTGATAGGAAGCAGATGGGATTGACAGATTATGCTGTTGTTGAATAGACTCATCAAGATCCACATGCCCCTTCTAAGAAGACTGTGCCAAATGTAGAAAGGAGAGGGGGAATTTTGCAGTGTACAAATATCCTTTGTTGAAATTTTATGGCTTGGTTTCTTTAAAGATTTTTGGCTAGAGGTCTCTTTGAAAATTGTTTGCCTTTTTGATATTTGTTATTTTTGAGAGTAGAATTTCAATGAGTTAATGTTTGTGTAGCATTTGAAACACAGAATGAGTGTTATGGAAGTATTCTTCGGTGCCTCAAATGAGATAAAAACATTACGATTGCTTGTTATAAGAAGCCTCTGTATCTAGTTAACTTTATACATAATAAGCGGTGAGAGCACCATTAACCCTCTTAGTTGTCCCTGAGAGGGTTTTGTTGCTGACCAAACAAAGCGCTCTGCAGTCTGCCCCCTCAGACTGTTGAGACAGCAAAAGATTCTTACCTTTGGCCATGAGGCTGGTAAAAGTGTGAGTGATATTTAGCATTTGTAATCATGAAGTAATAAAGGCAAAATGAAATGGCTCAGGAATATTTTTTTTTTACATGTCTTGCAATTTAAAGATCATTATGATAAAAAAATATAAATTTACTTGCTCTTAATTTTGATAGAACGTAGAGAGACAGCATTGTTAGTTTTAAAACATTTTGGTGATGGAAATTTTCAGACATACAGAAAAGTAGAAGTAAAGTGTAAATTGAGCATCCATGTATCAGGTTGGCCAGAAAGTTTATTCGGTTATGGGATATGTTGTTCAATAAAGTTCTTGGTGAAAATGAAAAATAGGTTTTTTATTTTTACTTAAACCTGAACAAATTTTTTGGCCAACCCAATACCTGTTATGCTCCTTTAACAAATATTGACATCAGTTCCATCTTTGCATGAAATGTTCCCTTGGTATCTCTGATTTTCTTGAAGAGATCTCTAGTCTTTCCCATTCTGTTGTTTTCTTCTATTTCTTTGCATTGATCGCTGAAGAAGGCTTTCTTATTTCTTCTTGCTATTCTTTGGAACTCTGCATTCAGATGCTTTTATCTTTCCTTTTCTCCTTTGCTTTTCGCTTCTCTTCTTTTCACAGCTATTTGTAAGGCCTCCTCAGACAGCCATTTTGCTTTTTTGCATTTCTTTTTCTTGGGGATGGTCTTGATCCCTGTCTCCTGTACAATGTCACGAACCTCTGTCCATAGTTCATCAGGCACTGTATCAGATCTAGGCCCTTAAATCTATTTCTCACTTCCACTGTATAATCATAAGGGATTTGATTTAGGTCATACCTGAATGGTCTAGTGGTTTTCCCTACTTTCTTCAATTTAAGTCTGACCTAGAGCCAATTAAATGTAGTATTTTTAGATTGCTGTGGACTGGCATAACATCATCAGTCTGACAACAACTATATTCACTTTTGGATATTTTCCTTTATATGTACAAATTTTATGCTATTCCATGAGTACAATTTTTTGTATTATTTATGTCTCTAAATAATAATCATCATTTTGGTGGGGAATTACATTTTGTCTTTTATCCCTCTCAAATTCCCCTTCTTTATTTGCTCCTCTTACCATATTCCATTTTGACTTTAGCTTAGGAAGCGCACTCAGTTTTTCTGTTGCAGTAGACACCAAGATAATGATGCATCTTGGGTTTTGTGTATAAACAGTAGACATCCTCTAATACAGAATTGTCTTTTCCTCTTTAATTTTGGTGGTGAGTAGTACATGTAAACTGTTAAATGACTGAAGGACAGCTGCACTCCAGTTTTTAATTTAATTTCATCCTTTCTTTCAGCTTCTGTAATGAATAACAATTTTTAAAGAAATATTTTAATGTTAACTAGACACCTGGTAGGTCTGTCCTCAGGAATAGATAAACATGCCATTTCTTCTTTTACAAGGACTCAGGATCCACTATCAGCCCTGCTGGGATGCGTGTGTGCGTGTGCGTGTGTGTGTCACTTCAGTTCAGTTCAGTCGCTCAGTCGTGTCCTCCCTGTCCATCACCAAGGCCCAAACTCATGTCCGTTGAGTCAGTGATGCCATCCCAACCATCTCATCCTCTGTCGTCCCCTTCTCCTCCTGCCCTCAATCTTTCCCAGCATCACGGTCTTTTCAAATGAGTCAGCTCTTGGCATCAGGTAGCCAAAGTATTGGAGTTTCAGCCTCAACATCAGTCCTTCCAATGAACACCCAGGACTGATCTCCTTTAGGATGAACTAGTTGGATCTCCTTGCAGTCCAAGGGAGTCTCAAGAGTCTTCTCCAACACCACAGTTCAAAAGCCTCAATTCTTCGGTGCTCAGCTTTCTTCATAGTCCAACTCTCACATCCATACATGACCACTGCAAAAACTGTAGCCTTGACTAGAGGGACCTTTGTTGACAAAGTAATGTCTTTGCTTTTTAATATGCTGTCTAGGTTGGTCATAACTTTTCTTCCAAGGAGTAAGCATCTTTTAATTTCAAGGCTGCAGTCACCATCTGCAGTGATTTTGGAGCCCAGAAAAATAAAGTCAGCCACTGTTTCCACTGTTTCCCCATCTATTTGCCACGAAGTGATGGGACCGGATGCCATGTTCTTAGTTTTCTGAATGTTGAGCTTTAAGCCAACTTTTTCAGTCTCCTCTTTCACTTTCATCAAGAGGCTCTTTAGTTCTTCTTCCCTTTCTGCCATAAGGGTGGTATCATCTGCATATCTGAGGTTACTGATATTTCTCCGGGCAATCTTGATTCCAGCTTGTGCTTCTTCCAGCCCAACATTTCTCATGATATACTCTGCATATAAGTTAAAGAAGCAGGGTGACAATATACAGCCTTGACGTACTCCTTTTCCTATTTGGAACCAGTCTGTTGTTCCATGTCCAGTTCTAACTGTTGCTTCCTGACCTGCATATAGTCACTGCTGCTGCTGCTAAGTCGCTTCAATCATGTCTGACTCTGAGACCCATAGACGGCAGCCCACCAGGCTCCCCCGTCCCTGGGATTCTCCAGGCAAGAACACTGGAGTGGGTTGCCATTTCCTTCTCCAGTGCATGAAAGTGAAAAGTGAAAGGGAAGTCACTCAGTTGCTAGTCGTGTCCAGTTCTTTGTGACCCCGTGGACTCGATGTAGCCGGCCTGGCTCCTCTGTTCAAGGAATTCTCCAGGCAGGAATACTAGAGTAGGTTGTCTTTCATTCTCCAGGGTTTCTTTCCAACCCCGGGATCGAACCCAAGTCTCCCACATTGCAGGCAGATTCTTTACCATCCGAGTCACCAGGGAAGCCCTGGGACTTAATTCCTCCTCTCTAGTCTAAGCGGTCCCAGCTTCTTCAGATGTTTGTTACCTGATGTATTTTTCTAGTTGCCTGCTGTTCTCATTCTTTTACTTGGGATATATTTTAATTTTGGCAATGTTCCTCTTAAAGTGTGGTCCTTAGAATGAAATTTGTTGCTTTATATGTTTGATAAATCACAGTGCTGAACCTTATATCAATCTAGACTATTGTATTTTTTAGCTTTACTGAGCTTGAGTTGAGAACTGTGGTTCAGCCATTTTCAGTTGCAGTAGGCCTCCCATAATGTGAGCATCGTCCAATGCAGATTATTTCTGGTAAGCCAGCTACTTCATTTGGTGCTCACTTGCTCATTCATTCCATATATATTTATGGGCTTCCCTAGTGGCTCAGTTGGTAAAGAATTGGCCTGCAGTGCAGGAGGTCCAGGCTCGATCCCTGGGTTGGGAAGATCCCCTGGAGAAGGAAATGGCAACCCATTCCAGTACTCTTGCCTGGAGAATCCCATGGACAGAGTGGTGGTAGAGGCTGCAGTTCATGGAATTACAAAGAGTTGGACACAACTTTCCAACTAACTTTCACTTTTTTTCATACATATTTATGGAGTGCTTACTGTGTACCACGTTAGTCATTTTGGCATTGTGCAAGACAGATGTGTTTCTCTTCTTTTGGATCTTACATTCTGGTTGATATCAGTAAAGAATTGGATGAAAAACCGTTTCAGCAAGCGGTGAGTAAAAGAAAACTGGCAAATGAACTGTGATAGTATTTGGGGTATACTTTAGATTGGGTAGTCAGGAAAGGTCTCTTTGAGTTGACTGCTGGGCTGAAATCTAAATGTCAAGGAGCCAGCCGTGCAAGTATGCGGGTGGAGAAATAAGGGTGATTACAGGAAGAAGAAGCAATAAAAAACAAAAGTCTAGAGATAGGGAACAAGCTTGACATGTTGAGTGAAAAGAGAAGTCCACAGTGGCTAGAGAGCTTAAGTGATGGTGGAAGAGTTATAGGAAGTAAGATTGAAGAACTAAACACGAGTCAGATCATAGAGGACTGTAGTAAGTTTTTCTTTAAATTTTCTTTAAATTCAGTGGGAAGTCAAGAGTGAGATGATTTCATCACATTGAAGAAAGATCACTCTGGAGAATGAATTAGAGGCAACAGTGGAAGGAAGAAGGACCATTGGTTATGGCAGTAGTCTACGCAGTGGACAGTGATCACTTTGCGATGGTGCAGCTACAGATGAGAGATGTGGGACGGATTCACGATACATTTGGAGATAAAATTGATAGGGTTTGCTAGTGAATTAAATAGTGCGTTTGAGAGAAAGCAGAATCAAGGTTCTGACAGACGGTTTTTTTTCTTCGTGTGAGGAAGTGGAGATTTGTTTAAACTCTGGAAAAAAAAACCCTCACATATTTTAAGTATTTACTATGGTGTGTGCTGTTGATGGTTAAGAGAATGGACTCTGGGGTTAGACTGCTTGGTAACAATAGCTCTGCTACCTCTTGGACAAGTTACTCAGCCATTCTTTGACTCAGTGCTCTCATCTATAAAATGAGGACAATAATAATATCCATCTTATAAGTGTGTTGCAAAGATTAAATGAGTTGATTGTTACAGGTGTAGATAATACAGGCTCCAGCGCTTACTCATATAAAGAATCTATATAAATGTTAGGTTTTATTATCTTAAAGGTCTTTGCAGGGGTAATATTGAGTCTACATAACTATAGCCATATGCTGACTTTATAAACTAATAGCTATATAAGATACAATTTTTCTTTTTAATTGCAGCTTTATGTATTTTGCCTTTCCCCAGGGACATCTGTAATTTTTTGTTTACTGCCATTGTGAAAATATGATAAAGATTATTTTGTGTTTTCCTGTAGCTCTGTGTTGCTAGCTAAAATCTGCTTAGGACTGCATTTATATCAAATCTCTTTCAGAGTATGCTATACTAGAGTATCTTACACTGAAGAAATAAATATCTTGCAAGAGGTACCAGAAATGCTGGGATTTTGCTAACATGCCTCATAATACAGCTTTTATATTCCTTTTTGGGAAGTGTCTATTAATCCTATTTCTGTAAAATTATAAAATGCACCATGAGAATCTTTTCACCTTGTTTTTTACAGAAGTACAGTTCATTTAACTAGAATTTGATATTTTGATTTATAGCATAGTAAGTAATACTAAATATTTAGTCTTATTCTAAATTCTTTCCAGAAAGGAACTTTTCTGTTAGTGGTATATACATCTCTTTATGAATTTATGATATGCTTTGCCCTAGATTGGTGCTAACTTTTAGAGATTATTAATTACATCCCAGTTTTTTTTAAATCTTACATCGAGTGTAGAAGTCATGCTTTTTATTTATTCTTTTTAATAGGATTTACCAGTGGGTTTACTACTTTAAAGAAGTTCTAGTATATTGAAACAAGCAGACTGTGTCTGCTGGGTGTTAATGGCTCTCACCATGTCACTATGAGTGTTTGTTTCTTTGTTTGCAGAGAGGAAAACCTTTGGGTATCACTATATTGATATTTCTAATCAAAATTTATTTACATTTTTATAGATTATAGCTTTGGTTACTAAAGGATTTGTTATAAAGGGATTTTCCTAGTTGAAATAACATTCATGAAATAGTATTAAATTTAAGTATTTAATATTCATTACATTTACATGGTTTAAAACAGAAAAGTTACAGCATGGTATATAATGGAGATTCTCTAATTCCTGTCTTCCAGCCTCTTGATTTCTCTTCCCCAAAGGTATCAGTTCTATGTATGCTTCCAGGAAATGAATATAAACATTTATGCAGAAATATATACATCTATGCACTTGCCCACGTGTGTGTATATACTTTTTTAAAAGTTGTAGGGTATTATGGTTTATATTTTATCTTTAAGTGTATATCATAATTCATCCCTGTTAAATAAAATTTGCTGCTGTTCAGTTGCTCAGAAAATATATGTATACTCAGATGTGTAGTTTTCTAGAGTTTCTGTCACATGAGGATTTCATAGATCTTTTCAATAAAATATGGCACGTGGTTCTGATGTTGTTCAGTCACTCAGTCATGTCCAACTCTTTGTGATCTCATGGAGTGCAGCATGCCAAGCTTCTCTGCCCTTCACCGTCTTCTGCAGCTTGCTCAAACTCATGTCCATTGAGTTGGTGATGCCATCCAACCATCTCATCCTCTGTTGTCTCCTTCTCCTGCCTTCAGTCTTTCCCAGCATCAGGGTTTTTCTAATGAGTCAGCTCTTTGCATCACGTGGCCAAAGTATTGGAGCTTCAGAGTATTAGAGCTGATAGTAAAATTATCAGTTGCCAAATGAGTGATACTAAAATTATTTTGTCTGTTTTACTGTTGCAACTCATATGTCTGTCCGTCTACCTACCATCCAGTTAACTATTCACCTGTCCATCCACCATCTACCATTTGTACATTTAGGAGTAAACCTGTAGGTAAATTTTTAGAATGTGGTTGAAGAGTATGTGCAACTGCAATTTTTGGTACACTTTATTAAATTGCCTTCCAGTGAGATTGTATCACTCTCTTGGTACCAGCAACGTATGTTCCTGCATCATGTCATCAAGAGAATGATTATCAAACCTTTGACTTTTGCCAGTCTGACGTGAGAAATTATCTTAGTGTAGTCTTAATTTTCATTTCTTTTATGAATGTGAAGTTAGACATAGTTTAAGATCCATTTCTGGGGGTTTTTTTGGTTTGTTTATCTATCATGGTGTTCATCCTCTTACTGATTTATGGGACCCTTTTAATATTAGGGAAATTAGTTCATGATATGTAATACAATTTTTTATTTCTTATCCTTGTAGTGTGTGCTATTGTTTTACTTTTTTTTAATATAATTTTCTTTTTTAATTAAAATAACTATGTAGTTTATAGAATCAAATAGTTCTAAAAGCTCTTCTTGGAGATTCCCCAGAAGCAACCATTATGAACTCTTGTAGCTGATTCCTTTGGAATTTATCTTCAAATTTCTAAACAGCTGTGCTTCTTGATTTTTCTTTTTTTTTTTTAGTTTTAGAAATTATCTGTTCCATTACAGAAGAAGAGATTTAACCGCTGCACTACCCCAAACACATATTCCCTACACACCCCTCTCCCTTCACCTCCTTTTCTTCCTCATCTCTTGCAGATAGGATTTTTATTTCCAGGACAATTTCTTGTTTTCCTTGGAGTTCTTAAATTTCGTTTGGTGTGCTAATCATTAACCCCCAACTTTCCTCCAGTTGAGACTGATGCCATTCTACTTCTTGGGGTTTTGCATTTGAGACTGATGCCATTCTACTTCTTGGGGTTTTGCATGAAAACTTCTTTCTCACTGAAAGCACATAGGCTCTGCCTACCAGTTTTGCATAACGTGCCTTGTAAGTCTTCTATTTTCAGCCATTGTGCTTGGCACAGAGTAGACCCCTTCAGTCTTGGAAATCAAGCCACTCAGTTTGGAAATTTTCTTAGATTATTCTTTAAAATTATTTCCTCTCTCCACTTTTCTGTGTTCTCTTACTCCTGCTTTTGACTCCTGAACCTCCTGGACTGAACCTGTACTGTTTTACCATGTCTGCCTTGTGCTGTAATTTCTGGGAGTTTCCTTCAACATTTATCTTTCCAGCTTTCTCATTTATGATTATGTTTTTACTTTACAGGAGCTCTTTGTTCCTCTGAATGTTCTGTTTTTCCTTTTAATAACATCTTGTTATTTCATGGATTCAAAAATCTTATCTTTCTGAAAGGAGTTTGCTCACTTGTTTCCTTCCTCTCATCTTTCCTTTTCTTTTCCTAACCTCATCCCTTTTTCTTCCAAGCTGCCCTTTTCTGCTTGTTTTGCTTGCCAACCCCCTACCCCTAGCCCCAGCCCTCGCCACCCTTCTATTAGGGGACTTCTGTGTTTGGCCGTGGGCTTTCTGCTTATGTTTTAAAGTGGGCATTGAATCGCTGATTGGAAGCTCTGTGCTTGTCCATGGAACTTATTGGCTGTGGGCTTCACTCCAGGGTAATCTGACTGACCTGTTTGTGTGAGTAACCTCCAATATTAGCACCTTTTGGTCTTCCTTTAGGGCTGGTAATATTCTAAAGAGTAGAAAAACTCTTCTCATCTTTTTAAGAGGGTATAAATTTGATTGCCATCATTTTGAAAATCAGGTGTCTGGAAAAGATTTTCAGTTCACTCACTCAGTTGTGTCCAGCTCTTTGTGAAAAGATTATTATGTCAAATAAAACTTTCACTTAATTTTATGTTTTTAAAATCTCACTTCCAACTTTCATCTCTCTGCCTGGTTTTCTTCAGTACCAAAAGTCCTGTTTACTTTCTTCAGAAATATTATTATTTAGTATAAGTGAAGTGAAGTGAAAGTCTCCCAGTCGTGTCTGACTCTTTGCGACCCTATGAACTGTATAGTCCATGGAATTCTCCAGGCCAGAATACTGGAGTGGGTAGCCTTTCCCTTCTCCAGGGGATCTTCCCAACCCAGGGATCAAACCCAGGTCTCCCGCTTTGCAGGCGAATTCTTTACCAGCTGAGCCACAAGGGAAGCCTTTAATATAAGGCTTTTCATAAAAAATATATAGTTAGTTGTCTCGTGTGAGAAACGCTGCTTCCAGGAGTTCAAAAGGATGATAAGTGATTTGGAGAGTTTTATAAAATTTCATCTAAGGGGATATGCTTGACTTGAAGGTTGTTTCTTTTTTAAGTTGGAGTAGACAGTGTGGTGGCTGTTACTTTGGGAGACTTGGGGAACAGGCCCGCAAAACTTGTAACTTTCATGCAGAAATCAAGTAAATCCTTTTCCTTTTCGTGAATCATTTGCTGTTTATGAGATGTGAACTTGACTGGTGGTAGTGTTCTTTTATGAACTATACTTCGATCTTACAGTGTCATATTGAATCTTTTAGCTGTTGGTAGCTGGTAATTCACTTACTAATCAGACTTCAATACCGTAGAGTTTCAGAGCAGGAGGACTCAATATTATTGCATGTAACTTTTTTCCTAAGAAAACAGATAAGTGGTAGAGGCAGAAATCACACCCAATGTTATACATTCTTTTTCTTGTTTCTTATGGTTCATTGTCTTGGTATGTTTATTGCATGTGTATGTATCTTGAGTACAAATTCAGTTCAGTCGTGTCTGACTTTTTGCGACCCCATGGACTGCAGCATGCCACGCCTCCCTGTCTATCACCGACTCCTGGTGTTCACTCAAACTCATGCCCATGGAGTTGGCGATGCCATCCAACTATCTCATCCTCTATCATCCCCTTCTCCCGCCTTCAACCTTTCCCAGCATCAAGGTCTTCCAGTGAGTTAGTTCTTGGCAGCAGGTGGCCAAAGTATTGGAGTTTCAGGTTCAACATCAGTCCTTTCCAGTGAATATTCAGGACTGATTTCCTTTAGTACAAATTAGTATGCTTTTATTTACTATCAGAAATATTTCATTTTTTAGGCACTGTAAGTTTCTTGGTTCTTTTAAAGTCTATATTGATGTGTATACTCAGATGTGTAGTTTTCTAGAGTTTCTGTTGCATGAGGATTTCATAGATCATTTCAATAAAATGTGGCACTTGGTTCTAATGTTGTCATTCAGTCACTCAGTCACGTCCAACTTTCTGAGACCCCATGGACTGCAGCACACCAGGCTTCCCTGTCTTTCACCATCTCCCGAAGCTTGCTCAAACCCATGTCCTTTGAGTCGGAGTCAGTGATGCCATCCAACCATCTCATCCTCTGTTGTCCCCTTCTCCTCCGGCCTACAATCTTTCCGAGCATCAGAGTCTTTTCAAATAAGTTGGTTCTTCGCATCAGGTGGCCAAAATATTGGAACTTCAGCTTTGGCATCAGTCCTTCCAGTGAATATTCAGGACTGATTTCCTGTAGGATTGATTGGTTTTATCTCCTTGCAGTCCACGGGACTCTCAATAGCCTTCTCTGACACCACAGTTTAAAAGCATCAATTCCTCGGCACTCAGCCGCCTTTCTGGTCCAACTCTCATATCCATACACGACTACTGGAAAAACCATAGTTTTGGCTAGACCTTTGCTGGCAAAGTAATGGCTTTTTAATACTTCATCAAGGTCCTAATAATCTCTAATAGATATTTTTGTAATTTATATGAGAAACTTTTCATGGCCAAGACTTTTAGATGATCCTGTTAAATGAAACTTAATAATTAAAATGACTGTGAGTATGTGTGAGTAAACTGTTACTTCTTAAAAAAAAAAATCAAGGTCTATGCAGGTAGTGGCCAGTGCTCTCATTTGCAGTTCTTTTTCTTAAACCAAAATTCCTTTCCCCTTTGGGAGACTCTGTCCATTTTTATTATTGCCCCTCAATATTAACTTAAGGGAGACAGAGATCTTTCAGCTTATCTTTAACAGCCTCTATAGAACATGAGCTTGAGACTTTCCAGTCTTAATTTGACATGAGATACTTGAGGTAAAACAGTCAGCAAGAACAAGACCGGGAGCTGACTATGGCTCAGATCATGAACTCCTTATTACCAAATGCAGACTTAAGTTGAAGAAAGTGGGGAAAACCACTAGACCATTCAGGTATGACCTAAATCAAATCCCTTATGATTATACAGTGGAAGTGAGAAATAGATTTAAGGGACTAGATCTGACAGATTGCCTGATGAACTATGGACAGAGGTTCGTGACATTGTATAGGAGACAGGGATCAAGACCATCCCCAAGAAAAAGAAATGCAAAAAAGCAAAATGGCTGTCTGAAGAGGCCTTACAAATAGCTGTGAAAAGAAGAGAAGCAAAAAGCAAAGGAGAAAAGGAAAGATATACCCATTTGAATAAAAGTTCCAAAGAATAGCTTGGAGGTATAAGAAAGCCTTCCTCAGCGAACAGTGCAAAGAAATAGAATGGGAAAGACTAGAGATCTCTTCAAGAAAATTAGAGATACCAAGGGAACATTTCATTCAAAGATGGGCTCGATAAAGGACAGAAATGGTATGGACCTAACAGAAGCAGCAGATATTAAAAAGAGGTGGCAAGAATACACAGAACTGTACAGAAGATCTTCACGACCCAAATAATCATGATGGTGTGATCACTCACCTAGAGCCAGACATCCTGGAATGTGAAGTCATGTGGGCCTTAGAAAGCATCACTGCGAAGAAAGCTAGTGGAGGTGATGGAATTCCAGTTGAGCTGTTTCAAATCCTAAAAGATAATGCTGTGAAAGTGTTGCACTCAATATGCCAGCAAATTTGGAAAACTCAGCAGTGGCCACAGAACTGGAAAAGGTCAGTTTTCATTCCAATTCCAAAGAAGCGCAATGCCAAAGAATGCTCAAACTACCGCACAATTGTGCTCATCTCACATGCTAGCAAAGTAATGCTCAAAATTCTCCAAGCCAGGCTTCAGCAATACATGGAACAGTGAACTTCCAGATGTTCAAGCTGGATTTAGAAAAGACAGAGGAACCAGAGGTCAAATTGCAAACGTCCACTGGATGATCGAAAAAGCAAGAGAGTTCCAGAAAAACATCTGTTTCTGCTTTATTGACTACGCCAAAGCCTTTGTGTGGATCACAGTAAACTGTGGAAAATTCTGAAAGAGATGGGAATACCAGACCACCTGACCTGCCTCTTGAGAAACCTATATGCAGGTCAAGAAGTGACAGAACTGGACATGGACCAACAGACTGGTTCCAAATAGGAAAAGGAGTATGTCAAGGCTGTATATTGTCACCCTGCTTATATAACTTATATGCAGAGTGCATCATGAGAAACGCTGGGCTGGAAGAAACACAAGCTGGAATCAAGATTGCTGGGCGAAATGTCAATAACCTCAGATATGCAGATGACACCACCCTTATGGCAGAAAGTGAAGAACTAAGGAGCCTCTTGATGAAAGTGAAAGAGGAGAGTGAAAAAGTTGGCTTAAAGCTCAACATTCAGAAAACTAAGATCAAGGCATCTGGTCCCATCACTTAGTGGCGAATAGATGGGGAACAGTGGAAAAAGTGGCTGACTTTATTTTTCTGGGCTCCAAAATCGCTGCAGATGGTGACTTCAGCCATGAAATTAAAAGACGCTTGGGCTTCCCTTGTGGTGCAGCTGGTAAAGAATCTGCCTGCAATGTGGGAGACCTGGGTTTGATCCCTGGGTTGGGAAGATCCCCTGGAGAAAGGAAAGGCTACCCACTCCAGTATTCTGGCCTAGAGAATTCCATGGACTATACAGTCCATGGGGTCACAAAGAGTCAGACACGACTGAGTGACTTTCTCCTTACTCCTTGGAAGGAAAGTTATGACCAACCTAGACAGCATATTAAAAAGCAGAGACATACTTTGCTGACTAAGGTCCGTCTAGTCAAGGCTATGGTTTTTCCAGTAGTCATGCATGGATGTGAGAGTTGGACTGTGAACAAGGCTGAGCCTGAAGAATTGATGCTTTTGAACTGTGGTGTTGGAGAAGACTCTTGGGAGTCCCTTGGACTGCAAGGAGATCCAACCAGTCCATTCTAAAGGAGATCAGTCCTGAGTGTTCATTGGAAGCACTGATGTTGACGCTGAAACTCCAATACTTTGGCCACCTGATGTGAAGAGTTGACTCATTGGAAAAGACCGTGATGCTGGGAAAGATTGAGGGCAGCAGGAGAAAGGGACGACAGAGAATGAGATGGTTGGATGGCATCACCATTGCGATGGATGTGAGTTTCAGTAGGCTCCAGGAGTTGGTGATGGACAGGGAGGCGTGGTGTGCTGTAGTCCGTGGGGTTGCAAAGAGTTGGACTGAGCAACTGAACTGAATGAGGTAAGAACTTTCAAACTTCATTAAAGTTTGAGGATGTCTGAATGGAAATAAACAGAGCACTGTGTGTGTGTGCACGCGCGCACGCTTGCGTGTGTGTGTGTGTGAGTCGCTCATTTGTGTCCGACTCTTGTGACCTCATGGACTGTAGCGTTCCAGGCTCCTCTGTTTATGGAATTCTCCAGGCAAGAATACTGGAGTGAGTTTCCATGCCCTCCTCAAGGGGATCTTTCCAACCCAGCAGTCAAACCCAGGTTTCCTGCATTGCAGGTGGATTCTTTATCGTCTGAGCCAAGGAAGCTGAAGGGCTATTGATTATGCAAAGTAGCTTGTACTAAGTGCTCAGTGTATGGTAAGGAACTTAGTATTAATGAGGTTTAGTAGAGCACCTCGGGGAAAGGATTTCTGGGAAAGATAGGGCTGAAATCTGAGTTTTCAGGAAGGATGGGAGGTAATTAAGGAAGGAGGGCACAATTTTAAAAATAATTCATTGTCTCTATTAAGGTAGACTAAATAGTCCTGCTTTAGAATTTAGAGTATATTAGAATCAGTTTAATAGTTTTTTTCTTCCTTTTGTATTATTAAGGTACTTTTTATTTGGAAAAAATGAAGCTATATTCTTTGATGACCTATTATTGTTTCTTATTGTGCTGTCAGTTGTTTATCAATATGTAATCTGGTCGGACTTGATTGTATACTGAGGGCAGCTCCAATGTAAGTAGGTCCCTCTCACTTTATTGATGAGAACAAGTCAGCCTCAGTCTACCAGGAAAGGCAAGGAAGCTGGAGCACTAAATTCAAAAGAATTTTTAAGACATGCTTCAGATAATTTTTCTTATTGTCAGAGTTTATCATCAAAATAAGTTAGTAGCCAAGTGCATTATATTTACTGTTTTTAGGAGTAGTAGAGAATTTTATACAGGGAACCTTACATGGTTTATAAGTGGAAATTAACCTTTTTTCTTCAGTAGCAACTATGAATTCAGTTCTTTAGATGAAGTTATATTCCCTCGATATGTTTAGGGTGAAAGGGAGAAAAGGACCTCTATTATATGGGTCAGTTGACTTAAGGAGTAGAGATGACTTTGAGTGAGCTAAAGGGGTGTTTCGAAAACAGGAATCTAATACTCAGTTTTGAAAGTGTTTTATCTGGTGATGAGTAGTATTGGTATCTTCTTAGTATGTACTTTTGCCTGCATTTGACCTTATTTTGAACTTAATAGTAGTAATATTTTAGTGTGAATATTTAAACAGCCCTTTAGGTTTCTTTCTGGAGAAGGAAATGGCAACCCACTCCAGTATTCTTGCCTGGAGAATCCCATGGATGGAGGAGCTTGGTGGGCTACAGTCCACGGGTCGCAAAGAGTCGGACACGACTGAGCGACTTCACTTTCACTTTTACACTTTAGGATTCTTTCAACTGAATTTTGGCTTATTATATATAAAGATTGCCCACCCTCTACCCTCACCCCTTTCAGTGTTGATTTGTGAGCAAATTCAAAGGTATCAGAGTTTTTTAATGTGGAGGCTTGTTCTAGAAAAGAATGTCAGCTCTCGATCTGCTTGTCTAAATTTTAGGCCTCTAGGATTTTTGTCCAGATATTTTGTTTTCGGTGGAAAGCATTTTCAGTCTGGTTTGCTGCTTGCCTAGGCAAGAAGGACAAGGACATCCTTGAATTCCCAAATCTGTGATTCTAAGTAGACAATGGATAATCTCAGTAGGAAATAATGTTATTATTAGGATTTTTGTGCTCTGCTTTACTCTGTGAAATACTCGTGTAAACACACATCGATTCTACCAAATTAACTGTGCTCTTACTCTTTGTTTGGTCTTTATATATGCTTCTCCCACTTCTACCTTCTCCCACTTCTACCTTCTCCCACTTCTACCTTTTACGTCTCATATTAAGCTTCTTCCTTTGGAAAAATTTTAACTACATGTGACTTTTGATGCCTGTTCTTGACATACCTGTACTTATCCCCTTAGACCCCCTGTATCACCATGTGCCTTCATAACATGTGCACTGACCTTTATCTTCCACCGGACTATACTTTCCTGTGGGGAAGAGGTCATCATATTCCTACTACCCAGAACAGTGTCTAGCATGTAGTAGGCACTTAGGAAATGCTTGAATGAGGGACTGTTGGGTTGGCCAAAAAGTTCGCTTGACTTTTTCTGTATCCAATACTACTGTTAAAGTACTTTTAAAGTATTCCTGTGGCAAATACATACATCATGAATATGTATTATTTATTGCTGCATTTTATGCATTGACTGAATGAAACATTTTAGAATCAGTCCAGAATTGAATGCTATATAATATATGTAAACACATGTGAAACCTTTTAAGTGATTTTTAAAATGTGGTTACTTAAAGTGATTTAAGCAAATTACTTAAAGATAGCCAGTAGTTCCATCTTTCGTGTATGAGAACTCTTTAAAATACTATTTCTCAGGTGCTTACTTTATAGTACAGTTACTCTGTACCATTGGTTAAGCAAGTAAATAATAACATTATGCTGCTTTGGGTTCAGTAGTGTGTTTTTCCTCAAAGAAGGCAATGGAAAAAGACAGATGTGCAGAGAACATTGTTTATTCAGTCTTCAGATGATGCTTGCTGTACATATATTCTCAGTCTTGTAAAAACTTAGGCCCACAGAGTGGTATAGACCAAGTGATCTCTATAAGGATTATACAGGACCATCCATCAGTATTAATTTTTAAAGATTGAACCTCTATTGCCGTTCACCCTGAGAAAGGCAAATTACATTTAATATAGGGATAATATAGTGATTGACATTGGCTTCCCCACGCTGTTATTATGTCAGATGGGCTGGTGAGGGAACCTAAGGAATGGTAAAATTTTTACTTCCTCGGTTGTATTCGTTGCTGTACCACATTGAGGTTTACATGTGATTACATTGATATCATGGATCTAGTTTTAGCTAAACTGTCTTCCAAAAATTAGCAAGTGATTGTAAAAGATTCCTCTCAAGAAATTAGATGGATTGTAATTATAATAAAGCACATGTAAGCACACAGCATAAAAAAATGTTAGAACTCTTAATCCCAATATGGGCTCTTAACATGGGGTAAAAAATACAATATCATCAAATCTCAAATATCAACCTCTCAAAATTTGAGATTGTCCAGGATTATTTTAAATAGGTGACTCTATTTACTGTTGTTGAAACCGTAGCTTGCATAAGTGTACATACAGTGTGCTTGATAGGTGGCTAAGTGATAGCATAAAATCATAGCAAATTAGCAAGACATTTTAAAAAATATGCATTCTGAGGATAAAAACTAAGCTTTATGAAGTTTCCCCCAGAAGTGTTTGATAGAGCCATACAACTTTCAATATAGTACTATAGAATTTCTCTAAATTTAATTGTAGATGTTTACAAGGCCCTTTGAGGTTTCTTGTTCAGTAG
The DNA here is from genome assembly GCF_001704415.2 of Capra hircus. Lineage (NCBI taxonomy): Eukaryota > Metazoa > Chordata > Mammalia > Artiodactyla > Bovidae > Capra > Capra hircus. Next base: position 26,271,044 of record NC_030818.1, read on the forward strand.
GAAAAGAGAAAGCATGCCATTGGGGAAACACTAGTTTTTCAGGCCTTGGTCAAAATGACTGAAATAATGCATAGAATATATGGCCATAAATTAAAATACATTCCTTGTCATCAAATGTCTTTGAAGCATGTAGTAAACAGTGCCAAGTTGATGAAACCAGTATGAGACCAATTATATGTGGGAGATTTACTCTTTGCTAAGTTTTGTCTTTTGGTGGGGAGTGAAGAGTTACAGCAAAGAGATGCTGGACAAAAGTATATTCTCAATAGTAAATATTTCTTTAATAAAAATTAGCCTTTTATGGAAGAAAAATCATAGTCACTTAAGGTGAAAATGGTTCACTGCATCCTTCCTAGGAAAATTACTGCAGCAAAGAAATTGAACCAGGAGTTCAGAGCTGTTAGTGTCATCAGTGTAGTTAATTTTATGAAAACAAGACCTTTAACTTTAAAATCCAGGGAGCTATTTACAGCGGTGATACCAAAATATGCAGATGCTCAATTCCCTTATGTAAAATGGTGTGGTATTTGCATATAACCTACGCACAACCTCCCCTTCCCGTATACTTTAAATCAGCTCTAGATTACCTAATACAGTATAAATGCCATGTAAAAGTTGCTGGTGCTTGGCATATTCGAGTTTGCTTTTTGGAACTTCCTGGAATCCCCCCACCTCCCACTAGTATTTTCAACTTGTGGTTGGTTGAACCTGAAGACGTGGAAGCAGCTGATACTGAGGGCTTACTGTGAATGAATGAAATGAGAAATGACCAAGAAGAGTCTGCCACATACAGTTTTGATGATTATCTCATAGCAAAGATTTTTGCTTTTGAAGAGTTAGAGAACTTAAAATAGTAATTACTAATTGCTATGCAGATATTTTTGGATAAAAGAAAATACACACTCTTAATCATGCTATTCAGGATGAAGTTTGCTTACTAAGAAAGTAAACTGATTTTTAAGAGAGAGAGTACTGTTAGCAAAAGAATAGTTAGGAAACAAATGTTTGGAGATGGTTTATTTTGTGATTTTTGTTGAGGGGGAAGAAAGATAATATATATTAAGTGAACTTTAAGAACTTTGAAATTTAGGTATATCTTCTAGGAAAACCCACATATCTGCACCATGATTTTCTTTTTTAAACAGCACTGTTTCATAACTTGTAAATGAGAAATAACTCAAATAGTCGTTGACAGTGGAAGGGGTGGTACAAGCATACAGTGGCATATCAGTTCAGTTCAGTCGCTCAGTCGTGTCCAACTCTTTGCGACCCCATGAATTACAGCATGCCAGGCCTCCCTGTCTATCACCAACTCCCGGAGTTCACTCAGACTCAGGTCCATCGAGTCAGTGACGCCATCCAGTCATCTCATCCTCTGTCGTCCCCTTCTCCTCCTGCCCCCAATCCCTCCCAGCATCAGAGTCTTTTCCAGTGAGTCAACTATTCGCATGAGGTGGCCAAAGTATTGGAGTTTCAGCTTCAGCATCATTCCCTCCAAAGAAATCCCAGGGCTGATCTCCTTTAGAATGGACTGGTTGGATCTCCTTGCAGTCCAAGGGACTCTCAAGAGTCTTCTCCAACACCACAGTTCAAAAGCATCAATTCTTTGGCACTCAGCTTTCTTCACATGACTACTGGAAAAACCATAGCCTTGACTAGACGGACCCTTGTTGGCAAAGTAATGTCTCTGCTTTTTAATATGCTATCTAAGTTGGTCATAACTTTCCTTCCAAGGAGTAGGTGTCTTTTAATTTCATGGCTGCAATCACCATCTGCAGTGATTTTGGAGCCCCCCAAAATAAAGTCTGACACTGTTTCCACTGTTTTCCCATCTATTTCCCATAAAGTGATAAGACCAGATGCCATGATCTTCGTTTTCTGAATGTTGAGCTTTAAGCCAACTTTTTGACTCTCCTCTTTCGCTTTCATTAAGAGGCTTTTCAGTTCCTCTTCACTTTCTGCCATAAGGATGGTATCATCTGCATATCTGTATTGTTATTTCTCCCGGCGATCTTGATTCCAGCTTGTGCTTCTTCTAGCCCAGCGTTTCTCATGATGTACTCTGCATAGAAGTTAAATAAGCAGGGTGACAACATACAGCCTTGACGTACTCCTTTTCCTATTTGGAACCAGTCTGTTGGTCCATGTCCAGTTCTAAATGTTGCTTCCTGACCTGCATATGGATTTCTCAAGAGGCAGGTCAGGTGGTCTGGTATTCCCATCTCTTTCAGAATTTTTCACAGTTTATTGTGATCCACACAGTCAAAGGCTTTGGCATTGTCAATAAAGCAGAAACATGTTTTTCTGGAACTCTCTTGCTTTTTCCATGATCCAGAGTGAATGAGTTACAGCTCTCTCCATCAATGTGAATGAAATACAATGTTGAGCTGGAAATAAAAAAGTACTAGAGTAATATGTAGGGGTTAATATCAGCTGCCTGTTGCTCTGGCTAAGCCATGAGAAAATCACTATGGGAAAAGAATAAAAGCAAAATACAGCAATATAGCATAACCTAAATAAAAGTACATTGGGTTGATCAGTTGTGGTCGTCCTACCCTGCTAAGTTAAGGAAAAACATAGTGTGGACCTTGGAACGCTGGGTTAGTGCAAGTTCAGAACACTGCTTGTGCACACAGTGAGATGTTTTACCAAGGCATATGCGGGTCTGTGACCTCCAGCTAGGGATAGCCCTTGTACAAGAAAATAACAGATAGTTTAAAGTAATCAATAACATGGGAGACGTGACCAGGGACACAGGAGGCTGACTTCATCGTAGCGCAACAGATACTTTCTGCTTGCCAAGACACTAAATAAGAGTGATGTGGCTCCGAGGAACAGGGCTCTTGACCCAAGAGGTCTTGAGTCCCTGGTCCCATCTTTAAAACTTCAATTCTGTCTCTAGTTTCTTTTTCCCAAATTGCGTTGACCACATTCCATCCCTACCTGCTGTGCTGGCCACAGCAATGGTGCCCAACATGGGGCAGGAAAGTGAAGGATCGAAGCAGTGCATGGTCCTGAAGAATAGTGGGGTGAGGCCCCTGAAAATCCCCCTTTGCGGTAAATAACACTCTTTTAGGCATTGAAAGCAGGATTAAATATGGGAAATTCAGAAAGCTCAAAACAGTACCAGCTGTATGTATGCCTCTTAACGCACCTTTTTAAAGAGGGGCGGGGGCGGGGGGGAGTACAAAAATAAGCAAAGGCCAGCTGTTGGAGCTTTTACAAACCATTGAGAAACATTGCTCATGGTTCCCTCTCTCGGTACTTTAGATTTAGGAACTTGGGAGAAGGTACATAGTAAATTAGAGAAACTTAGGCCTGTATCTGTCTGGTCAATTTGGACACTGATAAAATCTATTTTAGAACCTCTTCAGACCCCAGAAAGCTCAGAAGGGAGTGAGGATGAAGGTGAAACCCCATTAAAGGGAAAACCTGAATATGCAAAGCCTGAGGGGGGTGAGCAGAAAATGCTGGAGGTTCTTAAAGCTACAGTCCCTTCTGCACCTTTGGGCAGGACGAATTTCCTTTACCTCCGCTTCTTCCTCCTGTCTTAATGGCTGGAGTGACTCAAGCTTTTCCTTCCTTGCAGGGACAACGGTTCTGTCACCTCTCTAGAAAGGTATTTGGTGGGCTCGACAGGAGGGTGACTTAGAGGCTATGACTGTGACATTTCCAAAGACAATACATGAACAAGTAGCTCCTGGGGAAGATCCTAATAATCCCAATGGGGTGTATGAGGCTGTACACAGATTCCCTTCAGAATACTAAAGGAACTTAGGCAAGCTGTTCAGAGTTATGGAGTAAATTCTCCTTTTACCTTCGGAATAGTGCAGGGACTAGCTGAGGGTCCCTGTTTGATTATGGTTGCTCATGACCAAGTCAGATAGATCCCCGTCTCTTTAGATCAATTGATAGACAGTGGAAATTGGGGGACAACTCAAGAGCAAGTGCTTATGGAAGATCAGGCTATAGAACAGGTGAGGCACTACTGCCTAAGAGCCTAGGGGGAAACAGAGGTGAAAGGACGGGCTTTCTTTACTTCAAGAGATCTCACCTCCCCAAAGGGGCAGTCCCTACTGGGACAACATTACCCCTGTCAGCAGAGCCAATTCGAACACTGGTTTAAATTTTAGGTAAGAAACTAGGACTGCAAAAAGAGATGACGTTTTTGATACTGAATGGCCATGATATTCTTTAGACTCCAGAGAAAACTGGTTTAAGTGAAGTCTTTTTTGAAATTGCAAAACCTGTTCTTCTTGCATGTGGAATTAAAAAAAATGTTGGCTTGTTAAAATACTTCTTTGCAGCTCCAGTTCTGCCTGAGAAACAAAAACAGGCCTGGGAAAAAAACCTAAAGTTAACTCTTATCGTGTCCTTGGGATACGCAGCCCACTCTATCTGGGACTCCAGCCATGAACAAATCAGTAGAACTCAAACCAAGAAGAAAAAGAAGGGGCAAAGATACATTTTAAATATTAAGCAGAAAACTCTGAGATCTCTGCCTGTATGTCTGTCTAAATTTATGTGTGTTTCAGTGTGTGCCTTCATCCTTGGACAAAATTGCTTAAGGCTGATTGGACAATGAGCTCTATTTAATTGGCCTAAAGAGAAGTAAGTGCTTACAAATCAAACAATTATAAATTCAAAAAATTAAAATGAATTTCAGGCTTGTATGAACTGGGAAATATTCACTATTAAATTGACACCTGGTATTAATGTTTGTTTATTGACTTTGTGAAGATACTTTTGCAGATGACATAGCTTTGGGTGATTTATACCTACAAATCTACAGAATGATGATATAAAGTACCGTTCGTGGTTGCTAAAGGAAAGTAAGATGTGTTTTTAATAGAAAGGTATAAGGAATGGCATTGCATCTATTAAGGAAAAAGGAAGTACATTTGAACTTACAGGCGCTATTCTCTGAATGGGCAAATAGAGTGATAAATACAGAAGTATAAAAAAAAGGTTTGTGATAAGTGGGAGAGAGTTTTGTACAAGATACAAGTTTCTTAAAGACATTAAACTGCCTTTGAAATCTTGTATTGTTACTTTGACTAAGTGAATAACTATTGTTTCATAATGAATATAATCTGGTACCAATCTGAAATTTGATTTTCTCTTCCTGTTTAAAAAAACAAAGTCGTCTTGGAATATGACTTTTGATAACAGACTGTAAATTTCTTTGTTTCTAAGTGATTCATACTTGCCTTTAAAATCTTTTGTTACTTTGATAAAATAAGTGAGTGTTATATCACAATGATCTATGGAAACTATGGCACATATAGACAAAGCTTCTACAAAATTAACCCCTCATCAGAAGATTTAAAATGGATAAAAAATGGCTATAAACCAGACAGGCTATGGGAAATCCAAGGTGGACTCTTGGCTTTTCCGGGCCCCCTAACAAACCTCACTTTATTTGATAGGATAAAACCTTTCCTGGCAACAGGGTTAATACCTCACAATAAAAAAAAAAAGATTAAAATACATTTTCTGCAATCTCCAGTGATCAGGGCACCCACTTTGCTGGACAGGTTGTACAGACACTGGCAAAAATTTCATGAGCTTCTTAGAGACTATCACACTCACTGATGTCCTTTGTCGTCAGGCATGGACCACAAAACAAAAGGATTGGTTACATGAGATTGAACAGACTGTTAAATATGACTGCAATTTTCATGACTTTTTGTCTGACATATTACTGGATTCTAATCTTTGTTTTCAGGTATTAAAAAACTCTTCTCCTCAAGTCACTGATGGTTTAAAACAATTCAGTGATTTACACCTGTGGGTAAAATTAAAACATTTTTCTTTTCTCTGTCTCGCCAGAAATTGGAGACATTTGGGTTCTGAACAGCCTCATCAAGGTACAAAAAAGACTGTCTCCAGACATACACAAAAACCGTGGCGTATACTGGGGAGCTCAAACTCATATAGATAAGGATTTTAACAGTTTGGTGGATTTAGCAAATGAAGTGCTACTCTTAGGAAAAGAAGTATAAAATCTTAAATTACAAATATATTTAATGTGTGACTGGAACATTACTACTTTTTGTGTGACCTCCCCAGGAATATAACCAATCTAAACACTCCTGGGAAAAGGTTAGACGGCACTTGAAGGGCCATGCGCTGACAACCTTACACTAGGTATTAAAAAGCTACAAGCAAAAATCATTGGCATGCAACATGTTTCTTTCAGACTATTGCCAGATACAGATACACTTCATGGACTAAGCAGAGGGCCTTAACTCATTGAGTCCTCAAAGGCATCGGAGGTGGTCTCATTGAAACACTAGCTATATTTTGCTGTTTCACTATATAATCTTCCGTTTAGTCCTCAGATGCATGCGAAAAACCCTCCGAGAACTAATAAGAAAGAAGTTGCGAGATCAACATATCTTCTGCTACAAAAACAAAAAGGGGGATATGCAGGGGTGAATAGTCAGCTGCCTGTTGCTCTGGCTAAGCCATGAGAAAATCACCATGGGAAAAGAATAAAAGCAAAATATAGCAATACAGCATGACCCAAATAAAAGCACATTGGGCTGATCAGTTGGGGTCGTCATACCCTGCTAAGCTAAGGAGAAACATAGTGTGGGCCTTGGAACGCTGGGTCAGCACAAGTTCAGAACACACTGCTTGTGCACACAGTGAGATGTTTTACCAAGGCATATGCAGGTCTATGACCTCCAGCTAGGTGATAGCCCTTGTACAAGAAAGTAACAGATAGTTTAAAGTAATCAATAAAATGGGAGACGTGACCAGGGACACAGGAGGCTGACTTCATCGTAGCGCAACAGATACTTTCTGCTTGCCAAGACGCTAAATAAGAGTGATGTGGCTCCGAGAACAGGGCTCTTGACCCAAGAGGTCTTGAGTCCCTGGTCCCATCTTTAAAACTTTAATTCTGTCTCTAGTTTCTTTTTCCCAAACTGTGCGTCAACCATTTTCGATCCCTACCTGCCATGCTGGCTGCAGCAGTAATGCATATTGTATTTTACATCAGTGTAAAGTGTCAAACATAAAACTAAACAACCAACATAAATATGGTTAGACTAGAAGGAACACTAATTATAAAGTTCAGAAATAATAAGAGGCTTCAGTGGTCTTGATAATGTTGTATTTTTTAAACTACATGGAAGGTATGTGGGTATTTAGTACTCTTTAGCTGTGTGTATACATTGTATACAATAAATATGGTATTTCATGATTAAATAATTAAATCATCATGGGACAACACTTAAGTTTAAAATGAGATCAATTTTGAGCTTTGAAACAAATTACTAATTTGTAAAAGAATACGATCCTGGTTACAGCCAGTGACTGTGCCGGTGACCAGAGCTCAGTCGATTAGTTAATAGTTTCCTGAACTTTGAATCTTGAGCAAGTGACTTTCAGAAAGGAATCAAACAAGGTAGAAATCACTGCAGCCCCAGGCAAGGCTGTTTTCGGTGTAATTTTCAGTGTTTGGCTGCCCAGTCTTAGGGACTCCTTTGTTTCCTGAGGGTTTTCCAAACTGTCCTTCCAGGCTCCCTTTGATTTTTAGAGTCTGCTATAGTTTCTGTTTAAGACTCCTCCTTCCTTTTCTCCTTTCTTTATTCCTAAATTAAAAACAAATTTGACGATAGAAACTTTCAAACTGTTTTTAAAACTCTTCTAAATAAGGAGTTCTGGTGACTTTTGAGCCCATTTGTTGAAATTTGAAACAGCAGCACCTTACTCGAAAGAATATCAAGATAATGGAAGTGACAACAAAGTTCTTTTTTTGTAATTGGTAGTTGGGCCTGAAGAGTGGGTGATAAATACAGTTATCCATTCAGTTTTACTTGCATTTAGGTATCTTTATAAGGTGGTGATGTTGTTTTCTCAGGTGAAATAGGCATTAAAAACAATCTAAAATATACTTAGACTTTCAAATCATTGTATCAGAGTGTTAAACCAGTGTGTTAAAAAATAAGCACATTCTGTTACGTTGTTCTCAATACTTTTGTATTATACTTGAATGAAAGTTATTTTTAGGTAAGAGTAAAACTTTGTCTTTTGAAAATTCTTTTAATAAATATTTGTATTTGTATTAATAATTAGTACAGTATTATATAATGAAAAGTTACAAAATCGCTACAATTTACAAATATTATATATAGTGGTTCATTGGGTTTTTAGGAATAGGAATATATAGTTTTATTGTAGTTAGGTAACAGTTACAGCTGAAAAAGAGCTCTCTAAAAGATACCTAGAGCCAAATGAAAGTAAGTTGGTCTAGACTAATATGTCTCAAAATGTGATTCTTAAGTCACCAGCATGCTTTTTTGAAGACCCCATACAAGGTCTGCTGGGGGCAGGGAAATGGGGGTGTGGGAATCTGCATTTTGAGCAAATAGTAACAGCAAACATTTTGTGGTGTTTACTATGTCTCAGGAACTATTCTAAGCACTATATATTAATGCTTTATCTTCCCTGTCAGGTGTAGTGAGTAAGTGAAGTTGCTCAGTCCTGTCTGACTCTTTGCGACCCCATGGACTGTAGCCTACCAGGCTCCTCCATCCATGGGATTTTCCAGGCAAAGAGTACTGGAGTGGGGTGGCATTGCCTTCTCCAGGGTATCTTCCCAACTCAGGGATCGAACCTGGGTCTCCCGCATTGTAGGCAGATGCTTTACTGTCTGAGCCACCAGGGAAGTCAGGTGTAGATACTATTGTTACTATTCCCATTTGACAGAGGAGGAATTTAAGGTATAACAGACTAAGAAACTTGCTAAGGTCATATAACTCAGGAGTCTTAGGGCCAGGCTTGTATATGGAAAACATATCAAGGCATTTGCATTCCCACTGCTCTAGTCCAGGCCCTTTAAAATTGAAAAGATTTTACTCTAAAAGTGAAGTTGGGAGGATGGTGATGTGTAGTGGATTTCACAGTTCTCTCATGGGTAAAAGTAAAAGCACTTTTACTTTTTTATTAATTAAAAGCACTGAGTAAAAGCTGTCCTAAGACCACTTCATGGATTGTGAAACTCTGCAATATTAAGTAGTATGCTCTTCAGCACATCATTAAAGTTATATTTGTTTTTATGGGTTAATGGATTTCCGTCAGTCCAAGTAAAGTTCTTTGTGTGATGTGCAGTATAACCTAGATGGAATCACATGTTTGTTCAAACTGAGATTTTGTTTTAATTAATTTGGGGGATTGTCTGCAACATCTCTGGTGGGGGAATATGCTTGATTATAACACTTACTTTTGGAAATCTTTCTAAAATGTATTAGCATACTTTGAGCAAAATGTTGCCAAGTTTTGAATATTGTCATTGTTCCATCTTACACATTGAACCCTCAAATTATAAATTGAATTTTAAAATAAAAACCAGGTTTTATTTCTTGGTTTTCATTTCTCCAACAACAGTGGTTTTCAGCTTGCTGCACATGCAGATAACCAGAGAGGCATTTTAAAAAAGATAATCATATCTGGGTCCCACCCCTGGATACTCTAGTGTGTAAGGATTGAGAAACCAGTGTTCTAGAAGAAGGCTGTATGGAGCAGTTCTCTTGGTTTCTTTTTGTTGTGGTTCCTGTAAGATTTGATAATAATGAAAAATACACTTGAGATTAGGAGTGAACTAGAAAATAGGTGAACTATTGTTGATAAATACTCTTAATTTAAATATGTAACATCTACATTTTTTTCCCCCTTTCAGATCTATTACTAAACATGGGTGCATTTTTGGACAAACCCAAAACTGAGAAACATAATGCTCACGGTGCTGGGAATGGTTTACGTTATGGCCTGAGCAGCATGCAAGGATGGAGAGTGGAAATGGAAGATGCACACACAGCTGTTGTAGGTATTCCACACGGCTTGGAAGACTGGTCGTTTTTTGCAGTTTATGATGGTCACGCCGGATCCCGAGTAGCAAATTACTGCTCAACACACTTACTAGAACACATCACTAACAACGAAGACTTCAGGGCAGCTGGAAAGTCAGGATCTGCTCTTGAGCCTTCAGTGGAAAATGTCAAGAATGGTATCAGAACTGGCTTTTTGAAAATTGATGAATACATGCGTAACTTTTCAGACCTCAGAAATGGCATGGACAGGAGCGGTTCAACTGCAGTGGGAGTTATGATTTCACCTAAGCACATCTACTTCATCAACTGTGGCGATTCACGGGCTGTTCTGTATAGGAGTGGACAAGTCTGCTTTTCTACCCAAGATCACAAACCTTGCAACCCAAGGGAGAAAGAGCGAATCCAAAATGCAGGAGGCAGCGTAATGATACAGCGTGTTAATGGTTCATTAGCAGTGTCTCGTGCTCTGGGGGACTATGATTACAAGTGTGTGGATGGCAAGGGCCCAACAGAACAACTTGTTTCTCCAGAGCCTGAGGTTTATGAAATTTTAAGAGCAGAAGAGGATGAATTTATCATCTTGGCTTGTGATGGGATCTGGGATGTTATGAGTAATGAGGAGCTCTGTGAATTTGTTAAATCTAGGCTTGAGGTATCTGATGACCTGGAAAATGTGTGCAATTGGGTAGTGGACACTTGTTTACATAAGGTATGTAAGTCTTCTTTTGTTACAATTAAAATGCCCTCTTAATTTTTAAAAGGCATGGTAAGTAAGATTAAGCAAACTTTTAAGTTTTAAAGCTTTTAATATTTTCATTAGGAAAGTCCTAAGTCCTATATATTTTAAAGTTATTCTCTTCCCCAGAAATGAAAAAAAAAAATTTTTTTTTCCATCCCCATTTGTCTAAACCTTCTTATTTGAAAATTAAGTTTAATAAACTTCTGACATTTGTTGTCATTTAAGTGCTTTATGACTTCTTGTTGTGGCAGAGGCATCTATACACAATTGTGACTTGATTAAAAGTTTCAGCATTGGCAGTACCTGTCTTTTTTGGTTCGCTTTGGCCACTTGGCTTGTGGGATCTCAGTTTCCTGAGCAGGGATTGAACCCTGAGCCCAGACATTGAAAGCCTGGAATCCTGATCCTCGGCCATCTGGGAACTCCCGGCAATAGCTGTCTTATGCCTGATTATGTAGCAGTTTCATTAAAAAAAAAAAAAAGAGTGAGAGCATGATTGTATATTAGACACACAAGAGATCAAGAGCCGCATAAAATACTGGAAGGTATAACAGAAGCCTTAAAACTAAGTAGAGTTTTGTAATTTAGCTATGAGCTTACTAGCAGCTAAGACAGAAACTGAAGTAAGAGTTGTATATTTCTTATTCTGTAGTAGTAAAAGAAGCTTTTTCTAGCCATAAAACCTAAAAGGAATTCACGTGTGACTCTGTGTAAATATGACATGGTGGATAATATCTTACTTTTATAGGAGATAATTCCATAGAGATGCCTTTATCATCCCCAATTAGAAAACCAAAGACTAGTATAAAATGCAATCTTGTTAAGAATTCCTGTGGAACACTAAAGTTTTAATTTACATTTGCAATATTATATGAATCTTATTTCGATAGAGTAATAGAGAGGAGAATCCCAACTAACAGGTAGTTAGCAACTTCCTTTAATGTCTTTAAAATATTCAGTAATTTCAAGTGGGCTTTTGACAGCATCTATATAGCAGTCAATTAAAATTTGAGTTATCTGACCAGAACCTAAAATATGTAAGTATTCTGTGACTCTGATTGAAGAAGATTTCAGGACAAAACTAACCTTTGGTTATGTGATGTCAAGATTTTGACTGACTGACTCTGTCTAGATAAGAGCCACTCTATTTCCTCACCATGTAAGTTGCTGTGAAAGATACAAGCATAGCCAGGAAGTTTCTCTAAAGGTCCCTGGGTCTATGGAAACACTCAGGTTTTGTTGAAGTATCTATTACTTTTCCATAGGATGGGAAGAGACACCTTCAAAAAGAGAAAATAAAAGGGCTGGTGTTTCCAGCTTTTTTCTTGATGGTATCTCTAAGTACTCTGCTGTTCATTCGTTTGTTTGTTTTTAAAGCATGTTCTATCTTTTTTGCTTCTCTGGATGAATTAAGTACAGAAATATTGATAGTTATCAGTGATCAAGTAGTAAGTTGTTCTAAAATTGTCTATCTCCTTGGACTCTATATGGAGAAATTGTGACGTACGGCTTTTTGAGACAAAAGCAAGCATGTTTTTTTTCCGCCTAACTGGGAACTGAAAACAGTGTTTTCCCCAATTATTTAAAACAAAAAGTTTGTTTATTGAAAACAAGGCCAGACAATATAGGATGTACATGTATATTTTAAGGTGATACAGAATATGTAAAGGAACACTTGAAAATTTTGCCACTGACCTAAGTGGGCTGTTGTCTTAATTGTGGTATTTATTTTTTTCATCTTTTTTGCCTGCCTTGAATGTGTATATTTTTATAAAAAGGAATTCATTATACTTGTTATTCTGCAGTCTGCTTTTTAATTCAACAGTATATTGTAGAGAGATCTCCATGTCTGTATCTATCGATCAAAATCATTTTTCATGGTTGTGTAGCAGAATGATACGTAGTTTTGAGGGGATAGCCAGAAATCTATTATGTCTATAATTTAGAGTAAGGAGAGAAGTTTGTATTCTGGAAAAACAGCACAGTCTCTTTCCTATAAAGGATATTAGTTTTCAGGAATTTGGACCCAACCATTTTGAATGGGGTTTAAATGATTCTGGTGGTGTATCTTCCTCTGATGGTTTTTATTGGTTTAAAGTGATTAAATATTTCTGTTGATGGTGTTAAACGATTCTAGGCAGAATCTCAGAATCTTAGAAATGACAAATAATAGTGAAGAGGGACAAGGGGTTGGAACGCCACATCTCTGTATTGAATTTAGTTGAATGAAGTTGACCATCTAGTGCCTTTGAATGAAGTTACATTTATATTGAAATCAATTTTGAGATGCCTAGCTAGCTCTTTTGTGTTGAAACGGAATAGAGGTGAATTTTTTGAATCACCACGTGCGACTTATGGAATTAAAGCTCTTACCCATTCCTGTTTTTCTGACTCCATAATACTGTCCTTCCACTACTTTATATTGTAAAGCCACCAGTTAGCAATATTTAAAACACTAGGATTAAAATAGAACCTGTGATTGCTTTCAATTTAGTCTGAAAGATTGAATCTAAATTTTAAAATCCGTGGAAGGTGTGTTGGCCAGTGCTTGCCCTGAGCAAATTGCTCAGTAGGTATTAGCTGATTTTTTGTGTGTGGGTGGTGGAATAAATTTTAAAACATTTTTTAAAATTAATTTTTTATTGGAGTATAGTTGATTTACAGTATTGTGTTAGTTTCTGTTGTACAACAAAGTGAATCTAGTTACCTGTTTTATATATAGTAGTGTGTATATAGAGAAGGCAATAGCACCCTACTCCAGTACTCTTGCCTGGAGAATCCCATGGACGGAGGAGCCTGCTGCGCTGCAGTCCGTGGGGTCGCGAAGAGTCAGACATGACTGAGCGACTTCACTTTCACTTTTCACTTTCATGCATTGGAGAAGGAAATGGCAACCCACTCCAGTGTTCTTGCCTGGAGAATTCCAGGGATAGGGGAGCCCGGTGGGCTTCTGTCTCTGGGGTTGCGCAGAGTTGGACACGACTGAAGTGACTTAGTAGCAGCAGCAGCAGCAGTGTGTACATGTCAATCCCAGTCTCCCAGTTTATCCCTCCCCCCTTCCCTTAACAAGCTCTAAGTTTGTTTTCTACATCTGTGGCTCAATTTCTGTTTTGTGAATAGATTCATTTGTACTTTTTTTTTTTTTTTAGATTCCACATGTAAGCAATCATTGATATGTCTTTCTGTCTGACTGACTTCACTTAGTATGAAATAAGTATACTCTAGGTCCAGATGTTAGCTGCTTTAGGAGAAAGTGTGAATGGAGTAGGTTGAATTTTTAACTAGATGTGCTTTTAAGATTTTTTTTTTTCTGATGATAGATTTAAGTTAAGTGTTGGGAATTTCTTGATGATCCACTGGTTATAACTTGGTATTTTCATTGCCGGGGCCTGGGTTTGATTCCTGGTCAGGGAACTTAAGATCCTGCAAGCCTTGGGGCTCAGCTAACACTTTTAACATTTGTCATTCCCTAATAGTTTACAAGGATTTTTATATGTTAACTCACGAAATGTTGGGATATTATGATAGCCATCATAATCACAATAGTATCAATAAATTGCTTTTTATGAGCCAGATGCTAGTTTAAGCACTTTTTACACATTTTAATTTATTTAATTTTCACAACAACCGTAACAGGTAGCTAGAATTATTGTTGTTATTGATGGTCATTTATCAGAATTGCTATTCAGCAGTATGAAGCTATAAGAGTTGGATGATTCTGGTCAGGTATTACCTATTCAGATAATTAACTCTAGGGGGAAATGGTCCCTAAGGAAGCAGCTTTTCCATTTTATTGCCAGTGCTAGTAGCACTTCTGGTATTTATGCTAATTTCCAGGTGCATAGAATGAAAGTGAAAGTGTCAGTCATTCAGTTGTGTCTGACTCTTTGTGACACGTGGACTGTGGCCCACCAGGCTCCTCTGTCTATGGGATTCTCCAGGTAAAGAATACTGGAGTGGGTTGCCATTCTCTTTTCCAGGGAATCTTCCCAACCCAGGGATCAAACCCAGGTCTCCTACATTGCAGGCAGATTGTTTACTGTCTGAGGCACCAGGGAAGCCCGTGGAGTAGGATATGTAATAGCTGTTTGCATGGCCTTTAAGAAATTTATAGATCACATTCATTTTATTTATCCTCATAGTGACCTTCTGAGGGGAACAAAGTAAAAATTTTTATTTCCAATTTGTAAGTAAGGAAATGGAGGTTTGTCATAAAAGACTTTTTTAAAAAAGAGAAGCTGTAAGTCAGATATTTGAGTTTTGAAGCAGAGTCTAGAATTTAAGCTTTCTGAGTTAAGTTTTGCATGTATGTTACCAAAGTTTCCCACTAGATTTGATGAAAACAATATTTCCAAGGGAAACTTTTAAGACCTTCCTTTCCTTTTTTCAGTAATTACAAAATTAAAAAAAATTTAAACAAAATGATATTTGAAGTGAAGTTATTAATCTTTATGTCTCTTCGTCAGTCTCATTCCGTTTAGGTAGCCGCTGTTTACAGTTTGCTGTATACTCTTCCAAATAATTCTCTGTGTATTCATAAAAATAGAAGTATAAAAAGTAGGATCATGTATACATGTTACTTTGCTAGCTCTTTGTTTTTCTTAATCATAAAAGTCAATATTCAAGTTTTTAAAAAATATAATTTTATTTCCTTTAATCAATCTATATACCACCTATTAGAAGCTTATTTATTTTAAAGCATGAGATATAATGCCTGATAATTGGGTTATGTTGAGGGGAAATTAATAACATTTTCCAAAGGCAATATCAATCTAAATTGCTGATGAAACGTGGAAAAATGTACTGCTGTACCCCTTAGAATAGTTGTTTAACCCTAAACTCAGGAGCTTTTTGATTACAGTTTTCAGAAAATATAATCATAAATAATGCAAAAATAGACATAGATAGTATTAGAGTGGAGTGTGGCTGGGTTTTTTGAAGTATGGAAGATAAGGATGTAAAAATACAGTATATGTAATGTAGAAATTCCGAAACTTTGTTGATGTCTGAATATCTCAGTAAGTTTTTTTGTAGTGCTACTTAACCATATTAATATCTAACAGTATAAGTATTAAGTGGTTAGATCCAAACTTAAATGAGTGTACAAGTAATATTTAACAAAATAATACACATACATGGAAAAAACATTTATTCCATTCTTTTAAAAACGATAGTTGCATAATATGATACATGGGCACCTGTTGGACATGGCACAACTTCTCAAGCCTTGGAATCATTGGATAGTGCCACCCTTGGAGGACTTGACTTTAATCACAGTAACTCCTAGAACCTCCGCTTTGGGAAAAGAGAATGTCATTGAGAGGACTATAGCGCTATCTAATGTTAAAAGTGTGAACTACCTCGAACTAGTTTGGAGTGTTCACAGATACTGAATATTGCTGTGTCCTTCCCTGCCTCATTTAGAATATCTCTGAGGACATTTGGCATCCTGGGGCTTTTTGGTACCCTGTTTAGAACCACAGTTTCAGTATTAGAACATAGGCTCTTTGGAAACAGACAGCTTGGTTTTGAGTTGTGCTCTGCTGCTTGGTGCAAAGCATGGGTTTCTTCATTTTATAAAATAGAGATAGTAATATCTTCTTCATGGAGTTGCTGAGACTATAGCTTTTGGCAAGTGCATGAACAGTATCTGGTTTACAGTCCTCAGTAAATTTTAGTTCTATTGATGACAGTTATGAAACGAAGAGGTAAATTTGTGCAAAGGGAAATACAGTTTCAAGAGAAGGGAATGGTGGGAGAATTGAGTGTTTCAGAAAGGAAGTAATGATAGCCTTCATCTTTCATGGGTAAGTGGAAATTTGGGCTATTCCTTAAAATTGGCTGTTTTGAACGCTGTGTAAATGTAATAACTACAGTGAGTGGCAGATTTTAAAAAATTGATTTGAAGAATTACAACTTTGTAGTGTAAGATTCTGTTCACAGCCCATTTCATATGCTGTGTTCAGGACTTGATCCAGAAGGCTTCAGAAGCATGCAACATTCAGCTTTAAAACTAACAGCATCAGATTATTTTCTGATTAATTGTAGATAATCTTACTTACGGCAGGGCCACTGGTTAGTTTGATCTGTTGTTGTTCAGTCGCTTAGTCATGTCTGTTCTTTGCAGCTCTGTGAACTGCAGCACGCCAAGCTTTTGACCCATAACTATCTATTATCTTTCTGATTTCTTTAAGTGCTGCTGCTGTGCTGTTGTCAAAATTAAAAAATGAAAAGATGCTGAAGTCATCAGTTTTTAAACATCTGGCTGATTGCTTTAATTGTTCAAGTTGATTTTTGCATATTTCATTTGTGGACTTTACAAAAAAATATATACTGAATATGCAAGGATGATTTATCTCTAGAAAACTAAAGAGTCATAAAGGGAACACTCTTTTTCAATTGCTATATAAATTGTTATAAATTAATATGTAAAAATTAATGAAATACACCCATACTTTGTATTTAGGGGAAGATCATCTTTATGTACGGAGAAGGCAATGGCACCCCACTCCAGTACTCTTGCCTGAAAAATTCCATGGACGGAGGAGCCTGGCAGGCTGCAGTCCATGGGGTCGCGAAGAGTCGGACACGCCTGAGCGACTTCACTTTCATTTTTCACTTTCATACATTGGAGGAAGAAATGGCAACCCACTCCAGTGTTCTTGCCTGGAGAATCCCAGGGACGGGGGAGCCTGGTGGGCTGCTGTCTGTGGGGTCACACAGAGTCGGACACGGCTGAAGCGACTTCGCATCAGCAGTAGCGTCTTTATGTAGAAATAGAATTACCATCGTTGAAATCACACATGCTGAGATGTTTATGTAAATTATTTTCTTTAAATATCTTCAGGTTCTTAAACTTCTTGAAATTATCTTTTAGTTAATTTTCCAAATAATAGGATGTATGTTTTATAACTTATAAAAATCTAATGGAAATTATATACATATGATAGATTAAGAATGGGTAAACAATGCTCATACTGTTATTAACAAAATAGAGAATAGAAGAAACTGGATTTCTAAAAATGTAAGGTGTTAATTCTGTTTATTCATAAAATTGCTTTAAAAAGTCATTGGTATTCATGTGATGCTTGATTCTTGAATATCTATGGTATAAAGAGTTTTCCTGACCTGAATTTACATGGTAAAACCCGATTCCTATTCCTATGGGATGTATTGCTGTTTGGAATTGTAGGGTGTATATGTGGGATATGTGTATGTATATCTTCATATATATATGTGTGTGTGTGTGTGTGTGTGTGCGCGCGATGATATATATATTCATATAGCCAATGTAGTTGTTGTTGTTGTTTTTTTTGCCACACCACATGGCATGTGGATCTTAGTTTTCCAACCAGGGATCGAATCCGTATCCCCTGCATTGGAAGCACAGAATCTTAACCACTGGACCATCTGGAAGTGCCCGCCAGTGTATACTAGGTCATTATGAAAGTTTTGGTGGGTTTCATTAAGTAATAAAATTCATCTGGGCCAGTTTGGAAATCCTGATTCTTTTTTCCCCCCAGATATTAAGAATTGAATGATATATTCATGATGATTCTTTCTATTAAAGCATAAGAATTTGTACAGAGAATTACTGTTTTCGAAGTCTTCTCAAGACTCAACCTATACTGCCTTCAAACTTTGCTGCATTGAGGTTTAGCAGTTTTTCAAGGCCTGCCTGTGTGTGACTGTGTCATGTGGGTCCCCAGAAGGTGGCAAGTCTTAACCAAAGAGTGCTCACCCAGATTCTGGCCACGATGACTGCAAAGAGCAGCATGGGTGTGTTGTTGGCTCTCTTCACTTGGGTTGGCAAATCCCACCTCCATTGACTTAATGTTTTAGAGAGGTAAATAGAAAAAAAAAGTTAAAAGAAGATCACTATTCTAAGAACAGTTTCATTCGGTTTTAAGAAATTCAGTAAAAGTAATATACCTTTAAGAAACTGTTTTAACTTTATTGCTTATAGTCTTGTGGTAACAGAGTAGTGTATATCCCATGTTTCCTTTTTGATACAGATCTTTTGTGATGGTGTGATTAAAAAGGCAGCGGTAAAATTTGTCCTTCAATTAGTAGTTTTAGCTGCTCTCTCCAGATCCTGACACTGTCTGATGTCATTTCTTCAGAAGTTATTTCATCTGACTATGCTATGATACTATACCCTCAGAACAGTTTCCAGTTTAACTTTTTTCTCTGCTTGTTTAGTTTAGTGTCTTGGGTATCCTAGTGATCCACAGTTTTCATCCATGTCAGTTTAGTAGAGTTTCAGTAGCATTGCTCCAATGCAGATTAATTAGCTAGGGGGAAAAATGCATATTTTCTTTGGGAGGATGCATTTTGGGCTTAAGTCGCTTTCGGAATATGCAGTGTTGAGTGGGAAACAAAGTTTTTAGAAGATTTAATATGTATGAAGATATCTTCATTTCTCAAGTAGTACAATAGACATAGATAAGAGGAGGTGCATAGATTCAGAAATCATAAAATAATTACGATCTACCATACCTAAGAGTCCTTGTTTCTTCAGGGTGTGCTTCAAACAGTTGTTTGAAAATGAGTGCGTTGAAGGTGTACATTCTGGATAATTAAATAATTGCTTAAAGTAAATAATAGTTGGTAGACTGTAGAAGTATAATTTTTATTTTCTTTTTTTTAATATACAGGGAAGTCGAGATAACATGAGTATTGTACTGGTTTGCTTTTCAAATGCCCCCAAGGTCTCAGATGAAGCAATGAGAAAAGACTCAGAGTTGGATAAGTACTTGGAATCACGGGTGGAAGGTAAGAAAGATGCTTCTTTTTTTTAATTTAGAAGAAAAGCAAAAGTATTATTCCTTGTTTGTCAAATAATTCTTTTAAAATTTCCTATAGATTTTGGACTAAAAATCCATTATTCAGGAATGAGAGAGGGGAAAGCTAGTCTCCTTAACTTCAACCTAATTTGCTAATTGTTTGGGTTTGAATCTTTTGTTTACATATATTCCCTCTATTCTTTTCCCTTTTTTCTTCCCTTTTGGGTTAATCAGTATTTTTATTTGAGTTAATCCCTGCATTTGCTCATTAGTTATACATTCTTGGAAATATTCATTTAGTGGTTACCCTGATAGAGAATACATTTTAGAGTCTATGGCAGGATTGCTGGTTTAATACTTTAGTTTTATATGTGCTACTTTTCAGATATAAAATCATTTTGTATGACGTTATACATGTCGGTCTTATTTATTTTGCCTCAATGTCATCCTTACAAAGTTCTTTCCTCAATTCAGGGTTACATTTAAAAAAAAAAAATACAAGATTTTACTTTATATTTTTTAAACTGTTTTTATATTGGAGTAAAGTTGATTAACAATGTTGTGATAGTTTCAGATATACAGCAGAGTGATTCACTTATACATGTTATACATGTCTGTTCTTTTTCAATTCTTTTCCTATTTTAAGTTGTTACATAATATTGAGTAGCAAGTTCAGGGTTACATATTGACCTATATTTTTTCCTAACACCTTTATGGCTTGATCATTATTACTTTTCAATAGTAAATTTAAATGATATAATGATTATGGTGTGGTCAGCTTGTTGAATTTGGCCTATTTATGAGTCATGTTTTAGATGTATAGTAGCCGTAGTAATTGGTAAAAGTTTTGAAATGCAAAGATTGGTGATTTCAAATGTGTAATTACCAGAAGAAAACTACATTCTTTTGCAGATTTGGTGGCGAGGGGCTGATTTATCTTTGCTAGCTTTACGGTTGTCTGCACATCTAAACAAAGGTGCCATAAGGGTTTTTGTTGTTGTTGTTGGTCTGCAATTTCTTCAACCCTGAACTGTCAGTGAAGTTGTGTTTTCAGCGTAATGGAGAGATAAGGAACATGTGAAAACACTTGGAAGACCGTGTCAGAAGCCTTTATTCCTGTTGATAATGTCGTAATTATTAAGAGGAGCTGTTCATAGTTTTTAGTAACATACATTTTCTGAAAGGTCAAGTGTATTGGGGTGGGAGGTTGCTGGCTCAAATTTGTCAGAAGATGAGGAAGAGTTTCTTATTGTCCTATTTCCTTGTTGACAAAAAAGAAGCTAGATAGTTTTCATTTGGGGGAGAACTCTAAAATTTGGTCAATTACATGTTATATGATCTTGCTGCTGCTAAGTCGCTTCAGTCGTGTCTGACTCTTTGCGACCCCATAGACGGCAGCCCACCAGGCTCCCCCATCCCTGGGATTCTCCAGGCAAGAACACTGGAGTGGGTTGCCATTGCCTTCTCCAATATGATCTTGACCAACTTGCCTAATCTCTCTTAAGGCTCCAGTTTGTTTATTGTGAACTAAAGGTAAAAATACCAACCATACAGTTTGTTTTAAATACATGAGATAACTTTGTTAAGTACTTGGTAATGTGCCTAGCACACAAGTCCTCAGCAAACTGTAGCTTTTATTAACTGTTCCGTAACAGCTAAATTTTAATTTCTTAAATGTGTGGTCAGTTCAGCTCAATGTGGGTTGTTAACATTTAATATTAATTTTATTTTGTATGGTTTTAAACTATCCAAAATACGTTATATGGCAGAGATAACAAATATGTATTAATATAATGTGATCATGGGCCCTGTGGCAGACACTTGATTATAATCACTCAATCAAAAAACTCTATAAAATCCTTGAAAAAGCAGCCACTACAGATCAATATGCCTCGGTACCTAACTTCTTTTTTATAAGCAGTTGTTCTTCAAGAGCTCTATATTTCTGTTAGGGTTTAAAGTCATGTAATCTGATATTAGAATTTTGAGGTGAAAGCGTTCTGGTATATTGGCAGGTCTGTGTATGTGTTTTCATTGGGTGTGCAGAGGGGAGGTATAATGTTAAATAGTCTTTAACCTAAATTGATTAGATATCTGGTGAATGCCTTCTGTATGTATTCATTACTTCAGCAGTCCCTGAGCATGTAAGGTAGCAGAAAACAAAGCAAATATGTTCCTGATCTCACGGAGTTTATAATCTAGTAGAAATCAGTATGTGTGTGTGTGTGTTTTTAATAGAAGAAAACAGAACAGTAGGCAGACAGTAGTAGCAAGGAATATTGGTTAGGAAGTTCTTTTTGAGGAAAAACATTTAAGCAGATGACTGTATATGGGAAAGAGTGGCTATTTGGGGAAAGAACATTCCAGCAAAGGAAGCAATAAGAACTGAGGAGTGAATGTGCTTAGAGTGTATGGCTGGATTAGAAAGAGCTGGTAGAAAAGTGAAAGACTAGGAGAAATTGCTAACGAGCAGATCATGCACTACTCTGCAGACAGATCATGCACTACTCTGCAGACGTAAATGAGGACTTTGGACTTTATTTAAATAGTGTTGGGAAGTCATGGGGGATGTTGAGCACAAGGGTAACTTGATCTCACTTTTTAAAGACCTCTCTCTGTTGCTCTGTGAAGAAGAGATTGTAAAGAGGGACAGGAGAGAGGAAGCCAAGAGACCAGTTAGAAATGCATTGAAGCAGGTGACAGATGGTGGGGGAGGATTGGATTGCAGAGTCACCAGTGGTATGTGAAAGTTGGTTGGTGAAGTGCTAGACTGCAGTGGTTTTGGGTTAGGGGAGGTTGTCCCTCATGCCACACACAGCAATGTCTGGAGACAGATGTGGTCTCATAAATGAGGGTGCCACTGACATCCAGTGAGTGAGGCCAGAATGTTCCTTAACATGCTGCAGTGCACAAGACAACCTTCACAGCAAAAAATTGTCTAAAACATCTGTTGTGCTGAAGTTGAGAATTCTTGGACTATAGAGATAGAGTGTAAGGTAGAAAAACACAGTCCTGCCTTCATGAAGTTTACAGTCTGTAATCTAGTAAATATCATGTACAGTAGGAGTATCTAGCAACACTCCTCTCCAGGCATGGGTCAGAGAAGGATCTGAGAAAGTTATACATGAGGTTGAAACGTGAAGGATGAATACACTTTAACCATACAAAAGGGTTAGTTGAACAGGTTTAAAAAGTGTTGCAGACCAAGGGAGGAAGTACATGTGAAAATCTAGAAGACTTCTTTGAATAGCTCCTTTGGCAATATAGCTAGGGGTGGGGCAGAGTTGAATAGGAGCAGTGAAAGTTAAGGTCATGGTCCTTGTGAGGGATGCATGGTAAACCGTTTGGATTTTGCCTCTTGAGGGCTGCTTAGGACGCTGCTTTGTTGTTGTTTTAAAAGTAAGTTTGCCGTTGTCTGATTTTTCAAGAAGTTTATTGATACTGGCCAGATAAATCATGCCTTAAGAATCTGTTTTCTGGAAATTGTAAATATAAATGGAACATATACATGTTTTATTTTGTTAGAGTATTAGCAAGTTCTGAGATTTATTTTCCTTTTTTGTTTTAAATAAATTGTGCCTGGTGAAAATAATAAAGCAATGGATTCATAAAGGCAAAAATAAATAGATTATAGAACATACTGTTTAGACAAAAACCTATAAAGCAAATTTTAATCTTCTCTTCTTATAATCCTTACCCTTCCATTGCTTTTCTTTTCCTGTAATTATAGCGTTAATAACTTTTATATATTCATATAAAATAATGTGTTTCCATGTGGCTGTGCCTTGTTCATAGGGATCATTGTAGTGATTATAAGCCATTTCACTCAGTGGCTATTCTGAAGTTTTCTTAACTGTTCCTTTATTGGACATTTAATGTTCCAGTTTTTGCTTTTATGAATAATGCTAGAATGAGTATATATATGCAAATAACTTTTTATCTTGCCTTTTTTTGTTCCTTGTTTGATAGTATTGCCAAGTAGTACCTCTTGATTCACTTTGTGAATTCTGAGTTATCACATTAATTCAGGAACTCTTCTTAAAAACCTGCAGAAATTATGGAGAAGTCTGGTGAGGAAGGGATGCCTGATCTTGCCCACGTCATGCGCATCTTGTCTGCAGAAAATATCCCAAATTTGCCTCCTGGGGGAGGTCTTGCTGGCAAGTAAGTAGAACAAAAAGAACTAATTTTAACTTCATTTATAATTAGTAATTAAATAATTTGGGTTTAGAAGTACATCAATTATCTAAAGATGAAATAGGTTGACAGTTCTTATACTAAAGAACATTTAAATTTCATCCAAAAGGTTTTCTTTTTAAGACATTATTTATTATATTCTTTGGAGGCTGAGTATCCTTCCCTTAGTAAATGAGAACAGATGGATTGTGCAGGATCAAATTCTGAGAGAAATGCAGACACTGTTCTTGGCAGGTATTTATTGAGGCAGTTAATTTTTGACTGTAGTCAAGATATATGAAGTGTTATTTTAAATATGCAGAAGCTTAATAACTATGTAATTTAATAAAACTAAAGCATAATTTTTTTTAGGCGCCATGTTATTGAAGCTGTTTATAGTAGGCTGAATCCACATAGAGAAAGTGATGGGGTAAGTTTTGTTTTATTTCTTAAGTATTTTAAATAATCTTATTAAACTGTGGCTATAAATATACATATACACAATGACTGCTTTTCACTTTAAGGAGTCAGTTAAAGTTTAAGGAGATGTATTGAAGTGGAAGATAGAGCTAAAGTTCTGTTTTGTAGATAGGTCTGTTGTCATTTAATGGGCATCAAATACCTTTCTGTGTGGGCTGTACTTATTTCTTCCCTGTATGTCTTGCCTTTCCTTCTCCTTCTCCCTTAAATCTTAATTTTGAGGCAAACAAAGAATGTGCTTTTAAATGTGTCCATTTCTCCTCCAGCAGGCTGCTGCCATCACTGGAAGTTAGTGATCCTGATCAGACTAGACCTTTCAGACTCTTATTTTATAGACTAGACCTTTCAGTGCCTCTTTTGTGCCCAGTTGAACACCTGAGAATAATTTCATTCTAGCCTTCTTGTTGTGCTCTGGGTATATATGTTGAACTGAGATAACCATTTTTTGTTGTACTCTGCTGTGCTTCATCAGAGCAAAACTGTTTGTCCCTTTGCCTTCCTTAGAAATACTGATCAACTGCTCCTCTGTAGGTTTTTAATTTTATTTTAATACTAGTACTAGGAGGCCAGACAGTATCCTTTAAAAAAAAAAAAAAAAACTGCCCTAAATTTCAAAGTTAGTAATTCAAATAACTGTTTTCTCATAGTTTTCAAGTTTTTGGACGTCTAAAACTGAACAATTTAATTTTAACATGTATGCTTCAAAGATTTAACAGAGCCAAACTTCGTAATAAAACTTACTGAGAGGAAATAGCCTCTATGCTCCAGCTCCTCTTGGCAGGTCTTGAGAGACCACTATCGGCCACTGGTAGTAATTATGTGTCATTTTAATTGCATTGTTTTCCAGGCTTCATTATTGCACAGCAGTATCATATAATTTCTTTTTTCTTAGCAATAAAAGTTACACTGGCTAAAAGGGAAATTTTTACAACTAATGCATTTTAGTTACCTGAATAAAATGATACTATATATTGCTAATAACAGAATTTATACCTGGGTTTAGAGCAGTGATTCTGAGACTTTCTTTTGTGTCAGGTACCTCTAAAGTATTCAGAATTGTGTCCAAAGCTGTGGAAATTAAGAATAAAGATAACATCATCTGATGCATTTAGACAACGCCAAACCAAACAAGGGAGGATAGGATGTCAAGAAAGATGGTGGTAGTTGGGAGGTAAAGAGAGCCTTACCTCTTCAGGTAGATTATAGGTTCCACGTAGCAGCCACTACCAAGGTTGGAGGAACTAAGCCCTCAAGTAGTTATTGATTCATTATTAGCCACATAATTACTTTGTTCCCTCACATGTTTGAAAATGTAGTCCCAGTGTGTAATCTGAAAAATTATTTCATAATATACTTGCTAGGTTTCTTAGTCTCTCAAGAAAGTTCGCAGCTTTTATTCCAAACAAAAAAGTTTATAACCCAGAATTTCTGTTATACATATGCCAAGGATGAACAACACCGACGAAAGGATGAATTTTAAACTTTCTTTAAAAATAGAAAATATGTATTATACATAGTAGCTGTGTAAACAGTGCATAAATAAGCAACAGAACCATGAAACTGAGGAGAGCTGCTCAGGATATAAAACTGGCCTTAAAGATGATTGTTTGAATTGAAATTGAAAGTGTTAATTGCCCAATCATGTCCAGCTCTTTCCAACCGCATGGACTGCAGCCCACCAGTCTCTGTCCATGGAATTCTCCAGGCAAGAATACTAGGGTGGGTGGCCATTCCCTTCTCCAGAGGATCTTTCCAACCCAGGGATTGAACCCAGATCTTCCACATTGCAGGCAGATTCTTTACTGTCTGAGCCACCAGGGAAGCCCTGGTGATTATTATATGATTGTAAATCAAGAAAATGTATAGTTACTCACCTTTGTATATAAACACTGATAATCCACCATGTAATGAGTGGATGTGGGAGGAGATTATGAAACATAAGGCAAGGTCCCCCATCCCTGCTCTGAATGCAGCCGGCAGTGTTCATACAAGCAGAGAAGTTAGGTTTCACATCATTTCCCGAAGAACAAAAAGAAATGCAAAATATAGACTGATTGCCATGCGAATGTCAGATTTTCAGAGATAAGATGAGATTTGAAGAATGGTTTGCATGACAGAAATTAAAAGAGGGAGATTATAGTTCATGTGGATCGGGAGAGGCAGGAACAAAGTTTAAGCTGTCTCTGAAAGAGCGGATGTCATTTTGGCTCGAGCAGGAAACTGCTGTGGTGAAAAATAAGAATTCAGGATGCCAGAAGTATTTTTGAAGAGACTGGAGACACCTTTTGAACTTTATATTTTTTAGAATGAGGAGCCACTGTGTGTTTACAGCGTAAGAATGGCAGACTCAGGAGTATCTGTGGTATTCTAATCTGTTAGAAACATATGCAGTATTAAATTAAAGAGATGCTAGAAGTCAAGTAGTTGTGAATGATCACAGAGATACTAAGTGTAAACTCATTAGATAAATGTGTGAATTAGAGAAACTTTCTTGTTTACTGTAAAAACGCGCTTTGAAGCCCAGAATCCTATGTTGGGAAACATTACTTTACCCTTTCAGAATAATCACAACCTTAGAAAAAATGTTGAACCATAATCAAAAGTAGAAGTATACTAAAAAATACAAAAGAAACAGAAAACTGAAGAAATGATCATGTTTGATTAAATTCTTAGGCCTTAACTTGAAGCACGGAAGTGCTCCATGAATGCTTCTCAGCTTGGTCAGATCTGTGCCAAGTGGAAGTTGCTGCCAGGAAGTACAGAGTGGCAGGGACTGATAGAGTTAACTCGCAGAATGGGCAAGACAGGAGTGTGCTAGAAAGACAGAAGAGGAGACAGTTGTATGGGGCGGGGGAGGGGAGGAGCTCACTTTTAAAATATTTTTTAAATAAAAATAATTATTCAGGTATTTAAAAATACAAATGCTAGTCACAGTAAATCAAAGATTATTTAGAATCTTAAAACATCTGCTTTATATTAAATATAGAATTGTTCTGCTATAAATGCTTATCAGCAGTATCAGAAATGGGTATTCATTCATTTTTCTTATATTAAAAAAATCCTTTTGGTTAATAAAAGTATTTTTTTAAAAAGCTGAGTTGAATATAAGTCAGAATATATTTAAATATATTCAGGAAAGTCATTATTTAGGGGAATTTTAAATTGTTTTACTTAACTATTTTTTTTTTTTTTCTGTTCAACTTTCTGGAATATGTTCAGTCTTCTTAATGTGATACTTTCCCAGCTTTAAAATCAGTATCTGGAAAAGAGTCAAGCTTGAAATTTTAATAAAGGGTTTTGTGAATCCCTCAAAAGTTTTTGCAGATATATTTATGTGTGTGCATAAATACTATTTAATGATTAGAGTATGTCTGATTTTCATTAGTTCCTCAAAGGAGTCTGTCACCCCCAAAAGAATAATAACCTAGGGAACCAGAAAAAGTAAAAAATTACATTTTGCTCTAAGTTATTGTTATATTACGTAGGGCTCTGGGATAACCCCCACTCTTTCTTCTTTTAAAATGCTAGTTTGTTTTTAATTGAAGTATAGTTGATTTACAGAGTTGTGTTAGTTTAAAGTGTACAGCACAGTGATATACAGTTTTCAGTTTTTTCAGATTCTTTTTCATTACAGGTTATTACAAGATATTGAATATAGTTCTCTGTGCTGTATAGTCCAGAAAATGCTAGTCTAGTTTTATAACTCGAATTTAAATTCTTTTGAGATCTGGGACTTCATCTAATTTGTCTATAGCTGTTCTCCAGCACCTTTAATAGTGTCTGGTATATGTTGAGAGCTCAGTAAATACTAGTTAAATAAGGAACATTTCTGTTTCTTTCTCTATAGTTGTATGCTAAGACTATCTTTAAGTCATATATTTTAAAAACTAATTTGAGGTTGCTCATGAGTAGGAAAGTTTATTATTTGAGCTTTGTACTTTTCACTCCAAAAGGTTAACTTCTTCCCTCAAAGGAGACTTAAAATACTTTTGAATTATTATACCAGTGATCAAATAGCTGTATAAGTTGATGATTCTTCAGTGATAAAGAGGAACTTGTATTTTCCCAACTCCTACTTGTGCTAAGACGTATCTGCATAACTGTATCAACATACTATGTAGGTAACTCAGCAATCTTACCTTACACAGAAGACTAAGAATTGGTGCAAAGAAGTAGCTTGCCCAGGCTGCAAAGCTAGATGAATCCAGTAGCTAGAATTGGAGTGTGAGTCAGAATGCCTCCAAAACCTGTTCCCTTTATACCTTTCCATGCAGCCTCTCTAAGATATTTAGAGATTACATATGTGTCTATACCCCACCTCTGTCTCTCGTGTAAGAAAAATCATTTCCAGTTCTCTAGTAGCCTTAAAATATTCCATTTTTGATGAGGAATAGTTTATAAACTTGTTGAGATTAAGCAGTCAAGCCCAGTGTCTTATTAGTTATTTTTCATTTAAATATACACTTTTATTCTAATTAAAAATAAGGTATTTGGATTTTGAGAATGGGAGGAAAGAAAACAAAAGCCCTCCAAAATCTTCCTTTTCGGTTTTCACATTACTAAATTTTATAGACAAATCTTTTTAATTTTATTTCAAATAGATCAATTATATTTTTATATCAGTGTTAGGACTTTGTGAATACTGGGTTTTTTTTTGTAAATTGTTTCTCATTTACTTTTTCACTTGTCAAAGCATTTTTTATGGAGAAGATCTACTTCCACTGACAACACACTAACTTTAGTCACTGTTTTTTAAGGTGTCATTTGACATACTCCTCCTCATAGCTTTGGTCTTGACCATTTTTAAAATTATTTCAGATTGACTGAAGTTTACACGCTTCTTGCAGATGGTATATCATTTATTAGATTCTTTATTAGTCACCCTTAATTATATCTCATGAAGTCATATTTGAGAATCTCCTAAAGATTATTTTTACCTGACAAGCAGGGATGAGGACTCCAAAAAAAGGAAAAAACCACACAGTAAATATCTATACTAGCATTCCTTAAGTTTTCTCCACTGTTTGAAGAGTTTTGCTTATGGCTACTATGTTTTTAAAAAATTGCTGCAGATGAATTTTAGCTGATTAAATTCTATTTTTAAAATGTGCTTAGATTTCCCTACCCCCCTTTTGCTGTCTCTTTTGATTTATCTATGTTCCTGGGTCTTACTTTGTGTAAGGCAATGTTTTCATAATGAGAAATTTAATTCTCAAGCTGAGTTAGTCTAGGTGACAGTGAAACCTTAAAAACAGAATCAGAGGGAAGAGTCCTAAATTCCCATGTCTGTAATTGTCTTAAATTTATTTTGCAGAATAATTTAAACTGTCCCATCTGATATGATTTTTTTGTCCTGTAATTTCATTAATTTTCCTATTATAAGAAAATACATTATAGACTTCAATATGAAATAATTTGTGGTCCAACTCAACAGTAGTTTTAATTATTTATTTAGTAAGCATCTATTTATATGAGGCACTTTACTGTGCAAAACTGTTACCATAATGTAGTCAGAAGAACATTCAGAGGGACATTGATGTTGATTACACTTGTACACAAATCTGAGCTCTGTCACTTACTAGCACTGTCATCCTGACAAATAATTTAAATCTCTCTGTGCGTTAGTTTCTTTGCTTATAAAAATTAGAGTTACAGTATCTATTACCATAAAGTACCTACAAGGATTAAATGAAATTATGTATATTAAGTTCTTAGCATAAGCATTAATTTTTCATCCCTAGGTGGTTGGGAGGATACAGAAAGGAATAGAAGTTATCTTTGTCTAAAAGATTTTACAGTGCAACTGGAGAGACTTGCCAACAGTTGCAAGGTGAAATAAATTGCTCTGATAGAGGTGTAAACTTGAGGTACCTTTTGTGTGAGTTCAGGTAAAGAAGGTGCAGCTAAACAATAGATTCATTTTCTGATATTAATGAAAATCCGTGACTGTTGTATAACAGTATTTTGAAACATCAGATGAAATGGAGAAGTTTCGCCTATCTACTGTCTAGCACAATAGGGAAAATGTAATTTGCTATCATATAGAATGACTTAAATGTGGTCATTAACTCAAGTTCTTTTCAATTGGCTATTGTAAATCCATTCCTATTGAATTTAGAGTTTGGGTTTTGTGTGCTTTTTATAAAGCAACTACTTCTCTCTCCCCAGCTACCACTACTGAAGCATTTCACAGAAATATAGATGATTACTGTGATGATAAAGATGTCAAATGGAGTGTGAGATACATCCACGTATAACAACTTTGATCCAACCTTATCAATAAGCTCAGGGAAGTAAGACAGTTTATCAGTCGTTCTCAACCTTTGCCTTGTATCAGAATCACCTGTCAGTCTTTAAGAAAATCACCCCAGCTCACTGAATCTGAATATCATGGGTTGGAGTTTGGCATCTGTATAATTTTAGAAATTCTACAGGTGATTCTAATTTGAAACCAGGGTTGAGTTCTCTGTTGTCCACTTGATTTTGTTTCAGTGTCCAAGGGAGTTGTCAAAGGTAGTTGTTGCTTTGAGGGCTTTTTATTTGGAGGGCAGAGAGGAGTCTTATACCCTCCATTAAAAGTTCTTTGTGATATACTCTCAAATAGAAAATTTCCTTTTGGAAGACCTGATTAAAAATTGATAAGGTTTATGATCAGCAAGCATTTAACTCATTGTTCCATCTTAACCTTTCCTGAATGGATTCAAATTAGAAACTGTATTTAGGGAAATAATGTTTATTTAGTACAGAAAGAAAGGTAAATGGGGGGAGAAAAATCTTAAGAGACCAAAATTTATTATGTTCTCTCCACAAACTAAATTTTGCAAATTAAAAAGTTATTTTGATAGTTAATATGCTTGATGTAGAAAATTGAAATAGTCAAAGCATCTGAAACTTCATCACCCATTATTATCATTTCTATATTGCTGTGTTTCCTTTCTTCCTAGGCATTTTACATATAGTATCCTAAAGAATATGGGCACACATATGCCCACACATAAAACATATGCTGTACACAGTATTATCTCTTGCTTTTTGCACTTTAAAAAAATATTCAAGGGCTCTCATTTTTCTAATAATAAGCATTGCCATTTAGTGTATGGCTATAGTCATTACCTTTGTTGTAGAATTACAGAGTAACAGCCTCCAAAGATGGTTAAGAGTTCGTATCAGATCTGTATCAGTAGCCTTTTTGTATTTTATTTTCCCAACGTTTTATGGTGAAAACTTCCAAACATATAGAAAAATTGAAATGGTCATAGTGGACATCTGTACCTTACCTAGACTCAGTAGTAAGTTTTTACAGTTTACCATATTTGCTCTCTTTACTCTATGTGTACATTCCTGGCCTTTTTTTTTTAACTGACTGAACCTATGACAGCAAACTGCTGATAAAATATTTTACCTCTAAATATTTTGGCACACAGCTCTTAAGAATGAGGACATTTGTCTATATACCTAAGAAAATTGGTAATAAATTTAATATCATCTCATATAAAGTCCACATATTTTCAGTTGTCCATAGAATGACTGTTAAAATTGTTACGTGGGCTAGTCCAGTTGTTACCAGTTAAGCATGGTAAGCAAACCTTTAATTAAGCTCCCAGTTTGTTTTTCCCCTTAACACTGAAAATAAGTCTAAGCCAGCTTTTAATAGGATGTCTTACATTCTGGATCATACGCTAGTTTCCTTGTGGTGTTTTTTCACATAATTCTGTGTTCCCTGTTTGCTTATTATATTGGGGATTAGCTTAATTAAACATTTTTTGGCAAGATCACAAGACATAGCTTTGTCCTCCCTAGCACATCATGTCAGGAGGCACATATAAGGTAGAGTTGTATCAGTATGATCAGCTTGGCTATTAGAGATTGTTCTGCAAACAAAGTTAAGTAGCTACTGTAGGAGAAATCTGTCAGTTTTACAAAATTCAGTACAATATAAAAGAATTGAGTAGTTTACTATTAATATTTTATTATAATGTTTAAAATGATTTCTTTTTAATCTAGAGATTTTTAGTAAAATATTTAAAGACAAAAAATAAGTAGAATTTTTATCCACAGAAATTTTACAATTCCCCCAAATTTAGTTTATATAATACTACATTTTGTTTCTCTTCTCCTTCCTGTCATTCAGCAGAAATGAAGAAACTAATGTTCTAATGGCCTGCTTTCTGTCCTTTCCTATTGCTTTAAACACTAATTTCCTTTAGTACTAAATAATTATAGCCAATTATTTCCTCTTGAAGTCAGTTGCTTTTAGGAGATGCTGTGTTGCTGTTGAATTTTACTAGCAAGTAAATTTCAGATTAAGCTTCAAATATCAATGTAAAATAAGACGTTAATAGTTCATGATGCTCATTTGCTAAAAATAACTTGAGGTATTTCGATTGGAAAGTTTTGTTAATTGACACAGTAACACTTGATTCTTACTTAATGAAATGTTCTCATGCCTAGATATATTACTCATGGTAGAGAAATGAGTGTTTTGCTGTGATATGTTATGAAATACATGTGATATCCTAGTTTGTCTACTGACACTGGGGTCTTGAATCTTAAAAAAAGGCCTCCGATGAAGCAGAGGAAAGTGGATCACAGGGGAAATTGGTGGAAGCTCTCAGGCAAATGAGAATTAATCATAGGGGAAACTACCGACAACTTCTGGAGGAGATGCTGACTAGTTACAGGCTAGCTAAAGTAGAGGGCGAAGAAAATCCTGCTGAACAAGCTGCTACAGCTGCTGCTTCGAACAGTGATGCTGGAAACACAGTGACAATGCAGGAAAGCCATACTGAATCAAAAAGTGATCTTGCTGAATTAGACAGCTGTCCTGAAGATGCAGGGACAAAGATGAGTGGTGAAAAGCTATGACTTGACTTTGTGGTAATATTTTTGTGATCTTTGATTTGATGGTTTTTTTCTTAGGAAGTATAATGTATGCATTTATATAACCATTTTGTTATTTGAAATCTTGGTAAACTAGTTTTATTATATTCATATATTATAGCCTTGTTTTTTAAGAAGGCTTTTGCATACATCTTTATCAGATAGTTTAAAATTGGCTATATTCTAGTACTTTGAATTTAATAAAATTACATGTCATTTCATATTGTATGCCAGAAATGAGGCTAACAGTTATTAAAGTCAGTAGTTAAATTCATACTAGGAAAGGATTAGAAATTACCGATTAGCAAGATTACTTTATATTGTGGAAAAAATTGTTAATGTAGAATTATACTGCTTCACATATTAGTACATTCATAGTTAGCTCTGTACTGAATTTGTGTTTTCTTTAGTAATTTTAGTTCTTCAAAGAATGGCAGATGCTGTCCTGTAATTTCTTTTTTCAAGGATGATAATTTGTGTGTTCTTGGAATTGTTTATATTTTGCCTCTCTGTAGTTTTATTTTTTAGTAGTTTTGAGATTCCAGATGTCTGGTTATTTTTCCTTTTTCTGTATCCTTTATGAAACATCATTTTTGAAAAACCTATGTATTATTCATCCAGCTTTGGTTTGTATATTCTGTATAGCCTAACTACATACATCCAAATGTATGTCAACCAGTGTTTAGAATGAAATTATAAATGTTTAAGTCCAAATAAAGCATGTGATGTGGAATAACCTATGCATGTTGTACTTATTTTTAATTTTTTTAAAAAACAACCAGGTTTGGTATATTGGAAAAATAATTCGAATTTCATTTGTATCTATATAAAACTTAGAAAACTTTTGGTTTGGTGCGTTTTTCATTAATTAAAAAAATTTTGAGAAGTCTTGGTTACTCAAAGTAAATCTATTCTGTTTCTTAACCCCCTTTGTGACACAAAATATTAATCTTTGGACAGTATGAACACATGTAAGCATGTCAGAAGGTTGTCATGATGAGCTTTTTAAAGATTGCAAGACTTTGAGTTTTGCTAGAAGTATTCATCAGAAAATAGTAATGCAAGAAGTATAAGATATTTTAAATAGTGGTGGCAGATATGAGTTTCACTTTGCTAAAATGAATTTTTAAAATACAAACAACTAAATCACATTAGAGTATTTTTTAAAACAATTGTGTATGTAGAACATTTTAACTTTGCTTTTTCATGTTTTATATTTATCATGTGTCTAAAGTTGCTTAAGGTGCCATAAGTTGAAGCTTTGCAGTCTTTGGATATAGCTGATGTTTTGATCTGTTTTTCCAATGCCAGAATATTTTTAAGTGGTTTGAGAAAGAGGAAGTCATTTGGTGGAAAGGGGAGGAAAAAACCCAACCAATTATCTATCTATATTAGATAGATCCATGTGTGTATACACACAGTATACAATACACACAACTCTCTCTGTAAAAGTACCTTTCAGACAAAGAAAGGAAGGTAACTTGTTCATCTGATTTTGTTTTCTTTTGAAATTCAGTCCAGCCTGGAAGTGGTGTAGGTAAATAGTAATAATATTCTTCCTTTTCTCTTCCTGTAGGGTGCTGGAGATCTAGAAGACCCATGGTAGCCTTATAAACCTTCTAAAATGCTTTTGATTCTGAAAATTGGGGGAAAAAACTTTTAATCACAATTTTCTTCAATACAAGGGAAAAATATTCTTGTGGATTCCCAGCGTTTTGTGATATGAGCAGAAAATCATTAGCATTTCCCATCATTTGTTCATATTTGTGTTTTCTGGTAATTGCCACTTGTAGCATTGCCTGTACTACAGTATTTTTGCCAGCCTCAGACATACTGGTTACATCTGTATTGAACTTTTGACCCTAGAAACCAATGGAGTTATTTCACCACAAATAACGAATATGCCTGAGGTGCATGGGAATATAGTTAGCTGTACTCTGAAGATACATTATTTTTTTTTTTTAACTAAGGCACACAACATATAAGCATGTAAGAGTAAAGAACTGTATGAGATGTTCCTTTTTTCAATTCACCAAGTTGGAAGCCTTTTGCAGCTCTGTGGCTTAAAATTTCATTTGAGCAATTTACTGTAGGATTTATATTTATTATTAATTGTTATTTAATTTTTTTTTCCAATTTTACCTGTATTACCAAACTGGGTTCTCCAATAATGTCCAAATTGTAATGTTGCCTGCTTCAACATAAAGTATATTTGGCAATAATATTATAAACCCTTACAAATTTTATGCATGTATCTACTACATCCTTCAATTCTCACTAGAAAAATCTCTTGAAACCAAATGGATTAATTTATGGCTATTTATAATTTGCTTTGACATCTCACTGCTGCAAATTTTTTTTAATGATGAAATTTGCCTTTATAATGTAAATTGTGATTTTTGTTTTACATGTGGGTTTCTATAGTTTTAATTTTTCAGCTTTTAAGATACAACAGGTTTTGTGTAATTTGGTATAATTTTTAATTGTTTACATTATTTTAAAAGCTCAGAATATCACATTGAAATGACTATAAATACATTTAAAATTATCTATTTTAGATCTAAGGAAATATTACAGAGATATTTTCATGGGTTCAGTAACCTTTCATTTTATAACATTGGGCACGGTACGGAGTGGCTGTCACATAAGGTACTTGAAGATTATTAGTTTAATTCTATTTTTACAATAACCTTGAATTCTTGAATTCTTCTGAGTTTTGCATGTATCCAGTTAATGCTGAACGTGAAGAGTGAAATATTTATCTAAAAGGAGCGTGGGGGTAGGAGAGCAATGAATGTATCCATTTGTACATGGTGTACATGTTGTGGATGCTTTGTAAACATTTTCCTATCTGTTCAAATTGTGTTTCAGCAGGATGTAATTGCCCTTGTGTGTAGTTGAAATGAGTCATCATCTGGTCCTGTGTGAAATGGAATTCATGGTATTTTCTGTAACATTTTCCTGAAGCTGTTTCTGGAGAGCCACACATTTAAATACAGCTTTCTTGATCATTTCGATTTATTGTGCACCTGATTTTTTGGTCTGAAAGGAATTATTGCCACAACATATTTTATTTATTCTTTAGATTTTAGCCTTGTAAGTTAAAGTGCTTTACATGATGATGTTAAGAGCTATTTGTCCCTTGACTGGGTTTGGGGGGGTTGTTAAAAGATAGGGAATGAAGAATGCAAAATGGTTGTTGTTCAAACTGTCCACTCTGATCCAACCCTGTACTGATAGTACCTTTCCAGTATGATATTGTGATGTTTCATACAATGCAGTGAACATAACCAACTTGTTACCTAAATAAAGACTTGATAAAAACAGTGTGACATATTACTATTTTGTATGGTATTTAAAAATAAAAGTTCAGCTTTGTATGTTATCGTAAACATCTGATATAGTTAGAATATCTGTTATAAAAATTTCATACAAAACCATGTAGGGGAGTTACAATTAAATCCGAGGAGGTATGAACCAAACTCTGTAGGACAATACTAGTTAACCCCTTATCCCCTCCCAAAACATTTTTATACTGTTTTAAGAAATCTTTTTCAGGGGACTTTGTGGCCATGGAAATAGAAATTTTGTGTGAGGTAGCAAAAGAAACACCCATATTCCGTATTTACTAATCTGAATTCCGTAGTCTAGCTGTTCTCGGCTGTTTTTGTTATCAGGACCCATTTATATATCTAAAAATTCAAGATCCCAAAGGACTTTTCGCTTTTGTGGGTTTTGTGTATTGTATAGAAGTTAAAACCAAGAAATTTTGCATACCATTTTAATTCATTAAAGATAAAACCATTACCTGTTAAAATAAATAGCATGTTCTATTAAGATAATTATTTTCCAAATCTAAACAGTTTAGTGTGAAAAAATAGCACTTGCTTTCATTTTTGTAAATCCTTGAATGTTGACTGGATTCTCTTATTTACTTTTGCGTTCAATCTGTTGCAGTGTGGCACTATGTTTGCTGTATATAATGAACTCTGGCTTCACACAAATAAGTATTGGAAAAGAGTATTTTATTAATATCTTCAGATAATTATGGATATTCCTCTTTGATACATTATTAAAACTTCAGAGCAGGTAGCTTCTTAAAGATTCGTTGTAATGTGAAATCTGAACTTTATTGTCAGCTTTGTTCTCTGTTACATTAAAATCCGTTTGATCTGTCTTGCATTGTAAATAGTGGATCTTTGACATTTGCATGATTTTATAACATGCCTTGGTCATTTGGAAAATACTGGTTCATTAAGTTAATGCAGTTCTTTTAGAATATTGACATCTGATTATTGTGTTTATAATTTTTTTTTAATATAACTGATCTTATCAGAAAAGTCTTTTTAAGAAAGCTGTCAAGCTCATGATGATGGATACAGATTTTTCAAAATTTTAATTTTCATTTGAAAGGTGAAATGTTATCATTGGCAACAAATATTGTCAGTTGTTTTCAGTATATAACAGGCTTTCTTCATTTCAGAGAAAATGCTGAATTACCACTGTCTGTCGGTCATTCTTTCAAGTAAAACGATGTTCGTGTAAAGTGGCCGCTAGTTCAGCACACATGCCCCACACTTCAGCATGCCGTAGAGCCAGCACTTCTCATTTCACCATAATAGGACATTAAAAAGATGTATACTCAAGGGTAGAGGTATAATGAAATTTTTACTGCTTAAGGACCTTCTTTGTTAACTGAAATTTGTACCCCCCACACCTTTTTCTCTTCTGTGAGTACAAGGAAAATAGTGACTAGCTTGATGCCGGAGTCGTGATTCATGCTGAGGTGCCTGCAGCTTTGCCCACCATTTCTCTTGCCCAGTCAGTGCAAATTTTGATACTTTGAGAAAGAATAAATACTAGTATTATTAAGAAAATAGTTTTGATTTCTTGGACTTCCTTTAAAGATTCTCTGGGACCCCCAGACTTTAAGATTTGCTGCCCTCATCCTGTTGGACAGCTTGACAGTGTGTTCGTTTATCCCCAACATTACAGTGTAATAGATGAATCTGAA
This sequence comes from Capra hircus, assembly GCF_001704415.2. Classification (NCBI taxonomy): domain Eukaryota; kingdom Metazoa; phylum Chordata; class Mammalia; order Artiodactyla; family Bovidae; genus Capra; species Capra hircus. The sequence goes on from NC_030818.1 coordinate 26,308,961, forward strand.
GAAATACAGGTTTGATACAAAATTTACTTGGGGGAAGAGATGTTTATGTAGTTACCATTACACTGATCCTTAGCAAGATAAATAAAGTGGAATCTTTTTATTGTGGCATTTTTTTTCTCCCAGAAGTTTCCTGTAATGGGTTTCAACTTGGAAAACTTGTGATGTTTGTATGGCATAGATTTGGATCATTTTAATCTTTTAAGATGACTTCTGTTATAGATTTGTGCTACTACTTTTGAGAAGGTCTCAGTGGTTTTATGCTGAATTTTTGTTGTTAGATTTTTCAACTTTCTCAACATTCAGCAAGGTTGGGGAAAGTTACCTTGGAGACTGTGTTTTTAAAAGCACGCTTGGGAATTTCCCTTGTGGTCCAGTAGTTAGGACTGTGCACAGGTTTGTTCCCTGATCAGGGAACTAAGATCCTGTGAGCTGCACGGCACTGCCCCTCCTACCTGCTCCCACAAAAAAAAAACCATCTTGATTTCTGTTATACATTTCTTGTCCAGTTATGAGGCATGGTACTCATAATATTTACTTAAGATACTTACTACTTAAGATACTTTAAATATGTTTGGGTAGCCAAAAATGACTGCAACTCTGATTTCTCCCTGAGTCAGGTTTATTTTCAGATGTGTAGGTCTCAGTCAGGTGTTTTTCATAGTGCTATCAGGCAGTTTATGTTGCTTGGATTAAACTGAGTTTTAATTGAGATTAACCTGAAGACACCCATTGAATTTCTTTTGCTAGCCAAATATTATCCGTCTTGAGTTTAGATTCATTTTAAAATGATATCTCATATTCACATTTCCTCTTCCAAATTGCCTTTATTTGTGCTTTGAAATTAAACTGGTTTGATAAGACAAAGCATTTGATGAAAGATTTTAGAGCACAGTCTGTTTGGGGTAGCTAAATAGTATTACTGAAAACTAGCATACTGTGATTTTCACATACTAAAACAGTGCACAATGTGCATAAAATCTGTTAAGATAGTCAAATGCTAATATAGTAATCATTGAGACCAAATTTTTTAAGTTATTTCAAAGCAATCCTGAGCGTTACTTGGTTTTGCAGGTCAATTCTTAGGTGCACATTCTAGCAATTTCTGTGTTTTTTTTTTTTTTTTTTTTCTTGCCTGCTGGCTCTTAGTTTCCTGACCAAGGATTGAATCTGGGCTCAGAGTGGTGAAAGTGCTAAGTCCTAACCACTGGACTGCCTAGGAATTCCCATGCATTGTCATTTTTTATGCTCAATTGCTGTGTGAGGTTTTTTTTTTTTTTTCCTATTCAACATTGGGCATTGTTCTGTAAGGCTTAATGAAAATGCTAAGCAAGTGTTTATTTTTGCCCATTGTTCTGGTGACTCCTGTACAGTTATGCTATATTGTGATCAGAAGTAAAACAGTATAGCTAGTAATATAAAAGTTGCTTTTCAGACATCACCACTGATTCCCCTTCTGCTAGCTTTCCTGGCAATGGTATTCTCTCTCCCTTATTTCCTGTTTGTTTTATTCTCCCTGGCAAACACTTCTATTAAGTAGTATAATACATGGTTTTCTACTCAGACATAACCGGTAGCTGTGTTATTCTAATTCAAGAGGGAGAGGGTGCATGATTTTGGTATTAACGGATTAGTAATTATTTCTTTTACCTGTTATCCACCACCCTAGTGAAGCACACAAGAACCATAACTTATTAAACATAAATAGAAGAATCAAAGATAGGGGTTTTCTCCCCCTTGACTATAAAATCCCTGCACGATAATGTTGGCAGTATTCATCTTTTTAGTGATTAAATCTATACAGCAAAGGTACTCTTTTTTTACCGTATAATATCCACCTGCATTTAAAATACTTGGACATGTATTAGAGGTGAAGAACACCAGTACAATCCAGGAATTAATATATGGATCTGACTGCTTCTTTCCTTTTCCCGAGTCGTTTATGCTTATTTTCAGTTGTGCACTCATTATGAAGAGATGGTTTTGCTTTATTTCTAAATCTTGAAGACATGAAGTACACTTTATTTTGACAAAATTCCACAGTAACATGATTTAAAAGACCATGTCGCTTATGTTCATGATGTTTTGCCTATGAATAAGCATCTTATAAGTAAATTGATACAGAGCTTATTAAAAAGATTGTTATTTAATATTTACTATTAAGATTAGTCTTGGATAAGACTGGTTAGTTATTGTAGCACTTGGATGCTATTGACGTATATACTCTTAAATTGAACATTAGTGGATTTAATTGTTATAGTTTCTTTAGGAACTACAAAGCTTTTCATGAAGAGTTGGCATTTTAAAATTATGTGTAGTCAAAAAATAAAGAGTCTTCAGTTCTGTTCAGTTGCTCAGTCGTGTCCGACTCTTTGCGACCCCATGAATCCCAGCACGCCAGGGCTCCCTGTCCATCACCAACTCCCGGAGTTCACTCAGACTCACGTCCATCGAGTCAGTGATGCCATCCAGCCATCTCATCCTCTGTCGTCCCCTTCTCCTCCTGCCCCCAATCCCTCCCAGCATCAGTCTTAAGAATTTTCATATATGGTTTACACTGTCTCTAAAATGTTATAATTACCAAAGGAAGTTCTAGGGTTCTAATCCTCAACCTCCAGAGCAGTTCTGCTTTTTTCTGTTGTTGAGATTCCATCTAAGATTTCATTTGAATAAAAGCTCTTTGAAAAATTTGAAAATCACTAGGCTCAGAGAAGGTATTTGTGGACTTAGGCAGAGGAAACTAGTAATATTTGTTTTGCAAGAAAGGAAACTGAAGTGTTTGGCTGAGCTGTGAACAGTATTTACAGGTTTTGATTGAGTTACCTACCTGAGTATTACCATTGTTCCATTTAGAAGAGGGGAGGAGGGTGTTGAACAGTGTGTCTGCTACCACCTACATTAAGAGGTCAGTCACCTCATTAACTTGCCCCACACTTGTCTACCCACCATGTTTGGTAGTTTGGATTTTGCAGGGTGGATTATGGGAGAGGAAAAGGTGTTACTTCCAACATCAGGTTTGAATTTATTCACATTATTACCTCTACATTCCCCACCTCTTCCATAAATAAGCTAACAGTTAACTGGTTTATTTTTGTTGAGAGATTTAGATTGTTTACAACTTTTTACTATTACAAAACACTGATGCAGTAGGCATCCTGGTGTATGTCCCTTGAGTATGTGTACTAGTGTTTCTCTAGTATTTGCCTAGAAATAAAATTACTGGGATATAGAGTGTGCTTATCTTCAAGTTAATATTGTAAGTGCATTATACTCACGGTGTGCTAACTTCACTTCGACTAGAAATCTGTGAAAATTCCTGTTCCTCTGTCCCTCCCTATCCTCAGTAACACTCAGTAAAATTGTCAGTCTCTAAATTTGCCATTCATTTGAACGTGAAATGATAAGCTAATTTGCACTTCTAGTTACATGTGAGGCAAACATCTTTCCTCTGTGTGTTGGCTATTTGGGTTTCTTCTTTGAATTGAATGCCCATGACTTTTACCTGCTTTTCTTTGGGATTATCTTTTTCTCATTTATTTGCAGTTTTATTTATTTATTTTCTATGTAGTGAGGATACTAGTCCTCTGTTACGCTTTGTAAAGTGTTAATCTCAGTTGTGTCTCATTCTTTGCAGCCCCACTGACTGTAGCCCACTGGGCTTCTCTGTCCTTTGGGTTTTCCAGACAAGAATACTGGAGTGGGTTGCCATTTCCTCCTCTAGGGGAGCGTCTCAACCCAGGGATCAAACCCAGGTCTCCCACGTTGCAGACAGGTTCTTTACCATCTGAGCCACCAGGGAAACCCCAGTGTGTTTGTAAAACCCAGTCTTTATTCTTTTACTTTGTGTGTGGAGTTTTTTGTTGTTGTTTATCCATCCTTTATGGTTTATGTTACTGTCGTAAGAAGTTATTGTCATCTTAAGTTCTGTATCCTGTATTTTCTTTCAAGAGTTTTTAAGTCGTCTTCCCGCATCCCAAGCACATACATACAGGTTTTTGTTTCATGCTGATTTTTTTGTTGTTGTACGTGGTATGAAATAAGGAATCCAGGTTTGTTTTTTTTTTTACATAGGTTAATTGTGCCAACACCGTGCCAACCCTGCCTAATACCAACTTCCCATGTGTATATGATCCATTTCTAGTTTCTGAGTTTGGTTCTGTGTCTTTTTGTCTGCTGCTGAGTCGCTTCAGTTGTGTCCTACTCTGTGCGACCCCATAGATGGTAGCCCACCAGGCTCTGCCCAGACAAGAACACTGGAGTGGGTTGCCATTTCCTTTTCCAATGCATGAAAGTGAGAAGTGAAAGTGAAGTCGTTCAGTCGTGTCTGACTCTTAGCGACCCCATGGACTGCAGCCCACCAGGCTCCTCCACCCATGGGATTTTCCAGGCAAGAGTACTGGACTGGGGTGCCATCGCCTTCTCCGGTCTTTTTGTCTAACCCTATGCAAATGTGATACCATGACACTTTCAATTACTGTAGCCTCATAAATGCTGATACTTAGGTGTGTGTTGTCTTCATCTTATATAAGCCTAGTTCCTTTTAATAAAAATGATCTTAGCTCTTAGTAGCCTGCATCCACTTGGAGGATCTAATACTGAAAATTGCTCACCCTACCTATGAAAATGTGTGTGTGCTGTTGCGTATTTGCATTTTAAACTATAGCAAGGTAGCACATCTGTCACCCTGACCCTTTCCTTCCCCTGTAAGGCTGCACCAGTAAGGGTGCCTTTCCATGCTCTGTTGGAGTTTAAAGCAAAGGAAAAATTAATAATTGTCATTTGCAATTTTTTGATATTTTGTGCATCATGGGTTTTTGCATTCATTTTATTCTTTTAAATATCTTAAACTATTTCTCTTGATTACTGAAGTTTTTGGTACCCCTTATATTTTGTCTCCAAGGCAGGTACCTCACTTGCTTCATCTTAGTCCCAACTGATAAATATATTAATTCCTGAACCTTTGAAATGACTGTCTCTAGATCGTTTTCCTGATTGAAGCAGACATTACCACAGAGGGATCTCTCTCTACTAGTTCCCTTTAGCATAGATCAGTTTTTTTTGTGTTGTTTTCTGGGCTACTTAGAGAAATGGAGGAAAGGTTTTGCTTCCCTAAGCAGTGAGCCATCATTTAATATTTTGAAAGCAAAATGCTCAGGGAAACCGCAAGTTCCAAAAATATGTAATTTATGGAAAAGCTTTAATCTGTGAAATGTATTTGAAAATAATATTTTCAAAATAAATAAGGGAAAGGGAGAACTATCTTAAGTCAATGGCATCTTACAATTGCCATTGGCTAGGCAGTTGTCATGGCATAGTTGCACCAACTTGTCATAGCCGTTCACATTTTAATTCCACAGTTAGGTTTTAAGTCTTAAAAAACTTCTATTACAATAGATATAAAATAATCTTAAGTGTTATTAAAGCATTGTTTCGTGGTTTAATTCACACCTTTTTCCCCTTAGTCATACGTAAAGGAACAGCATGTAAAATAATGAAAGCTTAAAAGTTGATGGAGTATGATATATAATTTATAAGCACAAAGTATGTATAAAACAGGGGCTTCCCTGGTGGCTCAGAGTTTAAAGCATCTGCCTCCAATGCAGTTGACCTGGGTTCGATCCCTGGGTCGGGAAGATCCCCTGGAGAAGGAAATGGCAACCCACTCCAGTATTCTTGCCTGGAGAATCCCATGGATGGAGGAGCCTGGTAGGTTACAATCCACGGAGTCGCAAAAAGTCGGACACAACTGAGTGACTTCACGTATAAAACGCCTGGGGAAAATGCCCATTAAGTAAGTGCACAGTAAGTGTTCTGGAAAGTGTGAGAGTTTTATTTTCTCTTCCCTCAAAGGTTATATAAAGTGTTAACATCTGTTAAAGCTAGTAGGTAAGGGTGTTTGAATAAAATTTTGAGTTAAAAAGTAGAATACAGAAACTGAATTCAGTTTAGTCCTGGATTGCTTTCCATGAAGCGGGCACCAATATATAAGCCTGGCAATATACAACAGTGCTCGTTTTCTGTTTTGCCAGTATTGCAAATTGCCAGTCCGGTGGGTATAGTAATTTGTGATTTTCTTTTTAATTCTCAGTTATTTGGTGACTAGTGAGATTGAACTTCTCTCTTTTTTTTGGGGGGGGGGGGCGTCGGAAATTGTATGGCTTTTATCTAAGCCTGTTTGCATATGTTGCTTGCTTTCTGTTAGCACATTGACTTTTTTCTTTCTAATTTGTGAGAGGTTTTTATGTTTTTAGGATATTAGCCGTTACTCTAACATATGTCACAAATTATTTTCCTAAGTTCGCCAGTTGCCTTTCAGTACTGTTTAAATAGGGATGTCAAAGCATGAATGGGAGCAAACTGTTCAGTTTAATCTGATACTGAAACATCCTAATTCCTGAAAAGCTACAAACTCAAAGGCATAGAATTGCACCTCCCCCATCTTACAGCATACTACCCGTGTATACTACCCGTGTCTGCTTTTTCTTGGACAGTGTTTTTTTGTTTCTATGCCAGCTTTTCCTATAGGCAGAATAAAGGCTTTTAATCACTGTGATTGGTGAGAGACAAGAGAGAGCTAAGATGCTCTGATCTGAAGAGTACTGGATAGTTCTCCTTGGTCAAAAATAATTCTTTTATTTTCCATATAGTTTAAGAATACAGTGGGGTTTATTTTTTGTTTGTTTTACTTTAAAAATATATATGAAGTGAAATTTAAATGAAAAGAGATGTTCAATTTGAGGTTTGAAAAGTCTCTTGGTTTTTTTAAGTTTCAGTAGTTTAGAACATTATCATTTTCTTCAACAGTTTGAACCTTCACTTGTATACTTAGACAGTCTTTTCACATTCTGAGTAAGTATTTACATGTATTCTTTTACAGTTTTGGCCTTTATTATAAACTTGTAATATAAATGGAACTATTTATAAAATATTACTCCACTCCTAAAATGTAATATTTTCCATCATTCCCTCACAGTAGCTGATACCTAAAGTTTTTGTTTATTTGAAAGTGCCCTTTTACTATATTTTCTTGTATATACTTGTATTTTTATGAACATTCTATTTCATTACTTTGTATTGTATACCAGTATGTCATCTAAGTTATCATTGTTTTATTTTTTTATCTGATAGGGAGAGTGCTCCCTTATTAATCTACTTAAATAAAAATTGAACGTTTATTCTTCCAGATGACCTTTTTAATAATTTGGCCAAGATTTCACTGCCAAATAAAAATCCTGTAATTTTGAGTTGTTACGTGGTAGATTAACTTGGGGGTTTTTAGCAGAGATGAGTTCCATTCCAGAATTAGTGCTGCATCTTTTTACATAGAAATATTCCTTAGTGCCCCAGTAAAATTTTTATCTTTTTCTCCATATGTTCTATACATTTACTAAGTTAATTCTGTATTTTATATTTCTTACTGTATTATGAATGAACTGTTTTTCTTCCAATTTATTTTCGATTTGTACCTTCTTAGACAACTGATTTTTAATCACTTACAAAAACCATTTCAATTTCTATTATTTCCACCAGATGGCAGTCTTGGGCATGTCCATTTGTAAACCCGCTGAGAACTCTGGTGACAAGAAAGGCAGTGGCTGGCAGACCTTACAAGCCCTTAAAAGTACAAGAACAAAAAGGTTTTTTGTAAACCTGAAAGAAAACAAACCCAACAATATGTAATTATAGTATTTATGCTGCTATTAACCTTTAATCTTTGAGCCTGTTAATGAAGGCAGAGAACTGTCACTGTACCCTTCAAAATCATATCTTTCTCTGTCCTTGTGATAAATACCTGTGGCTTCTTGGCAGTACTTTTTGCTTTTATTCCAGAGACTTTCATGGTTAAAGGCAGGCTGTATTTAATAAAATCATTATTGTTTCCCCTCTCTTAAAAGCACCATTTAAATCAGAAGTTACTGGATTTCTAAATGTTTATGTAAGAGCATCTTGTAACTCTTTCATGATGCCCAGAACTCATTTGAGGTATGAGGTACTGAGTTAATAGCTAATATAAAGGGAAGTAGGTTTGTAACTGGCTTGTTCTACATGCATACACATCTTAATAAATCCCCTAAGTTAGACACTTTTTAGCTTGCTTTTGGTGACTTCAAAGACCTATGTTTAGGAATATAGAAAGTAGTGAATTTCTCGATCAGACAGGGAATTGGCTCAAGTGCTTTCTCATAGATGCTTTTCCCAGTGGCCCAAAGAGAGTATCTTTGGACAGCAATACATCACCTAGGTAAGCTCCCCTTTTGTACCTTTCATTACAGTTTCGTTTGCTAATTTACTTTTATGTAACCAGAGAGTAGTAAGGACTGAACAGTAACTTATGTACATTCCCTTTCTGAGAGATTTTATTTCTGCTCTGAGATTGAAAGGTGCAAAAAAAGTATTATAAGAATGAAAAGAGCAGGTTTGGTACAATGGTATGCCAAGGTTAATTCTTGCTTTTCCAAAGAAAATTGATATACATATCCTAGGAGGTGATATAGAAAAATTGCTGACAGATGGTAGATAATTTCTTTAGGGAAAATCTTGGAAAAGTTTCCTTTCACAGTTCCTGGTGATTCTAGGATGTAGTTATGTGAAGTAGCAAATTTCTTTCATGTATTACATGGATTTATTCATATTTTGTGTGATCTCTGAGAATGAATGTTGAAATGGACTTCAGGGAATCCTATGCCGTAGTTACGCCTGGAGGTTTAGTGTAGTGTAGTGTAAAACATACTTTTAATTAATTTTAAGACAAAATTGAACTTGGTTAGTTCGTACCACACATTTCCAAATAGTTTTGAGTAACCTAAATTATACAAATAGATCCATAAGTTAAATAAACCTGAAAGATTGGCGTAAAATTATTCTTGACAACCCATGTTTGTTTTTATTTATGTAATATTTTTTAACGCTTTTTCAGGACAGGACACGCATGAATCTGGCAGTTAAGGATGTATAATAGAGTATGCACTATTATAGTGTAGTAGTGTATATACTACACTAGTCAAATGCCTTTCACCATCAAAAGTTTACATGTCAGTGCTGATTGCATTAACACTTGGGGAAATTTCACATCAGAGAGCAACACACAAACAATGTTTGTCAGTTTGAGAGAGAAATAGGCCCATAAAGCAAACTCTGAATGATTTGTAATTTCATATTCTCAGATGTTTTAACACAGTAGTCCTGAAGAATTGTCATCTGTGTGTGCTTCAAAGAGTAATTTTATAACGGGACGGTTCTTTAAATGTTTTTATGAGGTCTCCAAGTTGATTCCCTACATACCAGATGGGCCTTTAGAAGCTCTGATTGGGTTCTCAGGGGCCAGAATCTACTTCCATTTGAGGGCAGCTCTGCCTGTTCTGGTTGCTTCTTCCTGTCATTTGTCTCATGAACCCCTTGAGGCCAAACATTTAAGCACAGCTCTTACAGTGACTTGCAGTATCTTTTCTAATTCTGTTAACTTCATTGATACATTGTGGCTTCAGCTGTCTCTACCATCCAAACCTCAGTTCTCCAAAGGCTCTAGTTTTCTTTCTTTCTTAAAGTATACAACCCAGAACAGAAACAATACAGGTAGCAGAACTGTGGTCCTTTGTTCTAGTTACTGCCCTTTTGTTCTTCTATTTAACACTGAAATAATGAACTAGCTTTTCTGACAGCCGCATAAAAATGAGCCTTTGAGGTTGATTATTTTTACTACTGTAAATAGTCTTTCCCCATCCTGCACTTGTGCAGTTGGTGTTTCGTTCAGCCTGCTTTGCAGGACCTTCATTTATTCTAAGTTGTCTTGCGTTAGATTTATTAACCTTTTGAAATGTTTTGGGAATCATCTAAGATATATATACTATCTTATTCTTTTCGATCACCCCAAAGTTTGAAACTTGAACATTCAATATTGAATGAAACAAGTCTGAGGACAACGACCTAAGAAGCTTCTCTTGGATATAAATTGACCAGTATTTTAAGCAGTATCCATTAGGTAAAAATTTTAGCAATTTACTGATTCATCTATCAGTCTGTTTCTCTCCAGGTTTGTCTGTGAGAGCATCATGGATCTTAATTCCTTGCTGAAGTCCTGCATTTCTCAAATGTTAGTCAAGTAACTGCCCTCCAAAGTTCATGAAGTACCTGCTGATACTTGGTGAACAATGTTCTCTTGCCAGAAGACTTAAGAAACATCATTATAAGTAAGGTTTTATTCTAGGGCCTTTCCTGAGATCATTGTCAAGTTGTTGCCATCTTTTACCTCTTATAAAAATTGGACAGATAAAAATAGTCACGCTTTCTAATGTAAGGCGAGTACCCCCTTTCCCACTTCTATATAACTACAGTGGGTCACCTAGAAATATTCTTAGATTTCCAGGATAATTTTCTTGTTTTCCATTAGCATAAAATAGGAAATCAGTTTCTTATTGGCCTTATCACTTCTGTATAATTCAGTTTATTTGGAGTTTTCACTTTGACCCTATTCCCACAGGCCCATGCAAATTTATTTGTTTATTTTTGCTTATGGTGTTTCTTGCATCATTTATGTGTTTTTGAAACTCTGAACTTGTTACATTTTGTCCTGTGTAAACTGGTGGTTCTTGTTTTCTTGTTTTACTGCTTTCAATTACGTCTCCTTTTTTATTCTGTATATATGTGACTCATCAATTTTAAAAGTATTTTAAAAGTAACCTTGATACATCTAAAAAAAAACAGATTTACAACCTGGCCTCACGCCTGAGGCCAGCCGCAGCACGTGAACTGAACAGAACAGAACAGGGCCACATCCAGAAGATGCTCTTCACATCACAGACACGGGGGCCTTACCTACGCAGCTTCCCAGCAAGGGGAAGGAAGGTGTTCCTACTAGTAAAGTCAGTATGGATATAGTGCAACAAATATCTGTTAGGTGACTTGAGAAAAGGAGTCCTTTATAAAGAGCTTTTTAAAAATTTATCAAAGATGCCACATGGGCCAGTAGTAACCCTGGAGCCTTATATTTGTTCTAGGAAATGATGTAACTTCTCTCTTCATATTCTTCCCTACCTGTTTTATATCTTTGTTTCCTTAAAACATGGGGAAAGATAGCACTGTAGGAGTGTGGCAGAGGAACTGAGCAGCATATAGGTGATTGCAAAAGACCAGCTTTGGCTTTTTAGCCTTGAGTTCAAGAGCCTCTCTAGGATAAACTCTTGGGTGTCCTCTGTCTCTTGTTTTCTTGACTTTCTTGATAAGCAGGGCTTCAAAAATAGCAAGTGAGAAATAACAGGAAAAAATGCTCCAGGTGTAGACAGCCTTATATAATTCTACAGGTATATAAGTTACATATAATGTATGTATAGATAGTATGTTTTTTGGCACCTGTTTCTGTACACCTGCTATATACTTCAATAAAAATTTATTTCAAAAAAATCTTGACTGGTGCAGTAAACTTCCTATGTATTTATTTTTATTCATATGAAGGTTTTGTCTGTTAATGGAACACATGAAAATATTGAGTAGATGTGGTGGGTATGCTTTAGATAGTATGAACTAAAATATAGACTGTGTTTTGTGATAAATTCAGGGAAATGGAAAGCAGAGGGGAACCTTCAAAAGATAGCATTTGAATCTCAGGGTAAGGTAAACTAATATAACAAACAGAACCAAGCCTGTAACGGCTCAAAAAATAAATTATTTCTTGCTCGTGTATCACCAGGTTGAGTGTTCCAGTTGAGGGTCCTTCTTTTGTCTGTGTAGTGATTCAAGTCTGAGATTTTTAATCTTGTGGCTGTATCATCACCCAGGGCCTTGTTGCTGTCTGTGTCCAACCAGCAGAAGGTGAGCAAGGAAAAGGCACCCCTGCTTCTTAAAAGTCTCCTTAAGTTTAAAGGGCATTATTTTCCAAACACAATGGAATTAACATAAGCAACAGAAAGATAAGAACAATACACTTAAATAATCCATATGCCAAAGAAATCATAAGAGAAATTAGAAAATACATTGGCTAGAATGAAAATAAAAATCATAACATCAGAATTTGTGGGCTACAGCTAAGGCAGTATTCAGAGGGAGATTTATAGATTTAAACATATTAGAATGTAGAGTCTCAATTAACTTTCCAACTTAATACAAGTGCAAGAAAAGAATAAGAAGAGAAGTCAGTGAAATAGAAAACAAAGCAAATCAGAAGCTGACTCTGTAAATATCAAAGAAGTTGATAAACTTATAACCAGGCTGATCAGGTAAAAAACAAATTATCAGTGTTCGAAATAGAAGGGGAGATACCAGCATGAATCCTACAGACATTTAAAAAGGAGTATTAGGAAATGATTTATGCCAATGAAATTGATACCTCAGAGGAAACATTTGAAAATGAATGTAATTCCATGCTGGGAGTAAAATAGAAAAACTATATCATTACATTCAGAAAAAGCATTTGATGAAATTCAAGACCTATTCCTAGTAGAAATTCTCAGCAACCTACAAATAAAAGGGAATTTGCTCAGCCTGATAAAGAGTAATACCATATTTAACAGTAAAAAACTGAATACTTCCCCTCTAATACACCAAACAAGGCAAGAACGTCTGGTCTAAACACATATTCAATACTGCTTGGAGGTTTTAGCCAGTGCAACAAAACAAAGGAAAACAAATTGGAAAGATACATAGAACTGTCTGTATTTGTAGATGACATGATTGTGTAAGTAGAAGATAATAAACTAAAAGTAAGATACTACAACTCATAAATAAGCTTAGCAAGGTCAACAGGATGCAGTCAGTGTACCATAGTATTTTTATATACCAGGAACAAACAATTGAAATTTAAAAATAACACCATAGCATTAAAGACCATGAGATAAATTTTGTGAAGTATGTGTAAGACCTGAACATGGAAAACAAACCGTTTTGAGAGAAAAAACCTAAATAAATGGAGAGAGAGACCACATTCTTGGATGAAAGGTTTAATGTGGTGGTTTCGTAACTCAGTCATGTCTGACTCTGTGACCTATGGATTGTAGCCTGCCAGGCTCCTCTGTCCATGGGATTCTCCATTCAAGAGTACTGGAGTTTGTTGCCATGCCCTTTTCCAGAGGATCTTCCTGACCCAGGGATCGAACCTGGGTCTGATGCATTGGCAGGTGTATTCTTTACCACTGATCCACCTGGGTAGCCCTTAATATGATTAAGATGTCAATTAAAATTAAACTGACATGTAGATTAAATGAAACCCTAATCAAAGTACTTAGCCATTTAGGGTAGAAATTAACAAGCTGAGTCTAAAATTTATATATAAATGCAATTGGGCCTTGATAAAAAGATTATATTGGAGGATGTATGGCTGATTGCAAGAATTACTATAAAGCTACCATAGTTAACATGCTTTTGGTATCAAGGTGTATATGTAATCTGCTGGAAACAATGGAAACAGTGACAGACTTAATTTTCTTGGGTTCCAAAGTCACTGCAGATGGTGACTGCAGCCATGAAATTAAAAGATACTTACTCCTTGAAGGAAAAGTTAGGACCAACCTAGACAGCATATTAAAAAGCAGAGACATTGCTTTGCCCACAAAAGTCTAGTCAAAGCTATGGTTTTTCCAGTAGTCTTGTATGGATGTGAGAGTTAGACTAAAAAGAAAGCTGAGCACCGAAGAATTGATGCTTTTGAACTTTGGTGTTGGAGAAGACTCTTGAGAGTCCCTTGGACAGAAGGGAGATCCAACCAGTTAGTCCTAAAGGAAATCAGTCCTGAATATTCATTGGAAGGACTGATGCTGAAACTGAAACTCCAATAGTTTGGCCACCTCAAGGGAAGAATTGACTCATTTGAAAAGACCCTGATGCTGGGCAAGATTGAAGTCAGGAGAAGGGGACAACAGTGGATGGTTGGATGTCATCACTGACTCGATGGATATGAGTTTGAGCAAGTTCTAAGAGTTGGGTGATGGACAGGGAAAGCTGATGTGCTGCAGTCCCTGCTGCTGCTAAGTCGCTTCAGTCATGTGCAACTCTGTGCAACCCCACAGACAGGCAGCCCACCAGGCTCCCCCATCCCTGGGATTCTCCAGGCAAGAACACTGGAGTGGGTTGCCATTTCCTTCTCCAATGCATGAAAGTGAAAAGTGAAAAGGAAGTCACTCAGTCGTGTCCAACTCTTAGTGACCCCATGGACTGCAGCCTACCAGGCTTCTCCGTCCATGGGATTTTCCAGGCAAGAGTACTGGAGTGGGTTGCCATTGCCTTCTCCCTGGGGTCGCAGAATTGGACAGGACTGAGCAACTGAACTGGACACAATAAAGAATCCAAAAATAGACTATGTGACTATGTAACACCTATATGGTAACTTGCTTTTTCACAAAACTGACAGTAATTTGATGGGAAAAAGGAAAGTCACTTCCACAAATAATTCTGGAACAAACATAACTATATATATATATTTTTTAATCAACCTTTATTCCTCTGTGTCACACAAAAATTAACTTGAAACACAGACTTAACTGTAAGAACTAAAACAAATTTCTAGACCAAGACATTGAAGGAAATTGGGTTCAGCAAAGCTCAGATTAGAAAAACAGAGAGACACTGTTGAAAATGGAAAGATAAGCCTTAGACAAAACACATCTTGCTAAATATGTTAAAATGTTGAAAAACTAAATAAGGGTTTTATCAACGAAAACATATGAATAGCAAATAAGCACCAGTGATCCAAGTTGTTATTAGTCATTCAGGAACTGCAAGTGGTAATACCACCACAACTCAGTAGAATGACTATAATTAAAAAGACTGGAATTGCCAGTAGCGATAATGGTGAGCAAATGGAACACATGCATTGCTCATGGAAAGGTTAAGGTCCAAGGACCTCAGATGACAGTTTGGCAATTTCTTATAAACTTAAATATTATACTAACCTCATGACTTAGCAATTCCACTCCTAAGTATATACCCAAGAGAAATGAAAACGTGCACACAAAAAACGACATGAATGTTCATAAGCTGTATTATAGTCCGAAATTGAAAACACCTCCAGAAGTTCAGCTGGTAAAAGGATAAACCACATCCATACAATGGATGCTAATTAGCAGTGAGGAACAAATTACTAACTCAAGCAACAACACGAGTGAATCTCAAAAGCATTATGCTAATTGAAAGAAGACACAAAGACTGATAACATTTATCTGCAGTTTGTGAAAAGGCAAAATTTAGAGGCAGCAGGTTGATTGTTGCCAGGGCTAGGGGGAGTAGTGGAACTTTGGGGAGTAATGGAGCTGTTGGGTATCATGATTGTGGTAGTGATTACATAACTACATAACTGTACATTTGTCAGAAGTCATCCAATCATACACCTGAAAGTGGTAAGTATGCATTTTATATCTCATTCCTCTGGCTAAAAGAAAAAAGTAATAATAAAAAGAATCAAAATGTGTTAATGTAAATTTGGGCTTATGGGTATTCAATATTCTTTCAAATCTGTTTTGCATTTAATAATTTTAATTTTTACATATTTCCAAAGACATGAACTTGAGATAAAATTCACAAGAGAAGAATAGTCCAAATTTTGTGCCCTGAGTTACTTTTCACATGGGCGCCTCTATGTGACCTGCTTAGGGTAAATAGCACCAGGGATTTACCATTTATGTATTTATTTAGTATCTGTATATATGTATGAATTTATTGTTGATTAGCTACGTGATGGTTTTCTTGAGCAACTGCTGGGCTGATGGGGTTGGATGATCAGGAAGCTTTGCTAAGTAATCTATTTAAAGGGACTGAATTACTGGATATAAATTGATCAAGTCCGTTTTCTTATATAATCCCATTTGCTACCCTCTCCCACCTCCTGAAAATCAGGAAGTCTTGCTAATAAAACACATTTTTAAAATTTTGTAAGCTTAAGTAAAATTTTTATTGAAATCCAGCTCTAGAAGATGCCCATAGTTGTTTAGTAACCTTTTAGAACTGTCTCTTGAGCATGGTATCCTCACTAATACGATATTCCTCAAACCAAAATCAATTTCATTTACTACATATAAAGAACAATTATTCCATAATTACTCCATTTTTATTATGACTTTCACTTTGATGTTTCCTCAAGCTTAGGAAAATGGAATTCTACTTTTTAAAGCAAGACTATTGCTTGTCTGGCAAAAAGGTATATAGGCTTAGGCTGGCATCCCTGAGACTTTTGGAGCGATATCTTTTAAAAATAACCTTTTAACATCTTTAGTTATTGTTCTTTATTCTGTAGGTCCACGGTTGGCAAACTGTCTATAAAGGGCCAGAGAGTAAATATTTTAGTCTTTGAGGACCAAATGGTCTCCATCTCTCAATTCTTCTGTTATGGCAAGGGGCCACAGATACAAACAAGTACTGGCGGATGTATTCAAATAAAACTTCATTTATAAAAACATATATAGTTCTGGATTTGATCTGGGACAAAGTTTGCTGACCTTCACTGGCGATCATAAACACCCTGCCAAAGCAAATCTATTTGTTTTGACAAACCAGTCACAGACTCAAATAACTTAGGTGCTTCTATGAAAAGAAAGAATAATGATAGCAATGGAGTTCTGGACATGGTACCCCAAAATATGGCACCTTGACATATTGAACATTTAAAGCTGAAGGAACTTGAGAAATGACATGTGCAGGAAGGATATTCTGAACTTCTCTGAAGCAGGTCATAAAAACATAAAACAGGTCATAAAAAAATCTTGTGAGAGATTTATGCCTTCTCTATGCCAGAGGAAAGGAACATCTCTGTCTGAAGACGAAGGGACACGGAGAGGCCTCCGAATATTAGCTTTGCTAAGTTTCTCCAGATTCCTACGCTTACCTCATACCCTTTGTTCTATTATATCTTTCCACCCTGCATCAAGCTTAGCATAAAAACATGCGGGCTTAACTTTCTACAAGTATTCATTTCCTTACTAAGTCTCTTGTGACACATAAAGCTTATGTTCAATGAATGTGTATGCTTTTTTTCATGTTCCTTTGTGTTTTGTTACAGGGGTCTCAGTCAAGAACTTAAAAGGGTAGAGGGGAAAGATATTTTTCTTCCCCTATAGAAAATAACACCAATAAAGTGTTCATTAGGGAGGCTCCACATCAGAAAGTCAAGGTATGCATATTCTGCAACTCTGTGTGATTAACTGTGTACAAAAATGTATACTATCTAGAAAATATGAAGATACTTGTCCGAGCTAGCTTACAAAATACTTCATGAATTTGATTATGACTTTGCTTGGTAAAGTTTGCTTTGTAACTTGTTAAGTTACAAATGTAAATTTCAGAGAGTAGGTTTTACTTTTATTTTTGTTCCCCTTTCTATATACAAGATTATGTTTTTTTAATATATTTAGCCAGTAACCAAAGATGACCACTCTTCTTGCTAAAACAGTACAACGAATAAAATTCACTCCTGTTGATTTAGTTCCACAATTTTTCACTCTTGTTTGTAAGGAGTAGATAAGGACCTGACTAACACTGATGACTACAACCTGGACACTTTGTGTTGCTCCCTGTTTTTAGATCATTTTCCCCAGTTTAAAGCAGAGTTGCTAATGAAGGATTAACAGATGATCAATTATGATTCAAGTAGAAATACTATAATTAAGCAGAACTTGGAAGAACTAGAAGTCCTGGTCCTCATGATCTTATCATTCAAATTAAATATATTTTTAAAGGGAAAACAGAAGAAACAGAAACAAGGATGTGGTGGTTTATATTATTATAAAGCTCTGCTGCCTCTAATCAGTGTTTACTATGAAAGAGAACTATATTTACTAATTTTTGTATTAATACTTTTGAATATTAGAATATTTATGTTTAGTGAGATAACTTTCCAGTTGCCTCTTGGAATAACTGAGGATAGAGAAATTACCTCTAAGCAGGTCATTCTTGTGAAGAATAAGAAGTTCCTTTCAGTTCTGTAAATGTAGTGAGTAGACCCCGTTGACCTGATACTTAATAGTAATGGTTATTATTATAATGTTAACAATAGCAACTTTTACCAATGACATAGGCCTCAGTCTGCAAATCGCTGCAGAGAAGGAAGCTGACCAGCCTTTATAAAGCAAGCCTGTTATCACTGGTAGGTAGTTTGTATATGCTATTTAATTAAATTTAAAACTTTAATTAAGTTTTATTTATATTAAAAATAAATTTTACAATTTAAATGTATTTTATTTATAACAACATTATGAAGCAAGTGTAACAGATGAAAAAGCTGAGATCCAATCAAAGAGGCTGAATGCACTTGCCCAAGACCGTGAAGCTTAGAGGGGCTGCTCTCCGTTAGGCAGGGCTTGAGTCTCCTGGTTTGCCACCATTCACCGTCCCCCCACTTTACTCTTTTTAATTGAAGTGTTAATTAGTGCTGAAAAGCAAAGTGATTCAGTTATATATATATATATGTTTATTTTCTTGATGTTGTTTTCCACTACAGTTTATCATAGGATGTTAAATACAGTTCTCTGTGCTACACAGTAGTAACATGCCCACCACTTTCTGTTGAGCCCACCCTGCCTACTTCACTCATGTGCACCATCACAACTTCAAGCAGCTGTGGTCCAGGTACCACACTGGCATTATCTGGGAGGTGGTTAGAAATGCAGAACCTCAGGTTTCACCAAAAATCAAACGAATCATAATCTACATTTTAACAAGATCTCCGGGAGATTTGTATGCAGATTAAAATTTGAGAAGACTTGCTGGAGGGGATCTCCAAGGTCCCCCCCTACCACACACACACACAGCATTCTGAATGTTGACCATGGGCCAAACCCTGAACTTTTCACTTTGTTAATAGGTACAGCTTTCCATCGTTTAAGGTGGAAAATCCAAATAAAATCCTATATTAAAGTAACTGCCCTTATAAGGATGGATATGCAAATGAATAACACAGTCAGGAATTCTGCAAGGGCTAGATCAGTGTCCATGGGAGTGAGGGAAGGCAGATGAAGCAGGGCCTGTAAGAGAGGTGGGAACAAATGTCCTGAACACGTCTCCCTAATCGGCAATGAGAGGACAGTGAGCATGGCTGATGGGAGTAGAGAGCTTGATTTGGGGATACTAAGACAGAAATAAGTTTAGAAATGTAATAAGTGTGTAGATTGTAGCTTGGACCTCTAGGTTGAACTGAGATATTGGAGTTTATTCTCTTTATAATGAGCAAACATTGATAGCTTTCAAGTTGCCATTTGAGAGTTTTGAGAAGATTAATGGTCTGACAGACTGTGTAGTATAAGTGGGCTTCATTTTAAAGGTATATTCACAGTGGTTTTATGTACATGCCTTGATGTGGGTAAAGCACTTTCCCCAAAGTATGACATGTTTAGTGTTTTTTCTGCCTATGTTGGCACTTGTTCCTCTGATATATGTTCACAGAAACCCCAACCCAGCACCCAAACCATTTTGAATGTTTCTGGGCTTTGAGGCAAGCCTTGCTGAGAGTGTGTCCATTAAAGGTCAGGGAATCATAAAGCCTCCCCCAGGAATACTGGGTCTGACCTGGGAATTGAAGAATTCGCTCAACATCCAAGAACCACATTTCTGTGGCTGTAGATTGCAGAAAATGATGTTTGTGTCCCAATGAAGTTCAAACCCGCAGTGTTCTCAGATGACTGTAGCATTTTAAAAGTAGCACGGGAGTCACACTGTTTGAATTTACAGTGAGACTATTCGTGGCAGTACAATGTCTATTAATGCTAATAATTACAAGTTTTCCAGAACAGCTCAGCGTATCTGTATTTGACATACTGATCACAGGGTAGGTAAGCTGGCATTTAGCTGTTGGGCCCCACTCCAGTACTCTTGCCTGGAAAATCCCATGGATGGAGGAGCCTGGCAGGCTGCAGTCCATGGGGTTGCTGAGGGTTGAACACGACTGAGCGACTTCACTTTCACTTTTCACTTTCATGCATTGGAGGAGGAAATGGCAACCCACTCCAGTGTTCTTGCCTGGAAAATCCCAGGGACGGGGGAGCCTGGTGGGCTGCCACCTGTGGGGTCGCTCAGAGTCGAACACAACTGAAGTGACTTAGCAGCAGCTCTTTTTCAATAGAACTTTGTTAAAGGCCAGATATTATATATGACTGTTTCTTTTATGATTCTGGACTGTTTTGGAAAACAAAGTCTTTAAGCAGTAAAGAATTGAGACATTCCAAGGTTAAAACGCTTTCTAAATCAGCCCATAACACTGTGAAGTAAATTACATTGTTGGCCAGTGATGTCAGGGAAGGACCTACTTATGCTTGTTTGTGTGTGTTGTTTTATTTTGTAATATTTGGCCACCAGGAAGGCACAGTGGTGAAGTGTGACTCACTGTGGCTATGGGGACTTCTCTTGTGATCCAGTGATTAAGAGTCTTTCAATGCAGGGGACGCAGGTTCAGTCCCTCTTCAGGGAACTGAGATCCCACATGCCACAGGGTGACTAAGCTTGCATGCCGCATCAAAGATCCCACATGCCTCAAATGAGACCAGATGCAGCCAAAGAAATAAATACATATTTTAAAACAATAGCAGTGACTTCTGGGTTGACAACACCCACAGAAACCCCCAAGCTGTGAGTATCACAAACTTGGGTCTGAGATACATGGAAACACCTGCCTCTCATCAGGCTGACACAGCCAACTCAGGGTTGCACCTGGTGCTACAAGGGCCTGTTGGAAATACAAATCAAAACGTTGTTACAACTCAACAAAAAAAATCAAATAACCTAATTTTTAAAATGAGCTAAAGACTTGAACAGACATTCCTCCAAAGATGTACATCGTCAACAAGTACATAAAAGATGCCCAGTGTCACTCATCATCAGGGAAATGCAGATCAAACCACAATGATGGACGACCTCACTCTCATTAGGATGGCCACTTTAATAAAAATACAGAAAATAACCAGTGTTGGCAAGTATATGGAAAAACTGGAACCCACTGGAACACTTGTGCACTGTTGGTGGGACTGTAGAATGGTAAAACCACTAGGGAAAACAGTACGGTGGTTCCTCAAAAGATTAAAAATTGAGCTATCATATAATCCCACTCCTGGGTGTATATCCACAAGAATTAAAAGCAGGGTCTTGAAGATACTTTTGTACAACCATGTTCACAGCATCATTATTCACAAAATCTGAAAGATGGAAGCAACCCAAATGTCTAACAGTTGAATGAATAAACGAATGTGGTATATACATACAGTGCAATAACATTTAGTCTTAAAAAGGGACGAAATTCTTTCACATGCCTCACCATGGATGAACCTTGAGGACATTATGCTAAATGAGGTCACAAAAAGTCAAAGACTGTATGATTTTTATCTAAAATAGTCAAATTCATGGAAACGAAGTAGAATGGCAGTTACTGAGCTCTCGTGGTAAGGAGAAAAAGGAGAAAAATCTGTGGTTTAATAGGTATCAAGTTTCACATTTGCAAGATGAAAAAGTTCTAGTGGTCAGTTTCACACCAGTATGAATATACTTGACTCTAGAGAACTGTACACTTAAAAATAGTTAATGTGGTATCTTATGTGTATTTTTAACCACAATTTTAAAAAGTATTGTGAAGGTGTGTGTGTCAGATTAATTGCACTAAAAGCCCAAATAATGGCTTCCCTGTATATCCTTTACTCTATAACTTCTCACATGGACTCTGGCCTTGGTTCATCAAGTACAGTCAAAAAGATGCTATATGACTTCTGAGGCTCCGTCACAAAAAGGATAGAGTTTCTGCCTTGCTTTGTTTATTCATCTGGGGCACTCACATTTGGGACCAAGCCGGAATGCTATGAGGAAGCGCAAAGTAGCCAATGCTATGGAAAGATCCCTGTGGAGAGAACTGAGGCCCCCTAGTTGACCCCTTAGCCAGCGTCAGCTGCACCAGAAAGATACCTGGGTGGCAAGAAACACTGGAGAGATACTCAGCATCACTAGTCAAAAGAAATGTGCAGATTAACTGCAATAAAATGCCACTACCTACATACTAGAATCACACAAATTAAAGACTGAACATAGCAAGTGCTGGGAAAGATGAAAGAACTAGAACCTCAGACGCTGCTGAAGGTAATCTAAGATGGCATAAGCACTTTCTGAAATAGTTTGGCAGTTTTTTAAAAGGTTGAACATATACAATGTACACCTTCCATATGCTCCACCTGTCTGTACCCAAGAGAAAAGAAAACTATATCCTTACAAAGACTCGTGTATGATTGTTCACAACAGTTTTATTTATAATAGTAAAAAACGGGGGAAAACCCCAAATGTTCAGTTATCAACATATATTATATATTCATAATGGAATAGTACTCCATGATAAAAGAATTAACTAAAAAATGGGATACCACTGTTCTCAGAATGGCTTATGTCCAAAACACTGACTACTCTGTGAGTGAAGTCACTCAGTCGTGTCCGACTCTTTGCTACCCCATGGACTGCAGCCTACCAGGCTCCTCTGTCCATGGGATTTTCCAGGCAATAGTCCTAGAGTGGATTGCCATTTCCTTCTCCAGGGGATCTTTCCAATCCAGGGATCAAACCCGGGTCTCCCGCATTGTAGACAGACGCTTTACCATCTGAGCCACCACGGATTAGCAAAGATGTGTATCAAGAAGGAACTCTTACTAACTGCTGGTGGGAATGCAAAATGATACAGTCACTTTGGAAGACAGTCTGGCAGTTTCTCGCAAAACAGTCTTAGCACAAAACCAGGTAATCACACTCCTTGGTATTTACCAAAAAGTTGAATACTTGTGTCCACACGAAATCCTGCACATGATGGTTTATAGTAGCCGTATAATTGCCGAACTAATATGTCCTTCAGTAGGTAAATGGATAAACTGTGGTACATCCAGACAATGGAATATTATTTGGCACTGAAAAGAAATGATTAAGCCACAAAAAGACATAAGGCGACTTAAATGCACTTACTAAGTGAAAAAAGCTAATCTGAAAAGACTTATAATGTATTATTTTATCTATATGGCATTCTGGAAAAGGCAAAGCCCTAGAGACAGTAAAAATATTGGTAGTTGCCAGAGGTTCAGGGGGATGGAGGCATGAATATGTCACATAGTCATGAAATACGCTTCAAGCACAGGGTATTTTTGAGAAAGTGAAGCAATTTCATCTGATGCTGTAATTGTGAGTACATGACTACGCATTTGTCGAAACTCTTAGCACTGCAACACGAGGTTCAGTTCAGTTCAGCCGCTCAGTCGTGTCCAGCCATTTGCCATCCCATGAACTGCAGCACGCCAGGCCTCCCTGTCCATCACCAACTCCCGGAGTCCACCCAAACTCTCATCCATTGAGTGGGTGATGCCATCCAACAATCTCATCCTTTGTCGTCCCCTTCTCCTCCTGCCCTCAATCTTTCCCAGCATCAGGGTCTTTTCCAATGAGTCAGCTCTTCACATCAGGTGAGCAAAGTATTGGAGTTTCAGCTTCAACATCAGTCCTTCCAATGAACACTCAGGACTGATCTCCTTTAGGATGGACTGGTTGGATCTCCTTGCAGTCCAAGGGACTCTCAAGAGTCTTCTCCAACACCACAGTTCAAAAGCATCAATTCTTCGGTGCTCAGCTTTCTTTATAGTCCAACTCTCACATCCATACATGACCACTGGAAAACCATAGCCTTGACTAGATGGACCTTACGAAGAGTGAATCTTAATGTAGAAAAGGGACTGTAGTTAATAATGGATCAATATTGATTCATCAATGTACATCAAATGTACCACATTAATAAGGGAGAATGAGGACATAGAAGAGGGGAGTATATGAGAACTCTGTAGAACTACAGCTCATTTTTTTCTGTAAAACTGCAGCTTTCTCTAATATATTAGCTAATACAAAAAGAATGAAATATTGATACACACAAGACAGATAAATGTCAAAATAACTATGCTGAGTAAAAGAAACCAGACAAAAATTACATGCTGTATGGATGATTCTGTTTATATAAAATTCCAGACAATGCAAACCAATCTATGGTGATAGAAAG
This sequence comes from Capra hircus, assembly GCF_001704415.2. Lineage (NCBI taxonomy): Eukaryota > Metazoa > Chordata > Mammalia > Artiodactyla > Bovidae > Capra > Capra hircus. Next base: position 26,332,920 of record NC_030818.1, read on the forward strand.
CAGATCAGTGGTTGCCTAGGGACAGGCATGGGTACTGGGTGAGAGAGGTGTAGGGAGAAGCAGGAGGGAGCGAAGATGAAGAGGCTAGAGACACTTTTTGTAGCTGATGGATACGCTCATTATTTTGATTGTGTTGATGGTTTCATGGATGTATACACATGTTAAAACTTGTCAAATTGTGTGCTGTAAATTTGCAGTTTATCAGTTATCCCTCAATAAAGTTGTTTTTTAAAGGCCAAGCCAAAAAGTAACCCAACCATGTATTAATTCCCATGGCACTATAGTTGTTCATAGGCCAGTTTGAATGACCTGGACCACATTCCACTGATCCTGGCTGGGCTCACTCAAGCGTCTGTGGTCAAATGGCTGGGTGCCTGGGAACTGACTCATCTAGAGCACCATGGATAGGAAGGCTCCATAGGGAAGGCCCTTATCTCGCCCACATCCTACAGCAGACAAGCCTGGGCATAATCTCATGGTGATGGCGATTGTCTAGAAGAGGAGCACTTTTTAAAGCCTCGCTTTGTGTCAAGTTTCTTGTTCCACTGTCCAAAAACAAGCCACATGCCCAAGTCCAGACTCAGTGTGTCAGGAGATGGGAATGGTGGGGCAAAAGGCCATGTTTGACAGGGCTACAGGGATGCTCTTAATTACTGTTAATGCAAGTAATCCCTCATGTACCTGAACAATGTTTTAATTTGTATTGCTTTAATCCTGTAAGGAAGGTACTTTTGTTCAAAGACTTTTGTTGTTGTTCAATTGCTAAGTCATATCCAACTCTTTGTGACACCATGGGTTGAAGCACTTGAGGCTTCCCTGTCCTTCACTATCTCCTGGAGTTTGCTCAAACTCACGTCCACTGAGTCAGTGATGCTATTTAACCGTCTCATCCTTTGCTTCCCTCTTCTAGAACATTTTGCCTTCAATCTTTCCCAGCATCAATTTTTTTCCAATGAGTTTGCTGTTCCCATCAAGTGATCCAAGTACTGGAGCTTCAGCATTAGTCCTTCCGATGAATATCCAGGGTTGATTTCCTTTAGGATTGACTGGTTTGATCTCCTTGCTGTCCAAGGGAATCTCAAGCATCTTCTCCAACACCATAGTTCAAAAGCATCAGTTCTTCATCGCTCAGCCTTCTTTATGGTCTCTCACATCCGTACATGACTACTGGAAAAACCATAGCTTTGACTCCATGGACCTTTGTTAGTAAAGTGATGTTTTTGCTTTATAATACACGAAGTTTGTCATAGCTTTCCTGCCAGGCAGCAAGTGTCTTTTAATTTCATGGCTGCAGTCACCGTCTGCAGTGATTTTGGAGCCCAAGAAGATAAAATCTGTCACTGTTTGCACTGTTTCCCCATCTGTTTGCCATGAAGTGATAGGACCGGATGCCATGATCCTAGTTTTTGAATGTTGAGTTTTAAGTCAGCTTTTTCTTTCACCCTCATCAAAGAGGCTCTTTAGTTCCTTTTCACTTCCTGCCATTAGAGTGATATCATCTGCATATATGATGTTAATTTCTATTAACATCAGAAATGTTAATTTCTTATATATTATTTGCAATTCCTTTTGCTCCTTTATTGAATGTAATTTAGCTATTGATTATTGCAGCAATTCTTTGTATGTAGAAATAGTAAGGTTTTGTGACATTTGTCAAGTCTCATGTTCTGTTAACATTTCTTTTGCTAGCTGAGCGCCGAAGAATTGATGCTTTTGAACTGTGGTGTTGGAGAAGACTCTTGAGAGTCCCTTGGACTGCAAGGAGATCAGCCCTGGGTGTTCTTTGGAAGAAATGATGCTAAAGCTGAAACTCCAGTACTTTGGCCACCTCATGCGAAGAGTTGACTCATTGGAAAAGACTCTGATGCTGGGAGGGATTGGGGGCAGGAGGAGAAGGGGACGACAGAGGATGAGAAGGCCTAATGGCATCACCAACTCAATGGACGTGAGTCTGAGTGAACTCCGAGAGTTGGTGATGGACAGGGAGGCCTGGCACACTGCGATTCATGGGGTCACAAAGAGTCGGACACGACTGGTTGACTGAACTGAACTTAATTGAAGAATGTTTTAAATAGTTTAACTTCTACCAAATCATGGTTAAATGTTTTCTTTCAATTCACTGGATATATAAGTTGAATTCCGACCTCTAGCTAGGATAAGTCTATTTTTCTGTTCCTTCTAATTAGAAATGTTTTTAAAAACATTGTACTCTGGACTATATTTATAATGTTAACCTCAGAATCAAATTCAATTTTATAGCTGAGGTAACAGAGGCTTAGAGACAATTTTGTCTAAGATCAAGCAGAGAGCAAATGGAGGCAGGCTTGAATCTCACTTCCTCTGACTTAAAATTTGAGTCATGAAACTGTATCAAGGTTGGAACATTTGGCTGAGTGATAAAAATCTGCACTTTTAGGCAGAATGTACTTTCCACTTTTCTGTTCTTCCTCCTCTCCCCCTCTCCCTCCCCTTCCTTTTCATTTCTTCCTCCCCCCCCCCCACTTACTCATTCTCCCCTTATTTTTCAGCATAGGTCACCTACCTTTAAGTAACTATTCTTTTATTAACTTAATAATATACCTGACACTGAGCTGGATACTGGGAACTTAAAGATGACTATGCAGATCTTACCCTTAGATCACAGAGGCTGTAAACAGCTAAGTGCAATATGGAAAATCCTATTTTGAATGTTTACTAATCTGACAGGTTATATGCTGTAAGATATTTTGGTAGGTTTGCTGTTAACTGGAAGTCTTTATGACTGAATATACATGTATATTTAAAAATCCATTTATATATAATATAAAATATATTTCTTGTTGATTTTTGCTTTCTATATGTTTGTTTCTGTTTAATTTACAGGATGCTTCTGTGTCTGTGGTAGCCCCATTGTTCTGTTATCTGTTTTCCAGAGGGTTCATTCTTCATTGTCATGATTGTGTAACTCACTTGGGATTTGAATTTACTGAGGAAGTATATCCAGATTATCTCTGATTCTTTGTTCCAATTATATGAGTTAGCTCTTAAAGCTTCCTTAGTGTTCTTGTTCCTTATTCATGTTTAGGAGTTTTAACAGGCAGTGTATTTCTTTTTCTACAATCAATATTTCCTTCTAAGTCTCCTTGATAGTAAGTAAAACATACTTTGTACTTGGTGGGAAGTCTTAACTCTGTGACTGTCTTCTCCAAATTACTGTCAACTTCTTCCTCCCTCCAGTGTTTCCATACTTTTTCACTGAATCCATGTCTTCCTTCTGCTTTTTGAAGTTTGTTTCTTTTCTCTTTAAATCTTAGTTTAAATCTTGAGTATGAGATGTTTGTGAAGTTTGGGTGACTGATACTAGAGGGAATCACTTTAAGCTGAACTCTACAACCTGACTGGAACTTCTAGGTAGACTCCAAACTCAAGGTTCCCTAGCTTATTTTTTTTCTAATGGAAGAGTAATATTGATTGTAATATTAATTACAGAAAAATTACAAAAATCAGAAAAAGTTTAAAGAACAAATTATGTATCATCCATAATCTTAGAACCCAGAGAGAAACACTTTAAACATATATTCTAATAGGACTTTATATATATGAGAATTTTTTTTTACATAATTAGAAGAATTACTTTATATCTTGCATTTTCCTCACTCAACACAATAATGTGAGATTTCTTCCATGTCATTAAAAATCTTTGAAAATATGCTTAGTGACTAAGATTGTATAACATGGATGTACAGTAATTTAGTTAGTCTTGTGTCACTGAACATTTTGGTTTCCAATATTTGGCATTATAAATGAAACTGTAATTAATAAGCCTTATTGCTCATAAACTTTTGTTCCTGTCTTGGATTATTTCCTTAAGATAGAGTTTTGGAATTGAAATTGCCAAGTTAAAGGATATGAACCTCTTCTCCCCTTTTTATTACAAAAGTCATAAGATGCTGAGAACAAATGACACAGAGTAAAGTGGAATGTATGAATCCAAGGAGTCTCATCTTCAGGCTCTGATTCTCAGCCTCCAGGCAGTCACTAGCTGACACTCAGTATGCAGGCACAAATGGCTGTGCTACTTTTCCCACATGACTCTGATCGTATTTGCTCTCCTTATCCAGCTGCCCAACATCACTCACTAAATAATCTTTCTTTTCCTCACTTTTCATATTCTAAATCTCCTTCTGTATAAGGAATAGGGGTCCATCTTGGATGACTCCAATCTATTTAATTAATCTTTTGACCTAACCTAAACTTTAATATCAACTCTTCACTTTTTTTTGAAGTTTTTATTTTAAAATCTGGTAGAGCTAGCCTCATTTATTACTCTGAAAACGTTAAAACTCATGATACACACGGCCAAATTACTTTCCAGAATTATGAGTTTACACTGGATCCTTGCTAGTACTATTATCTTTTGGAAATTCTTTGTCAAAGTGATTGAAAATGCTTATTTCTCTAACATTAATGAGTTGATTTTCGTGAAATATCTGTTTACAACCTTTTTTTCCAGCTTTAACTGATATTTTTAAAATGATATTATGAAATTTTATATATGTATACATAATCAAATTGCCAAGATCTGTTCGATCATCGAAAAAGCAAGAGAGGTCCAGAAAAACATCTATTTCTGCTTTATTGACTATTGCAAAGCTTTTGACTGTGTGGATCACAATAAACTGTGGAAAATTCTGAAGGAGATGGGAATACCAGACCACCTGACCTGCAAAAAACCTGTATGCATGCAGGTCAGGAAGCAACATTTAGAACTGGACATGGAACAACAGACTGGTTCCAAATAGGAAAAGGAGTACATCAAGGCTGTACATTATCACCCTGCTTATTTAACTTCTATGCAGAGTACATCATGAGAAACGCTGGGCTGGAGGAAACACAAGCTAAAATCAAGATTGCTGGGAGAAATATCAATGACCTCAGATAGGCAGATGACACCACCCTTATGGCAGAAAGTAAAGAGGAACTAAAAAGCCTCTTGATGAAAGTGAAAGTGGAGAGTGAAAAAGTTGGCTTAAAGCTCAACATTCAGAAAACTAAGATCATGGCATCTGGTCCCATCACTTCATGGCAAATAGGTGGGGAAACAGTGGCTGACTTTATTTTGGGGGGCTCCAAAATCACTGCAGATTGTGACTGCAGCCATGAAATTAAAAGACACTTACTCCTTGGAAGGAAAGTTATCACCAACCTAGACAGCATATTAAAAACAGAGACATTACTTTGTCAACAAAGGTCCATCTAGTCAAGGCTATGGTTTTTCCAGTAGTCATGTATGGATGTGAGAGTTGGACTATAAAGAAAGCTGAGCACCAGAGAATTGAGGCTTTTGAACTGTGGTGTTGGAGAAGACTCTTGAGAGTCCCTTGGACTGCAAGGAGATCCAACCAGTCCATCCTAAAGGAGATCAGTCCTGGGTGTTCATTGGAAGGACTGATGCTGAAGCTGAAACTCCAGTACTTTGGCCACCTGATGTGAAGAGCTGATTCATTTGAAAAGACCCTGATACTAGGTAAGATTGAGGGCAGAAGGAGAAGGGGATGACAGAGGATGAGATGCTTGGATGGCACCACTGATTGATGGACATAAGTTTGAGTAAGCTGCGGGATTTGGTGATGGACAGGGAGGCCTGGCATGCTGTGGTTCATGGGGTTGCAAAGAGTCCGACACGACTGAGCGACTGAATTGAACTGAATGTCTAACAATGTATACATACCTTTAATTTTAAGAACACAAAGTTCTTTGGCATATTTATTACCAATGCATTTCCCAATTTGTCACATGTTCTTCAATTATATGCTTTGTTGTATAATAAATTTTCCTCAATAAATTAAATCTTTGTACTTGCTTTTACTGTTCAAAAAATTCTTTCAATTAGCTCCTATGGTGAAAATTACCATTATGTGTTTGAGAGATAAAGTGATTTGGAAACATAAAAGTTAAATTCCTTTAATTGTTAAAAAATATACAATATGCCTAATTAGTAATAATGAGAGATGCCACTTATCGGATGCATTGAATGAGCTAGATTTTGGGATTTACTCACTTAAAAAAATAACTTAGCCGAAATCAAACAGCTCATTTCTCTGTACCAATTACCGCCTCTAAGTTACTCTACAAATTAACAGTAATAATAGGAATCCATGTAATAACTTTCCTCACTTAAAACAAAAAGCTTCTTATTTGATCAAAACAGTCATAGAGCTGTTTATTATATGTGCACTGATTAAAAGGAAGCCATGAATCATCACATTCTTTTAAGGTTTGCATAATCTTCCAGGAAAGCATACCTCACTTTTAATGCAGTTTCTTCTTGGTTGCAGATTTGTGTTTTATACTTGTCAATGATTAAACAACTCTTTAGTGCTTGTATTAAGAACTGTTTACCTATAATAAACCGCTTGAACTTGCTAGACATGAAATTCCCCATTCTACCATCCCCACTTGGAAAAGTGCTTCCAAGAATGGGCAACCATACTCTTCTGAAAATAGGAAACAAGACTGAAGGCACCTGGGGTCGAACTGAGCATACAAGCAGGCATGTATCAGGTTGGCTTGAACTGAGATAAAATAGTTTCAGGAACAAAGGTGTTGTCGTCCCCTGTCTTCAGATCCTCTTCCTCTTGGATTTGTAGAAGAGACCTTCAAAATAAAAAGTAAAGAAAAGCATGTTTCCTCCTGCAAAATTCTGTTTCTTTTTCTCATACCTAGTTGACAAGAAAGAAAATTTAAGCTATTTTTTATTGTAAAATATACATAATATAAAATTTACCACTTTAAGAACTTGAAAGTGTACAATTCAGTGGCGTTGAATACATTTACACTGGTGTATGACCACCTCCAGAACTTCTGCATCATCCAAAATGTAAACTTTATACTCATTAAACAAGAACTGCTCATGACCCCCTTTCTTCCAACTCCCATTCTGCTCTGTTTCTGTGAATTCATGTACCTACCTCATATAAGTGGACTCAGACGACATCTGTCCTTTTGTCCCTGGCTTCCTTCACTTAGCATAATATCTTCAAGGTTCATCCATGTTGTGGCCCCTGTTAGAATTTCATTCCTTTTTAAGGTATATGTCACAGTTGGGTTGTCCATTCATCCACTTGGCTTCTTTCCACCTTTTGACTGTTGTGAATAATGCTGCTATGAATATTTGTGTGCTCAACCAAGTAAGGTCTTAAACTGCAGTGGAACACTGTGTCCTCTTCCCATTTCGCCTCCTCTGTGCCTCTGTTCCAGTCCAGATCTGAATCCCTCCATCTGGTTGACTGTTGCTACATCAGTCTCACAGGGTGTAAGGAGAATTTTTTAAAAACCCCACTTTACCCTTTACCCTTCCTTCCTTGGCTGAACTTTGTCCAGTCAGGTTTATTTATAAACCATGAAAAGCTCATTAACATGATCAAGCATTTCTGCAAGCTCTCTTCTCCCTTTTGTTACTACAGGAAGGCACTTGGCAGGGATAAGATTGTGAAACATGGCTGAGGATAAAAGCAAGAGAGATTCCATTGGATTAAAAGCGAAGGAAGGCCAGACCAACAACGGGTTTGTACAAAATGAAGACATCCTGGAGACTGACCTGGACCCAAGCAGCCCAGCGGCTGGGCCACAGCACAACACCGTGGACATCCTCGGCCCCGGGGAGCCCGACGTGAAGGATGTCCGGCCCTACGCTGGGATGCCCAAAGAGGTGCTATTTCAGTTCTCCGGCCAGGCCCGCTACCGGATACCGCGGGAGGTGCTCTTCGGGCTCACCGTGGCTTCCGTGCTCTTGCTCATTGCGGCCACCATAGCCATCATTGCCATCTCTCCCAAGTGCCTGGACTGGTGGCAGGCGGGACCCATGTACCAGATCTACCCAAGGTCTTTCAGGGACAGCAACAAGGATGGGGACGGAGATCTGAAAGGTGCGTGACTTGAGACTTAGGGCAGGGCGGGATGAGGTTCGTTTAGGGCTCTTCGTCCTGGAAGCTCATTATGCCTGGGCTGTGCGGTAATAAGCACATTCCACCCGGTATGACTGATGATGCCTTTCTCCTTGTTTATGATATTTAAAAAAGCCACTCAGCAGAACCCAGCAATTCTTAGCATATGATGAAAGGATACTTGCTAGAGCCCTTTGAGCCCCCAAAGGGCTGTTAAGTTTATTGCCCAGTAGGAATTTTTGCATAGTCATCTGATCTAACTTCCTACATGAGCAAGTTTCCTCCTGAAATGTGTCCTTCTTCTGTGCACTTTAGAGTTTGTCATCTCAGAATGACTGTTTAGAATCTTTAGAATCCCTTTTCCAGGGTGCACAGTGGCTAGTCTGATAATCTGGCAGAGAGATTCTGATTAATGAGCAAAGCATAATTCATTATTTTAGAAGAAGATTAAGTGATATCTTTAAAATGTATAGACTGAGTCTTTAAAGCTTAAATCTTGAGAAATGAAGAAAAGGTATAGTGTGGGTTGGTCGTTAGTTGAATTAAGGATTATTTAAAAAAATCCATCTTAATAAAGAAAGTAAAAAATATTTTTAAAGTTATGCTAATAATTTCCTAGTGTGTTATGTGTGGGATGTCATTACTATTTATTGCTCAAATGAGGACACAAGCCAATCGCTGGAAACTGTCCCAGGCAAATTGGTTGATATGGTTACCCAGTTAAGGGAAGCAATAAGGAACAAATAAACTAATAAGATAATTTTTGATAATGCGATTTGGCTTGAAGAAGACAAAATAATGATTTAAGAGTATGGGATAGAGAAGGGAATGGCAACCCACTCCAGTGTTCTTGTCTGGAAAATTCCATGGACAGAGGAGCCTGATAGGCTACAGTCTGGGGGGTCTCAAAGAGTTGGGCACAACTGAGCAGCTGAGCACACACGAACGCATTGGGGATAGCTCTAGAGCTGATATGTAATAGCTTGCTGAATTGTTTGCTTTTGGCTAGTTGCTTGGCTCCCTTCCTGGTGCTTAGTATTCCTCTTTTCATTGCTGTAGAGTCTGTAAGGGCCTCCATTCTGCAGCCCCTTCTTCTGGCTTACCGGAGAAGGCCCCAGTCCAGCATTCTAAAAGGTGGCTTTCCTTGCATACCTCCTATAACAGGTCACCCACTACTTCCTCAATTAGTGGAACAGCTTAGACTCAGAAACTGCAGCCTTTGAGACTGTAGTTGTTCTAGAATACAGTATATAAGGATAGATTTATCTCAGGACTGTGTGGTCAAGGCCTGCACCTTACACAAAAATGTCTGAATACATCAGGGAGTCCTCACAAAACTATTAGGTTGGTACGAAAGTAATTGAGGTTTTGCTTTGTTGAATTTTGCTTTTTGATATTGGAATACATTCTTAGATAAATGTGATTATGTTATGCATCAAAAAGAAAAGAGTATAGGAAGTGGTAATGAGCTTAGTCGAACTTTAAAATGCTTCAAACACATTCCTAAAATCTTCAGCTTTCTTTAGTAAACTAATAAAAGACTTCTTCATACTCATATAATGTTTCTCTTAAAAACCATCCTTCATCTTAACTAATTGAAATATTATCTGACCCTCAAGATGCAGTTCAAACCCACTTCCTTCATTAATCTGTTTAACCTCCTGGTCAGAGGGGGCGCTACCCTCCCCAAACTCTTTCAGTGTTTTGGATGGAGCCACACTTCTGGTGCTTCGGTGTAACATATCTGGGTGACTTTCCTTCCAACCCCTCAGCCCCTAGCATGATCCTGTCACCTGCTGCTGCTTACAAAGTAAATGCTTTGCAAAGTGATGTTTGATGGAATAAAGCCCAAAACCCTATACCCCTAAACTATACTACCCACTTCCTGGCCCTCCCTCTGTAATCTCCTTCTAAATTCCCCGTGCAAAGGGCAACTTCTAATCACCTCTCACATTTGTCATTTCCTATAGCTTTTCCTTGAAGGACTGGCTGCTTCCTGTAATTAATAGGTATTTTTTCTAGAGGTTGAGAGGATTTTGTTCTAATTTGAAGAAAAAGTTCCAGGTTTCAGTTTAGTCTATTGCTTTCTGTCCCCTGGAATGTGGACATGGGAGATCCTTTGTTACTCTGTGTCCATTTGGCCTCTTCGTTTTTATCATCCTGTTCCTTTGTGCTTATTCTTGATATAAATCAAAATTTTGACTTTAATCTGAATTAAATCAAAATTCTTTTGTTGCCTGCTGATACTCCAGGAGGTCTCACGGCCATCCACGGAAGGGAACTGAAGTATAGTCAGGACACAGGTGTGCAGCCCGACTCCTGCTTTGGTCTCAGCGACTTCTGACAGGGGTCCCGCAGGAAGTTACTGCAGACCGAATACTAAACTCGGGCTCTGCATTTAGGATGCTGAACTGGAAGCACGTCCCCCCACTAACTGTCTGCTAATTATCCTACGGGGTCCCACGTACAGGAGTTTCATTCCTATGTCTCTTCTCATCTAAGTCTAAAGTTCTTTTCTGTATAAATGCTTGACTTCAGCACTGTCCAAAGGAAACAGGATGTGGACCACATAGGTAACTGACAGTTTTCTAGCAGCCATATTAAAAAAGTAAAAGAGAAACAAGTGAACTTAATTTGAATAATATACTTTGTTTAATCCAACATATCGACTATCTTTTCAACATATTGTTGTTGTTGTTTTTCGATTGCTCAGTTGAATCCAGCTCTTCATGACCCCATGGACTGCAGCATACCAGGCTTCCCTGTCCCTCATCGTCTCTGCAGTTTGCCCAAGTTCATGTCCATTGAGTTGGTGATGCCATCTAACCATCTTATTCCCTGTTGCCCTCTTCTCCTTCTGCCTTCAATCCTTCCCAGCATCAGGGTCTTTTCCAATGACCAGCATCAGGGTCTTTGTAACATATAATCAATATAAAAATATAAATGAGCTATTTTACATTCTTTCTTTTCATACTGGGTCTTCAATGTCCAGTGTGTGTTTTACATTTGCACCACATCTCAGTTTAGACTAGTCACATTGCAAGTGCTTGATAGCCACATGGCAAGTGGCCAAACACTGGACAGTGCAGCTTAGGTCACGTGACCGTCAAGAATGCATACGTTATTCTTCTTTGTGTCTTGGTACTTAGCCCAGCATCTGGCCTGGATTAGGTGCTTGAAAACCATGTGTAGAATAAATTAACAATAGTGTAGTTTGGGTTTTAAGTATAAAATATGAACAAACAACAGACAGATTTTTAAAATATTATGCATCGATGTTAAAGTTCAAAGCTTATTGCCAGAAGGCTAATTTGCTGTTGGTTGTAGAACTAGACCTTGCTATTTGAATTTTACCCAAATTCAAAAAGACCCCAGATATTTCTGTCTTAAGCCTATTCGTTTTATTTTTAATCGTTCAACTGAAAAAACAAACTTTTTCATGGCTTTGACTTTGCCTTCAGGTATTCAAGATAAATTGGATTACATCACAACTTTAAATATAAAAACTGTTTGGATTACTTCATTTTATAAATCATCCCTGAAAGACTTCCGACATGCTGTTGAAGATTTCCGAGAAATTGATCCCATTTTTGGAACAATGAAAGATTTTGAGAATCTGGTTGCAGCCATACATGATAAAGGTAAATTGAATGGAAGGTGGGTGGGATGGTTTAAGGAAAGCATTTCTCCAAATGCTTAGCTTAGAGCATTTTCTTCCTCACTATTGTATTATTCTAATATAATATTATGTAAATAATATTATCTTACCATTTGAAATGTTTTCACTCACTAGGTTTAAAATTAATCATCGATTTCATACCAAACCACACCAGTGATAAACATGCTTGGTTTCAATGGAGTCGGAACCGGACAGGAAAATATACTGATTATTATATCTGGCATGACTGTAACTATGAAAATGGCACAACCATACCACCCAACAACTGGGTAAGTCCCGACATGCTTGATTTACAGAAGTAAAATTGGCAGATCTTCAGTTATTAAACTGGTTATTTATAAAGCTATTTTAAAGGAAAGTGAATGATAGCTATAGTTTATGAGAAGAGAAACAAATTTCCCAAAGAAATAGAAATGAAGTCCCAAGCTTCTAATCATCTGTGGGTTTGGATTTTTCATTTCATTGTAGAGCTGATGTGTTTTAGCATATTAAAACCTATGCTCTCTGTTAACCTCTCTTTCCTTTATTTCCCCCTCTGTCCAGCTGAGACCCCATGTCTTGTTAGTTTAGTAACTGTCTTGCTACCCTCCAGACCCTTTTGCCTTTCTGACTTTTTGACTCCGTTGTCCAGTCAAACACTAGCCATAAAAGAACTCAACCATCCATTTTTTCTTTACCTGAACGTTGGCATCCAAGCCTCTGGACATATTCATAGTCCCTATCTGAACTGATCCATCCACTCTTTTGGGGGAATTTTACTAAATCCAGCTGATCAACATGCCCTCTCTCCTCTTCAGACATCTTACCCACCTTCACCGCATCTCATCACTCTCAGCAGCAAACCCAGCTTAAAAGGGAGATCAGAAGCTGACACTCCTGCCTCTGTTCCCACCCTCTTCCTGTTCACCTCTTCTGGGCAGAGACCTTGTCTCTCCTGCCTGAGGGAAAGCCCAGTGAAATGTTTTAGATAAACAGTGAACAATTTCTAGTGTAAAATATTTGGAATACACTTACACTAAAAACGGATTCATTGCTTATGTGAAATTCAGATTGAATTGAATGTCTCCTGGTTTATCTGGTAGCTCTCCTCCTGTCCCAGGTCAGTCCCTCTGTGTACTCTAGTTCATCTTCTCTCCTGCTTTCTACAGACCCTTTTTCTCTGGATCATCTCTCCCCACTCCAGGGCCTCCCTCTTGACCTCCCTAAGCACTAAAAGAAGCTGACTCCTGGGCATCAGCTTTTAAATGACCCAAGGGCACTCAAACGATGTGTGTCTAAAGTTGACCGTGTGATCTTTTCCCCCAACCTCCCGTATGTGAGGTTATGTGAATAGCACTAATATACACAGCCCGGTGAACAGCCCTTTAGCAAGTCCTGGCAATTTCACCTCTTCCCAGGTGGCTCAGTGGTAGAGTCCACCTGCCAATGCAGGAGATGCAGGTTCAGTCCCTGAGCCGAGTAGATCCCCTGGAGAAGGAAATGGCAACCTTCTTCAGTATTCTTGCCTGGGAAATCCTGTGGACAGAGGAACCTGGTAGCCTATAGGCCACAGGGTTGCAAAGAGTTGAACACAACTGAGTGACTGAGCAAACACACAATTTTCCTTTTTACCAGTCCACCACTTTTGAAAATGATGATGGTGTTAGCAAACATTTGCTAAATGCTTACTACTGTGTGCCAGGCTCTGAGTGTGTTATATTGATTATATTCATTAATTCCTTTAATTCACTGTAGAGTCTTATGGGTTGGGCTTTAATTCCTGTTTTACAGATGAGCAGACTGAGGCAGAGAAATGTTAAGCACCTTGCCCTGGTTCACAGCTAATAAATGAAAGGGCTAAAGACTGTATCTAGCCTAATTTTTACTGAGTGAACATAAATTGGTACAATGTTGAGGTCTTAATTTTACATTTCTCTAACTGCTAATGATTATTTATATAATTACTAATTATTGGTGTACTAGTTGCCTAATTAATAATGCTGCTGAATATCTTTTTATACATTTATTCACTTGAGCTTCCATTTCTGTGGAACATCTGTTTAATGGTTTCTTTCTCCAGTTTTTTGTTGGATTGCTGGTCCCTTTGAAATAGATTTGCAGAGTTTATTTATTTATTTTTTTGTATTTTGTATATTGATCTTTCTGTATACTGATATATGCTGTAAAAATCTTATCCTGATTTGTATTCAGGTGGGCCATGAGGTGAGCTGGCAAGAATGTTTCCTCAAAAGGCATCAGCTACTACTTAGCTTGGGCCGGTTGTTGCCATGGAAATGTGGACTCAGTGTGACTAGGTCTTTCAACTAAAAATAAAATATTTATGCAAATCCCTCAGTTTATAAATGTTGTCTAGATGTTCTCTTTAGTGTGAAATGAACAAATGGCCCAAGACAGAGCCCCGAGGAAACTGACACAGGTTCCTCCTCCTGGAAATGCCACGGATGTGAGAGCTCCTAGAAGGAGGAAAGCAGCACCCCTGTCAAATGCTGTTGGGTGCCAGCATTTGCAGTTACTGTGTGTGTGCTCAGTCACTTAGTCATTTCTGACTCTTTGCTACCCCATGGACTGTAGCTGCCCAGGCTCCTCTTTCCATGGGATTTCCCAGGCAAGAATACTGGAGTCGATTGCCATTTCCTTCTCCAGGATATCTTTCTGACCCTGGGATCGAACCTGGGTCTCCTGCCTTGCAGGCAGATTCTTTACCATCTGAGCTATAGGGAAGTCCTCTTGAAGTTGCTAGATTTCTTTTATTCCTGAGGGCTAGCAGCATTTTAAATAGAATGATTCTAATTTAAATAATCGCTCTATTTGGATTCAAGCTCCAAAGATCAGTGGAATGTGTCTTTCTCCCAAATTGACCATCATTTGCTTTTCTTCACAAACAGGAGTCCAGAGCCTGGACAGAAGTTTCAAGAAAATAGATTAGAAATGTCTGCTCCTTACATTGAGAGCATTGATTTGATGTTGTGGTTGTTGTGAACAGTTTCTGCTGTACTAACACATCACAACCACTTTTGTGGGGCACTAGGCCAGCAAGTGGAATTTTAGGGAATTAGTTTATCTAGTGCTCTCACTAGAAGGAAAATTCTGGGGACGCATGCACTTAGTCTGCATGGGGCTGACGATGACAATGATCATTTCTTTGTGGGCGATACCATCATAGAAACCATGCTAAGGAACTGATCTGCTATTTTCTGTTTGCTAGTTAAGTGTATATGGAAACTCCAGTTGGCACTTTGATGAGGTACGAAAACAATGCTATTTTCATCAGTTTATGAAAGAGCAACCTGATTTAAATTTCCGTAATCCTGATGTTCAAGAAGAAATAAAAGTGAGTACAGACATCCACGTAAACTTCTCCATTTCATGGGTGCTTAAGTGGTTATTTGCTACACTTTGTATTGAATAGTAATTGTGTCAGCAAAATCAAGCAGTGCAATTCAGTTCTGGGATTAAGGTGTCTGATGCAAATACAGACTCTCAGATATGTCAGTGGCTCTTTCCTTCCTCTAACCCCAAATAATTGAAATGGGTGGAAGGCAGAAACACCTGTTACCTCAGCTCTGCGATGCCTCTCTGCCTGTGCTAAGCTGGCACAGCTCCTGGGTCTGGACCTGGCCTCATCATTGGCTTCAGGGAGCTTCTGTGTGAATTATTTAGCTTTTCTGTGTCTTGGATCCCTTGTCTATGACACACGATTGATGGTGCAGTGTTTGTCTCACAGGGACTTTTTGGAACATGAGTTGATATAACCCATGTGCAACACTTCTGTATTCACTCAGTAAATATCAACTTATTATCTGCTCCATGTCAGGTCTGGTTCTAAGTAGTGGGAATGCAACAGTGAATCAAAGAAACCCCACCCTCAAGGAATTCCCAATAGCCTTAGGGGAAGGCAGACAACAGCTAAATATTTAACATGTCAGGTGGTGATGAAGGCTTAAAGCTTCGCAGCGCCAGTGAGAAGTGGGCTCAGAGACACCCCTATGTTGAAGTCTCATTTGCACAAAAACCTGATGTTTGCAAGGGGGGCATGTGAACAGCTAGGGAAAGAGAACTTCAGGCAGAGAGAAGAGCAAATGCAAAATTCTCTGGGGGAGACTGAGCTCCATGTGTTTCAGAAATGACCTGGGGGCTGCTGCGCAGAACTGCCAGGCACAGCAAGTGATATTTCAAGACGTTCGATTAAATTTCAATTTCAGTTAAATAATGAATAGTGCAATATTTGATACTTTCTTCTACTAAAAAATTATTCGTGGTTTATCTTAAATTAAAGCTTAACTGGTTGTCCTGTATTCCATGTGGCAACACTACCAGTGCACTTCTGTGAAGTGAGGGACAGGCTTGGGGAGTTTGGTGTTATGAGGGCTGGTGCTGTGGGGCTGTGAATGCTGTCGTAGGGACACTTGCTGAGCTAGAGATGATGCTCTGCGGTCTGGTGACGCTCAGATTTCCTGCAGCACCCAGGTGAGAGTTGCTGGCACTCACACCTGTATAGTGGTGGTTCTAACAACACCTGACACATAATTCACAGTAAACATTAGCCCTGTTGCTGTTTGCATCATTGCTGCTGCTGTGGCTCTCACGGGCAAGAATTTAGGATACCAGGGTAGGGCTCTGAGGTCGGTGAGGAGGAAACCCAAACAGAGCAGAGCAGGGAGCTGTGGGTCTCTTTCTACAAGTCATCATGTCAGCCAGATGGAGAGGATGCCTTGCTGGAGTCTCTAAGAACACCTGTGCCCTTTAGTCTGTTCTTGTTTTGTTTTTAAATAACAGCTTTATTGAGATATAATTGACATACCACAAAATCCACCCCTTTCAAGTATGTAAGTCAGTGGTTTTAGTATGTTTATGGGATTATGCAAGTATCACTACTAATTTCAGACACTTTCATCACCCCCCAAAAGAAACCCCATACCCGTTAGAACTCACTCCCTCTGGATACCATATTTTCTCTCTTTGAGCCCTGGAAACTACTACTCTACTTTATGCCTCTATAAATAAGCCTGTTCTGGACAGTCCACATAAATGGAATCATATAGTATCTATACAGATGTCTGTGACCTGTATCTATATTATAATTTAATTTCTTGAGAAACTGTTTTCCAGTGTAGCTGGACCATTTTACGTTTTTATTAGCAATGTATGAAGCTTCAATTTTCTCTGTATCCTCATTGACACTTGCTATTGTCTTAGCTGTGATAACAGTCATCCTAGTGAAGTGGTATTTCACTGTGGTTATGATTTGCATTTCCCTGACAGCTAATGATAGTGAGCATCTTTTCATGTGCTTATAGTTTATTTGTATATTTTCATTGGGGAAATGTCTATTCAAATCCTTTCTCTATTTTAAAATTGTGTTATTTGTCTTTTTGTTGAGTTATAAGTTTTTTTTTTTAACACATTCTGGATATATGATTTGCAATTAATTTTCTTCCTTTGTATAGGTTGTCTTTTTACTTCCTTGATGGTGCTCTTTGAAGCACAAGAGTTTTTAATTGCTGTGATCTTCAACTTACCTATTTTTTTTCTTGCTTACGCTTATAGTGTAACATTTAAGAACCAGTGCCTAACTCCAGGTTGTGAAGATTTAACTCATGTTTTCCTTTAAGAGTTTTGTAGTTTCAGCTCTTACGCTTAGGTATCTGATCCACTTTTTGTTGATTTTTGTATATGGTAAGAGGGAGTCTAACTTCACTCTTCTGCATGTAGCTATCCAGTTATCCCAACAATACATGTTACCAAAGATTATTCTTTCACCATTGAGCTATCTTGGAACCCTTTTGAATATCAATTGATCATAAACATCAGGGCTTATTTCTAGACTGTCATTTCTGTTCCATTGATCTATATGTCTGTCCTACGCCAGTACTGTCTGGATTACTATAGTTTTATATAGTAAGTTTTGAAATTGGGATGTGGGAGAGCTCTACAACCTTCTTTTTTTTCAAGATTGTTCAGCTGTTCTGGGTTCTTTGCACTTCCCTGAGAATTTTATTACTAGCTTGCCAATTTCTGCAGAGAAGCCTGCTGGGATTGTACGGAACCTGTGGATCAGTTTGGGGGAGTATTGCCATCTGAACAATATTAGCTCTTCGGATCTGTGGACACAGGATGTCTTTCTACTTACTCAAAATCTCCTTTAGTTGTTTTCAACAGTGTCTTCTAGTTTTCGGTGTACATATCCTGCACTTCTTTTGTTAAAGATATTCCTATAAATTCCTTAGTTCAAAGGCTATTTTTACTGTATATGTTTTCCAGAATTTAGATGAATTGCTTTGAGATCTTGAGAAGTAGGCTCCTTGTCATGGCAGCCGTGTCTCATTTGGGGGAGGGGAGGTAGACACAGTCGGTCCACTAACAAGGGGTTAGTTTTAAACTTCTCTGATGGAGTGTGAACTTTCCTCTTCTCCATCACTGAAGATCATTTATACAATCACACCCCCCACTCTTATTAGGCACTTACTTTTTGCCAAGAGCTTTACCAGCATCATCTCATTTGATGCTCAAAACAAACCTAACTTAGGAGATTTTATGACCACGACTGTTTCACAGAGAAGGAAACTGAGGCTTAAAGAGGTGACACCACCCACCTTGGGACTAAGGGGACAAGATTCAAACCCAAGCACCGAGATTGTGGCATCCATGTACTTAAATTAACCACAGCCCCATGCCTAATTTGAGGCAAACGGCTTCTCTCTCTGTTTCACTTTTTCTACACAGTTTTTGTAAGAAGGTTTGTAATTGGAAATTCGTAAATGGGAGCATAAACCAGTTGGTTTATCAGGCAGTGGATTTCTCCAGGCTCCTTGCGGCAATATTGATGGATTGCCTGGAGATGTTTAGACAAATGTGATAAATTTTGCCAAAATGTGCCAGCAATACATTAATTCTTTTTTGGCTAACCCAGCAATTCTCTTGAAGGCATCCAAGTAGTGGAGGACATAAATAGGAGCCTTAGTTACTAGCATTGCAGGATGAAATCCCTCTTGAGATGAATCATTACTGCCTCTGGTTGGAGAGGTTAGACATTTTTTTGCAAGGCTGGTTTAGAAGGTTTTCTATTAGAAGTAAATAAGAAAGGCTGAATGCTGTAAAGGAAGGCTCTTCGCTCCTGGAAAGGGACCTTTTACATGAAGGGACTTCTGACATCCTCCTCCCCCGAGCAGCACTTATCTTTGAAGCAGAGTTATGCAGGTTAATAATTTGCAACTCTGAGAATTTGTGGTGAGGAGGCATTTGGAATGAGTTGTGCTTGCATACCAGCTTGTACTCAGGACCTGAGCCTTCTTCTTTAGGGCTCCCATCAGATTTCAGTTTATCTGCACGGTGGGAGGCCGGCAGGCGGGGACATCCAGCACAGAGCATCCTTCTTCTTCCTCTTTGTCCTCTCCCTTGCACTGGCCATTAGGGGTTTGGCTGTGCCCTGAACCTTCCAGGGCTAGAGCTTTTTCAGCTAGAGAAGTCAGGAAGTCTTCTCAGAGGAGGAGTGGCTTATATTTGTCTAGTATTTTATAACTTTCTGATCAGTTTGTTTTTTATTTGCCCTCCAAATCCCTTATCTGACAAATAAGGAAACTGAGGCCCAGAGAAGTGATCAGTAGACAAGCTGCCGAGCAGGGAAGAGATTCCAGATGGACTGGCCCCATGTCTGGGGCTCAGTCTGATTCCTGAAACCACCCACGTGGGAAGGCTGAGCCCTGGAGTGGAAGAGTTAGTGTATTTACAGCAACTGGTGACTGGGAACCAAGATGCCCTCCTGGCTAAAGATGGGATGCAGAGCATAAGTAATGGCTCTGTTCTGCCCCTACTGAGCACGGTATTGATGGCGACAAGCAGCTCAACTCAAAACAAAAGATACTCACTACCTGCTTTATAAGCCGGCTCAGTGCTTGATGCTCATCACTGTAGCATCGTTATACCACGTGTATGCCATGCACTTCGTTATAAACCATTCCCTCAGTAAACAGCATGTGTTGTGTACTGGCTATATCCCAGAGTAGGCTGATTCTGAAGATGGACCCATGTTGTGGCCATCATGGGCTATGATAATATATTCTGGAGGTGGGTGGCAAACAAATGGGAAATAGAGCGTATACCTAGATATAGATATATAGATATAAGCAATGATTCCTAGAGAGTGAGAAAGAATGACCCATGTTGTAACCATCATGGGCTATAATAATATATTCTGGAGGTGGGTGGTAAACAGATGGGAAATTATGGTAAAGTGTGCTGAGTGTTCATGGCAGTATGAAGTAGGAGAATGCAGGGCGGGGACCTGAGAGAGACTGGGGTAAGGTTTACAGAGGAAGCAATGATAGCTAGAGGGTGAGAAAGACTGAGCCAAGCAAAGAGACACAAGTGGGAGTGTCCCCAGCAAAGAGAAAGCACAGTCATAGCACAGTAGAGGTGCTGGGAGTTGTCCACTGTGGGTACATGCTGTCCCGAGACGGGGTGTGTGATCGGGCGAGGTGAGAGGTGGGTAGGAACCACATCATGAGCTGCATTGGAGGCCATGGTAGGATTCAGGTTTAAAAGGTCTTGGGCAGGGAAATAATTTTAATTTGCACTGGGAAAAATCAATCTGGTTTGTGATGAAGGCATTTGAATATGGCAGGTTTGAAGGCAGAAAAACTGGGGAGGTGGGTGATGCAGTAACTAGGAAAGAATGCTGGGAGGCTGGACCAGTGAGGGTGGCAGGTGGGGTAGGGGTTGCAGAGGCATCATCAGTCCTTAGAGAGGAGCCTGGTGTGACTTCCAGGTTTCAGATTTGAATTCTGGCTGGGTGGCAGGTCCGTTTCCTGGGATGGGAGATATGGGAAGAGTGGGTGTGTGTGTGGGGGATCTCAGTTGTGTAGAGTTTGAGCTCTCTGTGAGACATCCAGGTGTTCAGTGGGTAGCTGGCTAGAATGCCATGGAGCTCAGAGGAAGGTCTGGTCCAGAGATAAAGCTTTGGGACTTGTTGCCATGTGGACAGTGCCCTCAGAGGTCAGGCGGGTAACATCGGTGAGTGAACTGGGCTGGCTGAGGTGAACCAAAGGGCCAATGGTCATTTATCTTGAGGGGGTTGTTGTCATGTGGGAATGATGGCCAGGTGTAGCAGGTCCTCCAACTAAAAAAATTAAAGGAAAGGAAGGCCACATAACAAATGGAGTACCATCTGAGCCACCAGGAAAGCCTGTAAGGGCACCACATGGTTCCAGTTACGATGTACCACTTACTTGTCATATGACCTTGATCAAGACGCATCATCTCTCTGTGTCTCAATTCCCCCTGATGGTAAAATAGGAACAATAACGGTACATGCCTTGTGGGGTTGTTTGGGGATTAAGTGGTTTAACCTTTGTAAAGCACTTAGGATAGTGTGGTGCTTATTATGTGTGTAAGGGGTCCCCAGCCTCCAGGATCTAATGCCTGATGATCTGAGGTAGAGCTGGTGTAATAATAATAATAGAAATAAAATGCACAATAAGTATAATGAGCTTGAATCTTCCCCAAACCATCCTCCCACCCCCAACTCCTGTCCATAGAAAAACTGTCTTCCGTGAAACTGGTCCCTGGTGTCAAAAATGGCTGGTATAAGTGCTTGTTAAGTAATCAATAAGTGATAGATAAGTGAATCAACACTGTTGTGAAATGAAATGAACGGAGGGTGTAAGATGGAGCCCCAAGGAGTACGCATATTTAAAGGACTGTTGAGCAGACAGAGAAGTCATAAACCAGGGTTGTGGTATCCTGGATCTAAGTCCTGTGAGTATTTCTAGATGACAGGGTTAGTCTATGTTGTCAAACATGGCAGAGAGGTCAGGTATAAGCTTCCTGGACAGCTCAGTTGGTAAAGAATTAACCTGCAATCCAGGAGACCCGGGTTTGATTCCTGGGTTGGAAAGTTCCCCTGGAGCAGGGGTAGGCTACCCACTCCAGTATTCTTGGGGTTTCCTGGTGGCTCAGACAGTAAAGAATCCACCTGCAATGCGGGAGAACTGGGTTTAATCCCTGGGTTGGGAAGATCCTCTGGAGGAGGGCACAGCAATCCACTCCAGTATTCTTGCCTGGAGAATCCCATGGACAGAGGAGCCTGGCAAGCTACAGTCCATGGGATCGCAAAGAATCAGACACGAATGAGCAACTAAGCACAGCACAAAGACCAAAGCATCAGTTGACGCTGGCAGCAGTACCTCATTTAATCCTCACAGAATTCCTGTAAGGCAGGTATTATTTTACTGATGAGGAAACCAAGGTTTTAGAGGCCATGCATATGACCTAAGTCATGCAGCTAGACAGTGGGGGAGATGGGATAGTCCCTTATGGGTCAGATTCTGGAGCCTGTGATCTATGTCCTGCTTCTGGAAGAGTCAGCAGAGAATTTTACCCAGATTTCTGAAGACCAGTAGGGCTGGTTTGCCTTCCTTGCTTATAAGCAGAGGATATGGTTTTCTCTCTGTCCTTCTGAAATATCCTATGCTTTCTCATTCTTTCTTGAGACGGATGACCTGGGATATATATCATTATCAAGAGGATGTCTTATATATCATCACATGGAACAACAGAGCCTTTCTTTGTCCCAAACCTTTCATTTTACATAAATGGATCCAGTAATGTCAGTCACCTCAAAAGGGAAGATTTGCCTCAAGGTTTTGAACTGATTCCTTTTTCACTCAGAGGAGCGAGTTGTTTAAGGAGAAAAGAATGTAGACATGCCTGGTGGAAAAACCAGGGCTGTGTGATGTCATGGGAGTTAGTTAGAAATTGGAGACACAATGTACTGTCCCTAGAGTCCCATGGTCCCTACATGGGTCACCCAGGCCTGGGGAACTAGACTCTGTGCCCATTTCTGCATCCAGCACACTAGGGGAGCTTAATTGGCATAAAGAGATGGTTAACCATTAAAATCTGGAATTCTTTTTTTTTTACCTGGTTGAGAATAAATAGCACAATGAAAATATTTTTCAAGAGCCATTTAGCAAATTTTAGATTATCTGGGTGAAGACCTCAGCATGTAAAATGCCTCTCAAAATGGATACATGTATATGTATGGCTGAATCTCTTTGCTGTCCACCGGAAATGATCCTAGCATTGTTAATTCGCTATACTCCAGTATAAAATAAAAAGTTTAATAAAAAAATTTTAAAAAGACTCTCAAAAACAAGCATCCGACTCTTTTAGTTTTGTCTCATCAAACAATGATAACATCTCTTACCAGACTACAGTGAAAATCCCTGCCAGGGCCATATGCCTATGCTGAGGTCAGTGTTTCTCATTTTCTAATGTCGGCTCAGAAGCTAGCAGTGCTGCGATCCCCAAAGTGAATGAGGACCTTATGAAGAGAATGAATAGCTTTATTCTAGGAAATCAGTGCTCAAAAGCTTAATGTTTACAACTGCATGGTGTTTAATGTTTTTCTACATTCTTGTCAGAGTCCGCTTGAGTAAATTAGTTATTTGTGCCCCACCCTGGATTCTCTAACTGTTGCTTCTTGACCTGCATACAGATTTCTCAAGAGGCAGGTCAGGTGTTCTGATATTCCTATCTCTTTCAGAATTTTCCACAGTATATTGTGATCCACACAGTCAAAGGCTTTGGCATAGTCAATAAAGCAGAAATAGATGTTTTTCTGGAACTCTCTTGCTTTTTCCATGATCCAGCGGATGCTGGCCATTTAATCTCTGGTTCCTCTGCCTTTTCTAAAACCAGCTTGAACATCAGGAAGTTCACAGTTCACAGTTCACGTACTGCTGAAGCCTGGCTTGGAGAATTTTGAGCATTACTTTACTAGCGTGTGAGATGAGTGCAATTGTGCGGTAGTTTGAGCATTCTTTGGCATTGCCTTTCTTTGGCATTGGAATGAAAACTGACCTTTTGCAGTCCTGTGGCCACTGTTGAGTTTTCCAAATTTGCTGGCATATTGAGTGCAGCACTTTCACAGCATCATCTTTCAGGATTTGAAATAGCTCCACTGGAATTCCATCACCTCCACTGGCTTTGTTCATAGTGATGCTTTCTAAGGCCCACTTGACTTCACATTCCAGGATGTCTGGCTCGAACTGGACATGGAACAACAGACTGGTTCCAAATAGGAAAAGGAGTACGTCAAGGCTGTATATTGTTACCCTGGTTATTTAACTTATATGCAGAGTACATCATGAAGAACGCTGGGCTGGAAGAAACACAAGCTGGAATCAAGATTGCCAGGAGAAATATCAATAATCTCAGATATACAGATGACACCACCCTTATGGCAGAAAGTGAAGAGGAACTAAAAAGCCTCTTGATGAAAGGGAAAGAGGAGAGTGAAAAATTTGGCTTAAAGCTCAACATTCAGAAAATGAGGATCATGGCATCTGGTCCCATCATTTCATGGGAAATAGATGGGGAAACAGTGGAAACAGTGTCAGACTTTATTTTGGGGGGCTCCAAAATCACTGCAGATGGTGACTGCAACCATGAAATTAAAAGATGCTTACTCCTTGGAAGAAAAGCTATGACCAACCTAGACAGCATATTGAAAAGCAGAGACATCACTTTGCCAACAAAGGTCCGCCTAGTCAAGGCTATGGTTTTTCCAGCGGTCATGTATGGATGTGAGAGTTGGACTGTGAAGAAAGCTGAGCACCGAATTGATGCTTCTGAACTGTGGTGTTGGAGAAGACTCTTGAGAGTCCCTTGGACTGCAAGGAAATCCAACTAGTCCATTCTGAAGGAGATCATCTCTGGGATTTCTTTGGAAGGAATGATGCTAAAGCTGAAACTCCAGTACTTTGGCCACCTCATGCGAAGAGTTAACTCATTGGAAAAGTCTCTGATGCTGGGAGGGATTGGGGGCAGGAGGAGAAGGGGACGACAGAGGATGGGATGGCTGGATGGCATCACGGACTCGATGGACGTGAGTCTGAGTGAACTCTGGGAGTTGGTGATGGACAGGGAGGCCTGGCGTGCTGCGGTTCATGGGGTCGCAAAGAGTCGTACAGGACTGAGCGACTGAACTGAACTGGATTCTCTTCCACTGTTCTCTTTTGTTAAGAACAGCGCCACCTAGGGGTGGACCCCGGGATATGAAATCTGAAGGCTATAAAAACGGGAATTTTTTTAAAATTTAAACTTGTAAATGACGACCCTGTATGCAAGACAGGAAAAAAGACACAGATGTGTATAACGGACTTTTGGACTCAGAGGGAGAGGGAGAGGAGGGGATGATTTGGGAAAATGGCATTCTAACATGTATACTATCATGTAAGAATTGAATCGCCAGTCTATGTCTGACGCAGGATACAGCATGCTTGGGGCTGGTGCATGGGGATGACCCAGAGAGATGTTATGGGGAGGGAGGAGAGAGGGGGGTTCATGTTTGGGAACGCATGTAAGAATTAAAGATTTTAAAACTAAAAAAAAAAAAAATAGTGCCCTTCGTCAAAAGTTCAATGTTAATGAATCGACATTGTTGATATATTGATTATACTGTTAATAAATCAATAAATGTGTTAAATAAAAATTTATATATCAAAAAAATTTAAACTTTTTATTTCATATTGGAGTGTAGCTGATTAACAATATCTTAATAGTTTTAGGTGAACAGTGAAGGAATTCAGCCATACGTATACATGTATCCATCCTCCAAACTTGGGTTTTTTTTTAAAATATAAAGAATAAAATTAGGTACAAAAAAAAAAAGTGGTTATTTAGAATGAAAAATGAATGAGAGTAGAAAGAGGTCCATGCAGTGAAGGGTCCTAAAACTTAAGCTTGGTTAGCTTCATGCTAAGTAGGTCCTTAGAGCCACGATGGATCCTGTTCTATGAATGAGGTGCCTTCCTGTCTGGCGCTTCTCTAACTGAATCTTGAGCTTAACTGCCTTCACTTCCTGCCCTCCTGCTGCAGTGACCTCCCTGGCAAGTCCTGCTATTTCACCCTCATGTCACCATGCTCCTCTCCTTGAAAGCTTTATTGTGTCTGTGACTTTTGTCTAGCTGAGGATTCTTAAAAAACCCATGAGACCTAGGATTGTGTCTGGGTTGTGCTGTATTTTGTGCGTGGTTCTAGTTCCAAGGCCTATTAGCTAAGTGCCTGGTCCCTAGCTGGAACCCAAATACTTATTGAATGAATGAGTTTGTGAAGAAGGATGCTAGTAAGAATAGATTTGTGGGTCTTCTACCCCAAAGTGAAATTCCACTGGGTAGGGCCAGCTTAAGGGCATTTGGGTCAGCTGGGTTCAAAATCAGGCTTGTCAGCAGCAGAGTCTGCTCTTAGATTTGAAAAATTTGTTTAAGCTTTGCCACTCAAAATTTCACCTGAAACGGACTGACATCAGCCGTGCATTCAGCCTAGAGAAACCTTTGGGAGCCTTGACCTACAGCCTCAAGAGGCCCCATATGCCCATGTAGATACAAGAAAGATACTTTGAATCTAGCAAGTGATTTTGGGGACAGTCCTTATTTGAGGTCTATAGCTCTGTTCCCCTCACTAGGTGAAAATTGGCTTCTTCACTCCAGTACCTTAAGTTATGGTACTGCTCTAATGTGACGGAGTGGGTTGCCATTTCCTTCTCCAAATATGATGTTCACATTCCTGTAGAAACTTCCCTTTGGCAAGGATTGAGCTGAAGGGAGAACAAGGAGAGCTACTGTCCCTTTGCAGAAGGGTGTCTTTCAGTGGGTGCGGGAGTAGGCCCAGCTGGGAAGGGTTAGCAGGGGGAAGGGAACTGAGACCGGGCCCTCTGCTTCAAGGTCACCTGGTCTTCTTAACTGTCCCCATACAGGCCAAGTCATCCTCTGCCTCCATGCTTGACTCATGCTGTCCCAAAACAGTCCAGAATGTTCTTCTAGGCTTACTCTCTGATGGTATCCCAAGCCAAGCTCTAGCTTTTCCTTGCCTGAAGAGAGGAAACACATGGCTGTGCCCACCCATGTTAACTTTGATCTTCTTAGTGCCCCAATAGTCATGCAGACCGAGAAAGCTCCTTTCATGATGCTGAACCGTGTCCTGCCTTGTGTTAGGGAACCCTCTCATGTGTCCCCAGCTATTGTGTTGAAGCCTTGAAGCCAGGGAGCTGGCTGTACTTCTTTGATGTCCCAACAGTATCACACCATCTTTGACTCATTTGGGGTTGATACCTCATTCTTTCATTCCTCAACTGGTTCACTAAATAACAACTGCTGTCAGTGGCAAGGGAAGCAGATATGAAAGCTGCAGGTTTTCCCTCCAAAATGCCCCAGCCTGGTGGAAGAGCCTTCATGACTGGCTGCTTAATTGGTTATTTTCTGTCAGTTTGGAGTGACTTCTAAGGAACTGAACATGGGGGAGATAAGCTATGTATCCGGTGTCTCCTGAGTCCTATCTTTCATTGTGGTTTCATTCTTTCATTGTGAGTGGAGTCTAAACTTTGGGAACATGCTCATAGCATCAATTATGTATGTAACATTCTGAATTCAAATATGAGGGAAGAATAGGAGCCCATAAATAGTTATTCCAAAGTTCATGAAGCTCAGACACTGCTGTGCTAAATAGATACTTTTATATGTGGAGGTGACTGCTTTATGATGGAAAGTCACTAACAGACAAGACTTTTATTAAACCTTATGACAACAATGTGTTGTTGATATAACCAAGCGTTTTTGCTTCTTCCTGTTTAGGAAATTATACAGTTTTGGCTCTCAAAAGGTGTTGATGGCTTTAGTTTCAATGCTCTTCAATATCTTCTAGAAGCAAAGCATCTGAGAGATGAGGCCCAAGTGAATAAGACCCAAATCCCGGTAACGTTTTAAACATATTAATATATGCATACATGGTTTTAATATATATTATAAAATAAGTATATATTTATAAATATATATGTACTTATTTATATTTTTTTTTCTGAAAATGTTATCAGAGTATTATTTTTTTTAGCCTGAGACACCACTTACCAGAGGTGAGTTCTGTTCTGCCTATAAGAAGTGCTTTGAATCATTTTCTTTAGGGAACACAGGAGTTTCAAATGCATGTGACCAGATATTTCCTTCTATTGGCTCCCTCCAGAGTGATCTTTAAAGATCACCTTCTGAGGGCATGGACAGTGTGGACTCCACCGAGGGCCATAACTTTGTGATTTCTGTCACTCACTCAAGCTCAAGGGAGGTGGCTTAAATTCTCCAGGCGCTTTTGCAGTCATTAAAGGACACGTAGGCAGAAGGCAAAGGAAGTAACGCTTGCTGAGCGTCAGTTGTATGCTATGTGCTCTTTCCATTTAACTCTTTCAACATCTTGTGATCTTGTGAGGTTTCATGATCCCCATTTAGCAAATCTTAGAGAAATTAATTTATCAGGGTGGCACAGGTGATAAATGGAATTACCAACCAAACCGATCTGCAACAGAATTTGGGCTTTTTGTGCTTTCACACCACTGGTTCTCAACCTTTCCCCCTCCCATGTCACACCTGAGACACAGTAATAATCACATGCCACTCTCATTCCTGTAGTTGACCACCATTCTACAGTCAGGCTGTTTTCAGTGGCCAAGTAGATCGCAGTCCTAAAATGCATTTCAAAATAACAGATTATTTATACAGGAGTATGTCAAAATGAATTAATAGAGACACACAGCAATATGGGTCAATCTTAGTGATATAATGTGTAGCAAAAAAATCTATGTATAACATGATGCCCTTTTTAGAAAGTAAAATTAAATTCATATGGTTATCAACTTGATAATCTTATCTGAGTAATAAAGGGAAGCTGGCCACTCATGGGCTAATTATGAGACCATGTCATGAACCAAGGTCATGATTAAGCCATTTTTTTTTTTTTGCATGTGATTTCTAGTAGAAAGGAAAAATGAAGGGGAAAAAAAAGGTTGTATGTTAGCCAGCTGTCCCAAAGAGAAGCATTTATACATGGAGAAGAAATTCCAGAATAATCTTGCTAATTATAATATGTCAGAAGATAGGCATATGCTTCCACTGAAGACAAATGACCAGAACAATGGATTTTGTATACTACCCAAGAAAAACTTAAAGGACATGTAACTTCCAAAGATATTGGAGATTTCAAAAAACTTCACTTGATCTAGCAAGAGAAAATCAGTTATAAAAAAGGGGTCCACTGAAAGGATGGCAACCCATGGACTGTCTAGCCTGTCCATGTCCTAACCCAGGACTTATAACCTGAGTTTGTATGAGACATAATCTCTTACTTTGATTCTAGAAGATTATTATAACCCTTGAAAAGCACAAAATCAGTATCAGGAAAAATTATTGAAATCCTGAGAAAGTATAACTTAAGAATAAAGGACAAAAGTGGTAAAAAACCAAATTTAAATGCATGGTATTAATAATTTTGTGAGCAGAGAAAGTACAAATGTAATAATGTACTCTAATCATTAAGATAATTTCTTTTGTTTGCCTTTAAAAATGTGGAGCATTTGGGACAATAGAATGTTTAGGAGGATTTTGTTAAATACATTTGTAATCAATGTTTAGCTGTTTGGTAAAATTTAACTTGTTTACTAGATTTACAGTTAAAAAGTTAAGCACAAAATGAAACACTAATAATATCGAGTGTTCTCCGTGAACAAAATCCCTTGCGCAGTGGAAGCCTTAGGACCGTCTTTAAGCTTGTGTGTTTTGGTCTGAGTCCTTTGAAGAGACAGTCCACACGAGGCCGCTATGGGCATTTGACACGTGACGTTGTGGTAACCATGCTGTCCTGTTTTCAAAGGACACGGTCACTCACTACTCGCAGCTGCACCATGACTTCACCACCACACAGGTGGGAATGCACGACATTGTCCGCAGCTTCCGGCAGACCATGAATCAATACAGCAGGGAGCCAGGGCGATACAGGTAACCACAGGCACAGCGTGTGATCTGCACTTTATCCCTCACAATCCCGCATTCTCAAGAGGTTCCAGTTATAATTTAACAAACCGCGTAATTAACAGTGCATCATAACTCGGTTATGCTAGGGCCTGTTGTAGTCTCTCATGTTGCTTAACTTTGCTGATTTAGTTTCCTCTTTTGTAAAACGATGCAGTCACAGTATGTATTTATAGGAATTTTGTGAAAATTAATTAAAAGATGATATTA
Organism: Capra hircus; assembly: GCF_001704415.2. Classification (NCBI taxonomy): domain Eukaryota; kingdom Metazoa; phylum Chordata; class Mammalia; order Artiodactyla; family Bovidae; genus Capra; species Capra hircus. The sequence goes on from NC_030818.1 coordinate 26,362,583, forward strand.
TCTAAAGGTCTTTATTATTTGCCCTGTTAGCAAGCAAATGTTCCAGCTAAGCTGTTAATAGATCATAATGGTTAGGAACACAACTTTGGAATCAGATGGGCCTGAAGTGGAGTCCTCAGGCATAATAGCTGTGCCACCTTGAGCTGGCATAAGGTTAGTTAACCTAAGTCTCAGTTTTCTCATCAAGTAAAAAGTGGTAACTGACAGCCATGTAAGGTTGTTGTGAGATTACATGAGATGTCTGTGAAGCACTTAAGACGATGCCTGGCACATAATAAACACTCAGTGAACTTAACTCTTGTGGTGTTTATATTGATTACCCAATAGAATCAATGGAAAAGGAGTTCAAGAAACTTCTTGAAGTAGGTCCTCTGATAACTGTCCCTGTTTTACAGATGAGGAGACTGAGACTCTGGACAAACAGGTAATGGTCACACAGGCAGTGATCACAGAGATGAGATTAGAACTGAAACACCCCAGCTCCAGATACTGTCTACTGATCCATTCAATGTAATGTCTCAGACAGCTAAAGCCAGCATTGATGTGGGTCATTTCAGGCAAATATGTGTTCCCTGAAGAGTGTCTGCTTTTCAACAACTGATAGTGCACCCCAATAATAAAGTGAGACTTTACGGGGATTCAAATACAAGGGGAAGTTTTTTGGGTGAGCCCGTCTCACCTTATGTGCAGGCATATACTGTATGTTCTAAGTGGAGTGATGAGAATTACTAAAGAAGAGCCTTCTCGGAAGTTACTGAGTTTCATTTAGATTTAGAAAGAACAGAACAGTATTAACTGAGACCCAAATGTGTTTCTTTTAGACTTGACTTAGTAGTAGGCTAGTCTTTCGGCTTAATACATTGAGAAATCGCCAGTCGACCATTTCGTGTTCATCTGGCTGGATTCTGCTCTCTTAGTGAGCCCTAGCGGACGTGGTTAGATAGTGTGCATTCATTCCCGTCCTGTCCGCGAGGCACGGCAGCTGCCAAGCGCTTTCCCAGTCTCCTCACAGACCCTGACGACACTGTACTTCTCACTACTACAGGTTCATGGGGACTGAAGCCCATGGAGAGAGCATCACCGAGACCATGGTGTACTATGGGTTGCCTTTCATCCAAGAAGCAGATTTTCCCTTCAACAGTTACCTCAGTAAACTAGACAAGCCTTCTGGCAACAGTGTGTCTGAGGTTATCACATCCTGGCTGGAAAACATGCCAGAAGGAAAATGGCCTAATTGGATGGTAAGTCCTTATGCCCAGCTCAGCACAGGGTGCTGGTGTGCACACTGCATAATCACCTCTGAAACAAGGGGCACATGTCTGTAAGTGACCTTCCGCTTCCCCTCAGTTTGTGACGGTTTAGTGAGTCGGGCCCATCCCAGTTCCTGACCAGGTTCTTGTCATTCTTCACTGTTTTCCTTCTAGTTCTCACATCAGATAATCTCAACTGATCTGTCCCATTTGCTGATTCCTTGGCTAGTTCAAATCTGTCCAGCCCTTCCAGTGAACTTTTCATTTATTGTACTTATCAACTAAAATTTCTATTTGGTTCATTTTCATGATTTCTCTTTATTGATAGTATCTATCTGATAAAGCATTGTTCTCATACTTTAAAGTATGAGATATGGTAATTAGATATGGTTTACATTTTTGAACACACATATACGAGTAAAGTCGTTACCCACTAAGGCCATACTTCCCTGGTTCTGTGCATGTATTGTATTCTTTTACTGATTGTTGAAAACTGGATGTTTCAATGTAGAGATTTTGAAAATCACATTCTCCCCTTCCCCAGTGTTTGTTTCTTCATTGACTTTCGTGGATTAATTCTGTAAAAATCTGTGTTATTTGTCGTGTGCGGCCACTGAAGTCTCTGCTTGGTCACTGATGATTGTTAAGATTCCTTAGAAGCCTTGAACCACTAAGTCTCCCAGCATTTGCTGAGGGGCTGTTAGTGGAGCGGGCGAGGGAGGGATGTTTGCAACACTCCTGCAGGCAGCTTACAACTTTGCCTTGGTTTCTACTCTCCTCTCGCTAAAGCTTCAGGGTTGGCCAACAGGGAGAGATTAGTTTCCCTGGGCACCTGTGCAGGCTTCTAGATTCCAGGAAAACGTCAGAGCCTTTCAAAGCCCATTCTGGTCATCTCATTTCCAACTTTTAAGTTTTTCTGGTCAGTCTCTGTTTGGCCCAGGTTGGTAACCCCACCTCTGGCAAGTAATCGATTGTTTTTGGCAAATGCCTTCCAGATAAGATGATTTGCATACTCACTCTGAGTCAGAGCAGATAAAGAAAAAAATCCATCCAAAAGTGAGCTGCTGAAAAGGTTAAATAGTGACAGTTCTTTAGAGATGGAGCTTTTGATGAACTTTACTCTATTGTGGTCCTCCAGAGCTTACTAGGCTGTTGGTTTTTACAGTTACTGTTGGTTTTCAAGGCTGTCTTGAATCTGAGGGGAGGGGCATGAGATTAGGGTCAGTTAAAATGACACAAATCTTAACTGTTCCTAGTGAGACCCAGCTGTTGTTCTTGAATACTCCTTGGATTGCTTGTAAGCCTTTCATTTCCAAGTTCTGAAAAAGTAGATTTTTTTTTTTTTTTTGCCAGCATTCTCCTTGCTTTCATGTTAGAGATTTTGGTGGTCCTAACTCCACCACTCCAGAAGTGCCCCTCTATACAAATTTTATAATGGAGTTTTAGCACTTGGTTTTTTCATATGCTGAAAGTCTCAGATATCACTGGGCTGTGAGAAGCCCTGATCTCTGTACATTGCTGATCTTGATTTCAGTTCTGAAAAAGGAAAGTGCTCTAGGTCCAGAAGACTTGAGAAATCATAGAGTTCCTTGTCAGATGCTTTTGCGGTAATGAAAAGAATCAACAGTGGCAAAGTTTAACCTAATTTTCTGGTCATAAAAACAGAAAAATACTTTACAATGATCTATAGAAGGGTAATTGTAAAGAGAGTTTTAGTAGATCTGAAGGAAAAAAAAGGCAAACTTCCTTTTTTTGCTGAATTATAATGACTAAGTTCCCATTTTTAGACTCAAGGTCAAAGGCTGGTTTTGTGTTATAACCCTGACCTGAATAACTGATGCAGTTTCTCCGAGCTTGTGTCATCATTTGTGAAATGGAGATAATAGTACCCGACAGGACTGCAGTGAAGGGGTAAACAAAATACAATGTAGGTGTGAAAGTACTTGTGGACAGGAAAGTGCCATGCTTGGCTTATGCCCGAGATTTGAGTTGTGGTTTATGGAAAGGCTTGTTAAAACATGTAATTAGAACATTTAACAGAGAAATGGGCCTTCCCTGGTGGCTCAGTTGGTAGAGTCCCCCTGCAAGGCAGGAGACCCGGGTTCAGTCCCTGGGTCCAGAAGATCCCCTTGGAGAAGGAAATGGCAACGCACTTCAGTATTCTTGCCTGGGAAATCCCATGAACAGAGGATCCTGGTGGGCTACAGTCTATGGGGTCGCAAGAGTCAGATATGATTTAGTGACTAAACCACCAACAAAGAAATATATTAAATAGAAAACACCATAAAAATTTTTCTTATAGATTTTTTAAAAGTAAAAGTTGATTTAACTTTAAATTTGTTTTGAAAAGTTCAAAAATCTCACACATATACAGGGACACATCAGAAGGCTTCTTCTCACCCCTGTCCCTCCCCTTCTCACCCCATCCCTCCCCTTCTCACCCCTGTTCTTCCCCCTCACCTCTGTCCCTCCCCATCTCACCCCTGTCCCTCCCCGTCTCAGCCATCCTTCCCCCTCACCCCTGTCCCTCCATCTGTTCCCTCCTCAGGGGGAAACATATTTCCATTCCTGTCAGTATTCTCTTATCCAAATGTGTGAAAGTATTAATAGGTACTCTCATAAATTACGTCTTATTTGCAGTACCATCGTGAAATAAAGGGTTACCATCGTCTTGTTGATCACAATTTTACAGCCAAGGAGCAGGGTTAGGGCTCAAATTCATGTTTGCTGATACAAGGTACCCATAGTTAACCATGTTTTTCTGTCTGGTGAACTTTTTGTGAAATGGTAAACCTTCCAGAAAACTCTATATAGAGCACTTAAAAAGAAAAGTATCTGCCTTTCAGACTGGTGGACCAGACAATGTCCGGCTGACTTCTCGTCTGGGAGAGAAATATGTCAACGTCATGAACATGCTTGTTTTCACACTGCCTGGAACTCCCATAACTTACTATGGGGAAGAAATTGGAATGAGAAACATTTTAGCTGCAAATGTCAACGAAAACTATGATACTGTAAGTTAGTATAACTTAACCATGCACCACACCTCATTTTTTTGCCACATCAAAGAATTTACTATTTCTATTCTGCTACCTAAATCATGATTACTTAGCTTTTGTTTCTTACTGTTAGGCAGTGATAATTTTTCAGCTTTTCTTGATTGGAGAGTTTGTCAAAAATGCTGCTCCCTGAGCCACGCAAGTGAGTTTTTCACGTAGAGCCCAGCATCTGCATTTCAACAATATTTTCTAGCCAATTCTCAGGCGAACTAAGATTTAAGAAGCCCTGTTTTGAGTTTGGAATGTTATTCATTGCCTTCTACCTGAAACATGGAGTTAAGGACACCAATTATAGTGCTTGTCTGTATTGCTAGATCTGGCTTGGCCATAGCACAAAGATTCTTCCTTTTATGTTAACAAATGTTATGTACAACCTTAGGCCTGAGTAGTTTAAATTTTCTTTTTGTTTGAGGCTCTGGATTTCACAATTATGTTGCTGAGCAGATAAATCATCTTGAACCTGTAATTTCTATGGTTAGCTTTAAATTGTGAGATCCAATTTCCCTAATATTTGGTCAAATGTTGGTCTATTTAACCCCTAAATTTTTGTGTGTACTCATGCAATAACCAGGCTAAAAAGGATATAATCTAGGCTTACTTGTACATGGCTGTATACTTGAAGTCACCATTGCTGTATCACAGTAGCATGAGTCTGTAAATGGCACATTTTGAAGTCTGACATTATTCATTTTTAGGGAAAACCAGCAAAGATTCCAAGCATGTACTGATGTTCAGTTAGTAGTTTATTCACACTCAAGATGTCATTAGACTGTTTTCCAATAAGGTGTAAAGCTGGTTTTAACTACTGAATGTTAAAGCCTTTTCCTTATGAATGCTAATGAATTTGAGTACTAGATGAGAAATTAGGGAATTAAATACTTATTACTAATAAATCTTGGCCAAATTACATTTCTTTTAATAACCAGATAACTGTTTTTTTCTCTATGGTCTTGATATAGGGTACTCTTTTCTCAAAGTCACCAATGCAGTGGGACAATAGCTCAAATGCTGGTTTTTCTGAAGGCAATCATACCTGGTTACCCACCGGTTCAGATTACCATACTGTGAATGTTGATGTAAGTATCCATGAAAATTTTATGCTGACTCCAGAAACAGGAAATGAGTTTCTTTTGCTGACAACATACATTCACCTTGAGTTGTTTCAAAACTTAACTGGTGTTCTTTAAATCAATCACATAGGGCTTCTTTTGTAGTTTTCATTTTTAAGGAGTTTGCAAGTCATGTTTTTTGTGAAAATACGAAGTGGTGCACAAGCATTATCAGATGGTATACAACTCATCATTGGAATGATTCTGAGGTATGAAATATTAAGGACATTTTATGGAGGTCTTTCAGCAAGCCAGCTATCCTTTCTCCTTTCCTGTCTCTCCAAAGGAAGGAAGGAAAGTAGATAAATCAATCTAAGGCAAGATTCTTAAGACAAGGTTGTTTACCTCCAGAAACTAAAGACTTGAATTATCCCTAGAAGGAGCTGCTCTGGAAAAGCATTCCCTCCAGCTTTGGCCTTTACTGTTTTCTGTTCTCATGGTGATTGAGTCTGCCAAGTTCAGCAAACAGATTTCTTAAACAGGAATACATTAATTCCAGCAAACAGCCAAACACATTTCCTCAGATCAGAAAAATGTGAAATAGTTTCAGGTGTTTTCATGGGAAAACACACTCTAAACTAGGATACAAGTTTTATAGCATCTACTAAGTATTCTGAAAACACTCCCCAGAATATTCTGACATAGAACTTCAAGTAAACCCTCCTGGTTCCACAACTTACGGCTCCAAGCACCTCAGGGATAAATCTGTAGGTAGGTCCTTGAGACACAAAAATCTGTATTTTAACATTTGTGTTTTGGATTAAGTGTACTTACTGATTTTCACTTTGTCCAAATGTCCAGAATACTCCCACAGGCCAATCTGAATCTGATATGTAAGAAATCCTACGTAAAAAGGTACACCAGCACAGATGGGAAAACGTAAATGCCAATTACAGTAATGGTCAGATTAGTCAAGTCTTTAAAATGATCATCAGTCATGCTTGGGGGGATGCTATATCATAATCAAGGTGACCAAAGGTCTCAGGGAATGCCATTTTAATAAAACACCTCCATAAGAGCCCTAGAATAAGGTAAGAATTTAATTTACAGAAGATAGAAAGTAAAGTTAAGATTACAGAGAAACAAGAGCACAGAAGCCAGTCTAAAACAATACACAGGAGCAAACAGCACTGGCGGGCGCGGGCGAGAGCACTGCAGGACTGTCCCTGCGCCGCCGTGACTGGCTGCCCAAGAATCTGCCTGAGGAGGAAACCCAGGGCCTGACTGGTGATCAGACTTCCGCTGAACGAGTAGAGCAAAGCCCGAGACAGCGGTAAGCTTCTGCAAGCACAGAAGAAAGAGAAGCAGCAGAAGAAAAGCCAGTTCTAGTGATGCCCCTGGGAGGACTCACTGAGGAGTGACCTCAGAAATGAGCGCTTTTACTCCTCAATTCACAGAGGCCTTAAAAGGAGGGCAGGACCCTAGGTTTGATTACTATTAAGCAGGAAAAGAACCCTCACACCCCCAAAGACAAACCAGACCTACCTCCAGCGTGGTTTTTTGCAGTTACTAGAGACAGGCAACTGAAGACAGGCAAACATGGAGTATCAAATACAAAAGTAAATGAATCACCAAAAATCACACTATATTTGAGGACAATTAAGACCATGAGAGGCACTAAGAAAACACTGAAGAAAGCAAAGAAAATAATGACATAAGACTTCATTACTCATAAAATCGCCCCTTCCCTGGTAGGTTGTTTTATGTAGTCCCTTAACTGTTTTAAAGAAGTGATTTGATATATTAGAAATGTAAAAATATTGTCAAAATAAACAATAAAATAAGAGATTCTAATTACTGTGCTGGAAAACTGATGCAAGATTTTATCCCAGGGTGTACTATAAAAAGGCAAAGAAGATTTTTTTTAAATACAACATGATTGTATTTTAATAAACAACCAAAATATAAAATATTATAAATGAAATGATGGCAAATGGATGGCAATAAAATATGGTATTTATTTGTAAATGATTAACATCCTTAGTCATAAAAGAGTTATTAGAACCAGTTACAAAGGGAAATTAAAAAAAAGGCAAAGAAGTTAACAGTATAGAGAGAACATTTTTGATATGTGGAAAATAAATCTAGGAATTCCAACATATAACAAAAAGTGAGTTCTAGAAAAGAACAGAGAGGAATAAAGAGAAAACCATAAAAATGCACAGAAAGAAATCAAACTTGAAAACAGATTGCCTGAGAAAAGGACTAAAAATTGAACTGGCATCAGCTTTCTCAACCGGATACTAAAACACAGTAGAACGTGACCTTCACAGTTGTAATGGAAACTTGATTCTAAAGCAAGAATCCTATATCCACTTAAACTGGCATTCAAGAGCAAAAATGGAAAAACAAGGACAGAAGTGTTACCATGTATAGCCAGTTTCTGAAAGAGAAACTGGGGACTCCAACAAAACCAAAAGGAATCTAAAAGGAAGACATGATGTATAAAATATAGTGAGGAAAGGAATCAGCAAAATTTAAGGATGAATAATTTTTGATATATAATGTAAAACAAGGTATTCTGGAGTAAAAATGCTAGTGGTATATTTCTCTATGGGAGGTAGTGGCAGGGAAGGGCTGCGTGTGAGAGCGAGTGTGTGAGCCACAGGTGCGGGAGCCAGTGCACTTTGGAAGGATGGAGATGGAGTAACGCACTCTGGAGTTGAGCTGTCCAGTAACCACCAATCACTGGGACAACTAAAATTAGACAGAATTAAAAGTTCAGCTCCTGTGTCACACGAGCAACCTTTCAAGTGCTCAGTAGCTAGTGGCTACCACATTGTACAGCACAAATACAGAGCTTTCAGCACTGCAGGAAGTTATACTCAACAGCACTGCTGTGTTAAGAAAAATGTTTTTAAATGGTCATTACAGTTTTAAGGGTAACCACTAGAAGAACAGACATAAATGATAATTTTTAAAGGATATTAGAAGGGGAAAAAAGTACATAAAGAAAGCCAAGCGATCCAAAAAAAAGCTAAAAGAAAGAAGACAAAACAACAATGCAATTAAAATAAAAGATGAAATAAGGCTACAGGATTATGTCTGGTAATCGCAGATATAAATGGCTTAAATTCACCTATTAAAAGATAAAAACTCTTGGATTAGAAAACAAAGACAAAATCTGACATAAGAGACATAGCTAAAACGAAAGGGCCCAGAAAGATTGCCAGCTGACTATTGCTTTCCAAACAAAAAAATGCATATAGCTTTTAATTTAGTAATTTCATTCCTAGATATCTCTTCCAGAAGACTCTGGAAATGATTTATATATTTTATCAATAGAAAACCAGTTGAATCAATTACAGTTAATCTATACAAGAGACAAGTATGCAATTTTTAATGCATATTAAAATCATATCCAGAGTGGATTGGTATGAGATGACCTCTGACCTACTAAATAATAATAAAAAAAGGCTACAGAATGGTAACATGCCACTATTTGTGTAAAGAAGGAAAAAGTATGTTTACCTATGTTTGCATGGGTACAGACTATAACATTTCCTATGATACATAAAATGGAAGAATATATACACAGTAAGAGTGTATCTCTGGGAGAGAAAATAGAAAGCTAGAGGAAGAGGCTGAAGAAAACCATTTTATTTGTATATTATTCTGATAGTTGAATTTTGTATTGTACGCATGCATTGTCTATTTTAAAAAATAAAGTTACAAAAAGCAGGTGGGGAAATATTTAATGGCAGACAAAATAGAATTCAATACGAAAAGCATTATGAGACAAAGGCAGTTTTCAAGAATTGATAAAAGAACATTCCACTATAAATCAGGAATCTATGCATCTAACAATAGCTTCAAAATATATAAAACAAGTACTCTGAGAATTGCAAAGAGAAACTAAGAAATCACAATTACATACCTCTAGAAAGTGGTAAATCAAGTAGATAAAAGTAACAACACTCACTGGGCACTTTTTATGTAAGCGGCACTGAACTATGCTTTTTCATGCATTATCTAAGGCTATACAAAATGTTAATAGTAAGTTGACAAGTCATATACATATACCATATGCATGTACCATAAATACCTCTGTACCTGATAAACACAGAATAGACATTTTTTTTGGACATTTATTAAGTACCACACATTAGACACCTGCCCCAAATAACCACCACTACTGCTGAAGTCAACATGACTGGCAAGACTATAATGAATGAATGTTATCACTGACTTGGTAACAGATTATATGAAGACAAATCTGGCATTATGTATCAAGTATCCATACTCCTTGACACAGTAATTGTCTTTCTGATATTTGTGTCATAAATAAATAATGCAAATTTGGGGGAAGCATATTAGAAACTTAAATGTCAAAATGAAAGGAAATGGTTAAGTATGGTATAACCATTCAACTGGATTATTAGTCTGCCATTAAAATGACATTTAATAACAGAAGATGTTTGAAATGTTAAAGGAAAAAAACAAGAAAAACATAACATTAAATTATGTCTGTTTTATATAGCTATAAAATTTACCTCAATCTTAATGGACATATATTACTTTTATGGGTAAAAAAAAATGTAGTGCAATCTCTTTCACTTCAGACAGCATTTTGCTTTGCATCCTTTTTTGCAATTTTCTGTTCATAACTAGCATCTCCTGAAGTTACACCAACCTACACATTATTCTACAAAAGAGAACAGAGAAACCCCAATTCAACAGAAGTCCCTGGAGTCCATGGCCAGGATGGCTGCTTTTCTGCCAGTTAAATGTAGCATAAAGGGATTTATTTGGGCAAGTTAAATATCCGTTAAATTAGATATGGACATTTAGTGGAGTCAAATTTGACGTCCAAATCAGCTGTGGCCAAAATGTAGCAGAAAACTGTGCACTCTGCAAGGACTTCCAGACAAGGTGAAACCCTACCTGTAGTTGCTATTAGCAGCTAAATAAACCATCCGGTTCAGTCTCAGTCCTGTCTGATTCTTTGCTATCCCTTGGACTATGCTTCCCTACTTAGTCATACTTAAAATTTAGTAGTTATTTTAAGGGACAAAATTGAAGGAAGTTTTCTTGGGAAATAATTCTTGATACTCTAAGAATCAAACATTTATGTTAATATTCTTTTTTTTTTTTTTAAATAGGTCCAAAAGACTCAGCCCAGATCAGCACTGAAGTTATATCAAGAATTAAGCCTGCTTCATGCCAATGAGCTGCTCCTCAGCAGGGGGTGGTTTTGCTACTTGAGGAATGACAACCATTCTATCATGTACACAAGAGAGCTGGATGGGATAAACAAAGTCTTCCTCATGGTTCTGAATTTTGGAGAATCATCACTGCTAAATCTAAAGGAAATGATTTCAAATATTCCCACAAGAGTGAGGATAAGGTTAAGTACCAATTCTGCCTACAGTGGCCGTGAAGTTGACACGCATGCTGTCACACTGGCCAGTGGAGAAGGACTCATCCTTGAATACAACACTAGGAATCTCCTTCATCGTCAAACAGCTTTCAAAGATAGATGTTTTGTTTCCAACCGGGCATGCTATTCCAGGGTATTAAACATACTGTACAGCTTGTGTTAGGCACCTCTATGAAAGAGATGGAGACACTGGCATTCCGTTCTAGTCTAAGCATTTGCAGTAACTTCACATATAGCAGCATGCTCTGGGTAAACTTTATGAGTGGTCATTAATTCTTTTTTTTTTTTTTGGCTGCACCATGTGGCATGTAGGATCCTAGTTCTCTGGCCCGGGATCAAACCTGTGCCCCCTACACTGGGAGTGGAGACTTAACCACTGGACTTCCAGGGAAGTCCCGAATGGCCATTAATTCTGATATATTTCTGTAACTTGAGTGAAACTGCTTTAGGGAAGGTTCTTAAATGTGTTTCAAGAATAATAAAATGTTTAAAAGAAAATGATCACTTGCAGGTACTTGTAACTTTTTGAAATAACATCAATAAAAGATGATCAGAGCACCTAGGACTCCAGATGATTAGAAAGATCTAATGAATTTTAATGGGAAGCACGGATGATTAGAAAGATCTAATGAATTTTAATGGGAAACACATTACCTTCTTCCATAAAAAGCAGGTATAGAAACTGGAGGATGACTTAATTGCCAGAGTGCCTAAAATTTTTCACTAGCAGAAATAGGACCTTGGTGTGTAAACTGTTCAAAGAATATTACAGTAAAACTAAGCTGTTCTGACAGGAGAAGGGGGAGACTTCTGCTGTCAGCAGCCCTTCCCTCACTCCCTTCTCTATGTGCTTCTATGCAGCATGGTTAGAAAATTACTTTCCTGGGTTAAGGGGCATGTGCCTCAGTGGAGACATTCGTATAAGCAAGTGAGCTGTATATGAAACCAAATTTGGATGGAGAATAACATTTTTTAAAAATTATTTACTAACTTAAAAAACTCACTTTTGTGAACGTAATTGGAAATATGACTATGAAAGACTTCAGTGTGTTTCCAGTTCCCAATGAAAGCAGCATTTCAGAATTTTAGATATTTCTTAAGATTATTGAAAACACTGGTGCTGTCAAGTCCAAGTTCCTCATACAGGAATTTAATTTGGGCTGTAATCTAAAAGAAACGCATTAAAAAAAAAAAATTAGAAGGCCTTTGTGGTAAAACTGCAGTGTTCCAAGTCTCTCCTTGTCTATCCATCTTCATGTAATTATGAAATCAGCAATTTACAGCAAGAGAATTTTTTTATTTGGCACAGAGGTGGAAGCTCCCAACGACAGATTCCATTACTTTCTCTGACAGAGCTCATTCATCAGGAACCTTTCCTCTTTACTCACTCAGCATTTCTCCTCTTCCAAGTCTAAGCCACAGACCCAACAGCTGGTGAAGTAGCCTGCACAACCCTGTGTAACCACAGTACATCACTACTTGGGGATCTACCACCTTAGTGGGGCTTGACAACATACCTTTTTGTGAGAATCCTCAATCACATGATTGCCTCCAGGCTGAATATCTAAAATAATATTGGGGACTTGATAGCCTGAAAGAGTTAACATATGAAACAATTAGAAGAGTTTTGGCTAATTGAGACCCACCCTTTCACCCCCTCTCCTTTTTAAGCACTCTATTAAAATAATAGTGAAGCTGCTGCTGCTGCTAAGTTGCTTTAGTAGTGTCCGACTCTGTGCGAGCCCATAGACGGCAGCCAACCAGGCTCCTCTGTCCCTGGGATTCTCTAGAACACTGGAGTGGGTTGCCATTTCCTTCTCCAATGCATGCATGCATGCTAAGTCGCTTCAGTCGTGTCCGACTCTGTGTGACCCTATGGACAGCAGCCCACCAGGCTCCTCTGTCCACGGGATTCTCTAGGCAAGAATACTGGAGTGGGTTGCCACTTCCTTCTCTGTAACAGTGAAGAAGAAAGGCATAAACCACCACCACCACCACTAACAAGAAGAGGTAGGGGGTGGGATGGGGTGGGGAGCAGTAGAAAATAAATTCCTGAAACAGGAAATGGAGGAGGAGGCCCAGACAAAGGAAGGTGGATGGAAAGACACATGGAGAAGGTTGTGACGTAGGAAGAAGCTAATGGGTCCTATGGAATCTGAGAGCCCTGTGACTTGGAAACACCAGCTATAGCAATGGGTGCGAGTGAGATGTGGAACTGAATAGAAGGCAACTGTGTGAAAACTTATATGTGAGCTCTTTCCACCCTGAGCCCAGACGTTCCCATGTCTTGTCAAGGAAAAAAAGGTAAGAGTTTTTAATACAACTGAAAGATCTAGAGAAAATTAGAGCTGCTATTTTGGGCATGGAAGCTCCAGAGCAAAAACTTTAAAGAATCCCAAGAATAATAGCTCAATTAATTTTGTTAAATGAACAAATAGTATGATACAGTCTGATACTATACCTCCAAGTTAGGTTTGATAAATTTAAGTTTACTTTTTTCCTTGTGCCTTGCCTACCTTTTTAATGCTGTCCTTTGAAAAAGAGGCAAGGCAGCCATAGTCATTACATTTGCCTCTACTGGGCAGTCAACTCAGGATAACAGTGATTTGCCTGTGATTGTGGGTGGCTGATTTGGTCTACAGCATGACAGGTGCAGCTCCCAGCAGCCCACTGACGGCGACGGCCCCTGCTCCTCGCTGGTCTCCTACCTTCCCCGCTGTCCTTAGCATGCTCTGCGATGGCTTCCTTGAGCTTCTCTGTATAGCTTACGATTCCTTTCAGAGGTACACGTTCGTCATTTTCATAAGCTGTTATGTGAATTGAAGGATAATGCTGAAAGGAAAGAGATGTACAAAGAATTCCTTATGATCCCATTCCTTATAGATTATGAAAACCAATTACCTTATGGATTATGAAAAACAGTTATCTCTATTTTTTTCCCCTAAGTGATAGACATATTTTTTTCCCTCATTTGATATTTTTGAGACTTATAGCATCCCAATACTAGACTATTTGTTACCTGGAATAACCTTTTCTTGACTAGTGAGACCTTGATCTTACCGAATCTAGTCTCCTGAGCTATTAAACGGAAACAAACAAGGAGTATGAGCAGGGAAGGGGCTGGAAGGTGTCTGAGTACTATAAGGAGAAACAATATTAAGGCCTTACTAAATTCCTACTTCACCTCGGATACACGTCCTTCTAATTATTTTTCCTGTCACTTCAGGATAGTATTACAACTGCCTTTCACTACCTGAGGTTTAATATTTTGACAGGGACAGTAACGTTTTATGTAGTTCTTGTGTTTTTCATCGGATGAAGGATTCCCCCATTCCTCTAATTCTTCTAATGTCAGAGGAAGTGTAGTGTCCATCATGGTGTTGAGAACATCCAAGAAAGGTGCCTTAAAAAAAAAGTCAGAGAGATGTAAACTTCAATTAATAAAATGGTAAAATGAATTTCAGATAAATACTATACGTTATGAATATACATGCTGACATGAGAGAACAGAGCTCAAGCAGCAATGTACATTCCCAGGAGCCAGATTAATTACCCAGTCTAACCAGGGCCTGAGATTTGTAACTGGCTTTTAAGGTATTCAGACTCCTTGAATGACAAAAGGTTTATCTTCCAATTTCACAATTTTTGCTTTTAGTTTTCTTTTTTTCATATAATAAGTGCTGCCACCTTATATCCACTAGGCTCTATTTAAAAAAAAGTGTTGGCAATGACGTGGAGAAACGGGAACACTTGTGCATTGTTAGTGGGGATGTAGAATGGTGCAGAGAGAAAATTAACCTCGGAATTGCCACATGCTCCAGCAATTCTATTCCTAGGTGTGTAGCCAAAGGAAATTAAACCAGGGTCTTGAAAGTACACCCCTGTTCACAACAGTACTGGAAGTAACCCAAGGGTCCACTGATGGATGGATGAGCAAAATATAAATGCAATGATACAATGAAATTCAACCTGAAAAAGAAAGACACTTGCTACAGCACAATGGACCTTAAGGAAATTACCTAAGTTAAAAAAAAAAACCACTTGTAAAGAGACTTATATTGTATGATTCCATTTATATAGGAGGTACCTTAGTGTAGTCAAATTCAAAGAAAACTAGAATGGTGGTTACCAGAGCCTAGGGGAAGGGGGAGTTGGAGAGTTGCCACTTAAGGGGTAGAGTTTCAGGTTTGCAAGATTAGTTACAGAAACTGACTGTACAGCAATGTGAATGTACTTAACACTATTGAAACGTACACACTTAAAAATGGTTACGATGATAAATTTTATGTTATTTTACCATAATTAAAAATAAAACTCCCAGAACACATGAATAAACTCAGCTGGACACTTTACATTATAACAAGGTAATAAATGCTAACTGAAGGAAATCTGAAAAATACCCAAGTTGAAAAAGAAAATCACTCATTGGCTTATAACCAGTGTTAAAAGAAATGGCAGCTGCTTTGTTCATGAAGCCATTATAATCTTCTGATAACCTGTTTTTCAGCTTTGTTTTCTATTAACATTAAGCAAGTACATTGGGCAAATGCAATTCTTTTTGTCTGTCTAATATCTTTGACTGAGCTCCTTTTTTGCATTTAGAGTATCCCTTATGACACCGGCTGCCTCTCACTGTAGAGATGCCAGATAGGTCCCGTCCCAGCTTTGCCTCAGAGTGAGAGTAGCCACATAATTTAGTTTTACCAATCAGACATAATATACCCCAAATTCTGAATGAACTGTTGGATATTTAGGTTAACTCCATGTCTTCATTGTTACAAGCAATGTGGGGTAAATATCCTTATACACCCATTTCTGATGATTTCCTTTCTGACTTCTAAAGTCAAAGCAATTTCTCAAAGTCAGAAGTTAGTCACATTTTCTTTATAATTCTGCCATTATTATCTTTTTGCATGGAGTTTTTTCCCTTCTATACTTAATATTTCTATTAAAAACAGATTTACAGGGTCAGATTATTTAACACTTATTTACTTCATACAAGCCTATACCCTCAAAATTAAAATTAAAAAAACCCTGAAAATAATTTACTTTCTCTATCCTAATTATCTTCTAGAGTTATCTACTGCAGAAGAACAAAATTTGCCACCCCCAGATTATTTTAAGCTGAAAATAGCCAAGGTCCAAAAAGTCTCAGAAAGAAACTTTGACCTCTTCTATAACTGCCTGAAGAATTTAGACAGAGGGCCTATTACAGGAATATCACCAGATAATAAATATGGATGACATGCGCTGGGGAAATGCTTAGAGACCAGAGTCCACTCTGTGTTCCCTCGTCTCTGCTAACAAACATTTGTTTATCAGACTTTCAGTTTTCCATCTCCACGTGAATTTCTTTCTGTCTCCCGAAGTCCCAAATCAGTGCCTCCAACATCCTCTCTCACCTTTAGCTGAAGACAATATTTAAGGTGAGAGCTCTGGTCATTGTGGTGAGTCACTCAGTTTCCCTGGGTCTCTCCCATGTATACATGTCACTAAACTTCTGTTTCATTTTCTTCTGTTAATCTGCCTTGTGTCAATTTAATTCTTAGACCACCCAGAAGAACCTAGAAGGCAACAGGAAAATGTCCTCTGCCCCTACACTAACCAGGAAGCAGGAGAATGGTGGAGGTGAATGAGCTGCTGTAATTTCATAATTTTGGACACCAGCAAAAGACTACAGAGCCTTTGCAGAACAGGTCAAAGTATTTCAACTGAAGTACAGAAAAACTACTCCTAAAGACCACTAATAAGAATGGAGTATCTGAAAATAAAGAGTCCCTAAATCCAGGACTGAAATGTTGATGCCAATAGAGCCAAAGGATTTCACGCATTCCAGAGTCAGTGTGCTCGGCCTGACTTCCTAGATCCGGTGTATCTTGTACGCTTTGCCGCTTTTCCACCAACTCTAAATGCTCTTACAGATACAAAATGATCAATGAGAAGCGCCACTAATATTCTTTAGTGGAAATCCTTAAAAATCAATAAAGAATACTGTCAGGAACTTCTCCCATAGCTACAATTCTCTGTTTAAAATTTAAAAGCTCTGCTATACTTCTATGCAATGGTAAAACTGGAACAGGAAATTTTTCTTAGGGCATCTATTACTTCACACCTCCCTATTCGGTAAACAGTAGAGATGGAGTACTCACCTCCAAAGTCACAGCCCTCAGCAGTTCTGGACTAGAATTACACAGTGCTCCCACAAGCACCCCTCCAGCACTGAAAGCAGTCAGGGCTGTTAGACTGGGCTGAGAAAAGCCTTGGTCATGAAGCGTCTTAATGCAAGCCTCTAAGTCAGCAAGGCCATTGAGTTTTTTAGTTAGCCGGCCATCAGCGTGCCACTGGAGGCCTAACTCACCACCTCCCCTGAAATTAAAGGGCAAGAAAGTTTTAGTGGGGAAAAAATATTAATGGTATAGGTCAAGGTCAGCAAACTATAGCCTGTGGGCTAAATTTGCCCAGAGGCCTCTTTTCACATGGTCCTTGAGCTAAGAAGGATTTTTATATTTTTAAAGGTTGGGAAAAACATAAGTATCAACCAGGAGTATGCAGGGGAGACCATATGTGGCCTGCAAAACTTAAAATGTTTACTATTTAGTTCTTCAGAGAAAGTTTGCGAACCCCTGTTGCAGACAATCAAAACTTGATTCAACAAATATGCTTTGAGTGCCTGCTTGCAATTTACCAGGCACTGTGCTAAATGCAGGCCTTAAAAATATAAACAAGTAGAAATCCTCTGTCCTGGAGGTCATAATTTTTCGGGGAAAAACAGCTACCAAGCAACACAGTCACTGCTATAACAGAAGCAGAACCAGAGCAGAGACTATCTACCTGTCTATATATGTGAGTCAGGAACATGAGTGCTCTGAGATGACACCTAAGCTGAGTCTTGAAGCAAGAATGTGAGTTCCCAGAAGGGCAAAGAAAGGGATGGCATCATCGACTCAATGGACATGAGTTTGAGCAAACTCTGGGGGACAGTGAAAGACATGGAAGCCTGGTGTGCTGCAGCCCATGGGGTCACAAAGAGTCGGACACGATGGAGAAACTGAACAACAAAAAGAAAGGGAAGGCATCAAGACACAGCATGTGCAAGGTCACAGAGGCTGCCATTTCAAATGATGCAGCAAAGGCTGCACATGTAGGAGGTACGTGGCTGGAGAGGAGGGCGTATCTGGGGAGTGCCGACAGACGCCACCATGAAGGTAAGCCACATCACTAGGGTGTTGATATGGAGGATGTGGATTTTATTGTGGAGATGGGAAAGTGGTAAAGGATTTAAACAGAAACAAAATACTTTGTCTTGAAATCAGCAAAATAATATGGAAATTAGAGTGGAAAAAAGGGAGTCCAGCTTAAGAAGCTATTTTAGAAAAATCCAAACTCAGGAGAATGAAATGGAAACAATAATGTAGCTAAGTACAGAGGCTGGTTTATCTATTCTAAAAATTCTAAAAATCTGGTGTCAAATCCTAAAAAGATACCCTTTTGCTCCTGGGATTAAATAATCCCAGACCCAGGGTTCTGCTAGTGAACCAGGTTCCACTAGCACAGGTTTAGGAGTGCAAATGAGCAAATCAATGTTTGCTCCCCAGCATCTTGTTATTCCGGACATGTGATGATGCTCCAGCCCTCATATGCCACACAAAACATGACTCACCGAACATGACAATATGCTAATATCCAGCCATCGTCCACCAACACCCGCCTTTCAGGCCTGAAATTCATTTTCAAATCCATTCCATAAGCTCCATACACTTGTACCAGGAGAGGTTTCTTCTGCAAGTCCTCAGAATCCGTTTTATGGAAAACAGTCATTGGCACTAATTTTCCATCCTGGAAATAAAGATGTATTATGCAGGTAAAGACGTCCTTTGAAACAGTTTCATCCCCAATTTTATGTGATGCTTATTGATGTTGAGCAGCAACTTCATTTAATTAAGACAAAAGAGTTATGGTCTCTCAAAGTCCATCAGGGTCCTTAATTTTCAGCTACGCTGCTGACACAATATTAGAGTAACTAGAGAAGATAGTAAGACTCTGGCTTGAAAATGGTTTATTAAATGTAGCTTTTCATGACAGTTAAGTAACTTTATAATGAGTTCTTCACTACTCAGTTTAACTATTTTTTTTCTTTCAGGACACACCAAAGTAACTATCAAGGTTACATATATTAGCATAGTATTCTTCCTATACCTCAGGTTATATATGGGCATTTCCTATCTTTGAATATATACAAATATGTTAACTAAAGGAGTTTAAACAACTCAATTTTTGGTACTCAACTGTCAGAATTCTCAATCATTAAAACCTGAAATCTCTTACTAACCTAACACCCACTTACATCCTCTTCATCAACCTATTTAACTTTATTTTTAAAATGTTTCAAAGTGGTTCAGGTTTTATAACATCTAAATTATTTTTAAGTCAAACAACTGTACCTCAGTGTGGTTCTCTGGACAGATAAAATTAAGATAATATGAACTATATCTGATCTTCCTTTCATAGAAAAAGGGTAGAAATGTTGGTTGTCACCCTGCTTACAGAAACTAAGGGAAAAGCACTAGTTTACATAAGGAAAATAATATAACCAGGCCACTCTAATTTTTTTCACTCTCATTTTGAAAACTTTACTTTGGGGCACTAGTGTGTTTTCAAATAAGGAAGAACTCTTCCCCTCATTATTATACTCAACTTGTTACAACAGTGTAAATGAATTTTTACTTCTCAGTAGGATTTATTGTTCAGAGAAGGCAATGGCACCCCACTCCAGTACTCTTGCCTGGAAAATCCCATGGACAGAGGAGCCTGGTGGGCTGCAGTCCATGGGGTCACCAAGAGTCGCACACGATTGAGCCACTTCACTTTCCCTTTTCACTTTCATGCATTGGAGAAGGAAATGGCAACCCACGCCAGTGTTCTTGCCTGGAGAATCCCAGGGACGGCGGAGCCTGGTGGGCTGCCGTCTATGGGGTCGCACAGAGTCGGACACGACTGAAGCGACTTAGCAGCAAGATTCATTGTTATAAAAAGATACAGGTGAATTTCTATAAAATAATCCTTCCCCCTTTCTAGCTTAACTGTTTTTTTTTCTTTCTGGTTGCACTGGTCTTCCCTGTGGCATGTGGGCTTGGTTGCCCCACTGCATGTAGGATCTCAGTTCCTGACCAGAGATCAAACCCAAGTCCCGTGCACTGGAAGGTGGAATCTCAACCACTGGACCACCAGGCAAGTTCCTGTAGCTTAAGCTTTTTTAAAGATAACTTTACTTTCTTATTTGTGGCTGTGCTGGGTCTTCACTGCTGAGTGGGCTTTTCTCTAGTTGCGGCGAGCAGGGGCTACTCTCTAGTTGCAATACGCAGGCTTCTCTTGTGGAGCACAGGCTCAACAGTTGTGGCACGTGGGCTTAGCTGCTCTGTGGCACGTGGGATACTCCTGGATCAGTGATCGAACCTGTGTCTCATGCCTTGGCTGGTGCATTCTTTACCACTGAGCCACCAGGGAAGCCCCCTGGCTTAATTCTTGATCATTCTAGAGACAATACTTCCTCAGAGAAGCTTTCCCCATTTCTGCAGATGAGCTAAGTTCCTTTTACCACATGTTTCCACTGTCCTCAGTACATCTTCCTTTGCAGCAATCAGTACATTAGAAATTACTTCTTCAACATCTTGCATCTTCCCCACTAGGTTTAATATCCACAAAGGCAGGGACTATCCTAGTCTAGTTCACTCTAATTGCTTATTACCGTCAAAATTTTTGCCATAATGACACACAAACTCTTTTTTTCTTTAAATCAACTTTTAATATTTAAATATACACAATACACAATATCAAGGACCTGCTAAGCTGGTTAAAGGGCTTTCCAGGTGGCGCTAGTGGTAACGAACCCACCTGTCAATGCAGGAGATGTAAGAGACGTGGGTTCAATCCCTGGAGGAGGGAAGATCTCCTGGAGGAGGGCATGGCAACCCACTCCAGTATGGAGAATGCCTGGAGAATGCCATGGACAGAGGAGCCTGGTGGGCCACAGTCCATAGGGCTGCAAAGAGTTCAACATGACTGAAGTGACTTAGCATTCAGACTGGTTATAAATTTTCTAATCCATGTTTAAAAAATTGCATGAGTATTCAAGTTTAAAGAAAAGTCCATTTACCTCCTAAAATGATTTGAGTCTTGCAGTGGAATGTGAGATCCACTATACTAAACTGTGATAATGTAATCCCATCAGGGGCATTAATAATTAACAAACAGAATCTTTTCAGTAAATGGCAGGGCTGACAGTGAGGATCACAAAGACTTACCTTGCTTTTGGCTTCCATACGTAAAACACGACTAGTCTTTGTTATTGGGTCTTCATGCCCAGTTTCCTCAAACAGTTTGCCTTCTGCAAACTTATATGTATAATATTTCGGGGGACGTATTGGAGAGCACAGCTGAAAGGGGCAGTTCTCTGGGTCTGAATTTGTATCCATTATGAATCCACAGGCCCAAGGCGGGAGCTAAAGAAACAGAACAGTTAGCTGTACTCTTTATTGAGACACTAAGTATTATTAATTAAATTTCTGGGTCTGCTCCAAACAAGATGATGTAGATATCAAGTTTATTTTTATTCACTTTCATCTAATGCCTCATTTAAGGATTACTTCAGTACAACAAAAAAATAATGACCAATAAAAATAAGAAAAAAGTACAGGAAAATGGTTTATCTCCTTTAATAAAAAAAGTTTATCTGGGGATATATAAACTTGGGCAACGAAACAACAAAAAGATTAAGAATAACAGCCCATCAAGTAGGGATTCCAGAACCCAAAGATACCTTCAAGATCTCTCTTCTCATAGAACATGAGATCTCTCACTTGTGGTTTTAATAATTTACCCAGCAGCCCTTACTCTACTGGCTGGACAGCCCCAGGGACGACAGTCATTATTCCAGGACTACAAACTAGCTCAGCAGCACTAAAGCATTTACAATTTGTTTTTAACTTTAGCTCCCAGGCTAACCATTGTGCAGAACAAAACCTTTCCCGCACACCTACTCTGAGAGACTCACTGCTATTATGATTAAGATTGTTAACTTTGAGAAAAAAAGGAAAAGAAATCAAAATTTATTCTCTCAGAGCAGCAGGGTCCAGCCTCAAGCCTTCCACTAACATCCCTCTTACACCTTTTAAAAGAACTCTAGTAAGCAGGCTGACGGTATGTTAGAATGGCACTGAGAGTCAGAATATTTCAAAGAAAATTGCCTTTCTTTTCCTGAGTAATTGTAGAAAGAGCAAATTCCTTAGAAAATCAGAGGTCTTGGCACAGCAACGTCACTGGTGGGCACTATTCAGACAGTATAGGTGGGGGATGTGTGCATAAAGAGCGTACCATTTAACCTGTAGAAACTATGGTCACAGAGCTTAGGTTCACAGAGAAAATTTCTTGTAATTAATCCAAAGAATCCACTGCTGTAAAGCACTAGAGACATATATTTTCATTGACTTTCTAGAAGAGTTCCTAATTTATTCACTTCAGACTGTGGATTATTTTCAAGGATAATTTGTTTATTTAAATATATTTATAATGTATACAACCATAACTAGAAAGAAAAACGTAATCATGAAAGTTAAAAATCATTTTTGTTTTAGAACATTTATACAGTCTTTTAGGACACCAGACATTACATTTGATAATCTGACTTCATGAAGTAGATGGGAAATTCTGGCTGTTTTATTTAGGTTCTCATTCTTTCTTATGTATGCCACTAGATGTTGTTTAGTAGCTCAATCATGTCTGACTCTTTGTGACCTCATGGAGTGTGGCACGCCAGGCTTCCCTGTCCTTCACCATCTCCCGGAGCTTGCTCAAACTCATGTCTATTGAGTTAGTGATGCCATCCAATCATCTCATCCTCTGTGGTCCCCTTCTCCTCCTGCCTTCAATCTTTCCCAGCATCAAATTCTTTTCCAATGAGTCGGTTCTTTGTATCAAGTGGCCAAAGTATTAGAGCTTCAGCTTCAACATCAGTCCCTCCAATTAATATTCAGGATTGATTTCCTTTAGGATGAACTGGTAGGATCTCCTTGCAGTCCAACGGACTCTCAAGAGTATTCTCCAACACCACAGTTCAAAAGTATCAATTTTTCTGCACTCAGCCTTCTTTATGGTCCAACTCTCACATCCATACATGACTACTGGAAAAACCATAACTTTGACTATACAGTGGAGAAGGCAATGGCACCCCACTCTAGTACTCTTGCCTGGAAAATTCCATGGACGGAGGAGCCTGGTGGGCTACAGTCCATGGGGTCATGAAGAGTTGGACACGACTGAGCGACTTCACTTTCACTTTTCACTTTCATGCATTGGAGAAGGAAATGGCAACCCACGCCAGTGTTCTTGCCTGGAGAATCCCAGGGATGGGGAAGCCTGGTGGGCTGCCGTCTATGGGGCTGCACAGAGTTGGACACGACTGAAGCGACTTAGCAGCAGCAGCAGCAGCAGTTGACTATACAGACCTTTGTTGGCAAAGTAATGTCTCTGCTTTTTAATATGCTGTCTAATTTTGTCAGGCTTTTCTTCCCAGAAGCATCTTTTAATTTCATGGCTGCAGTCACCATCCACAGTGATTTTGGAGCCCAAGAAAATAAAGTCTCTCACTGTTTCCATTGTTTCCCCATCTATTTGCCATGACGTGATGAGACCAGATGCCATGATCCTCTTTTTTAGAATGTTGAGTTTTAAGCCAGCTTTTTCACTCTCCTCTTTCACCTTCATCAAGAGGCTCTTGAGTTCTTCTTTGCTTTCTGCCATAAAAGTGGTGTCATCTGCATATCTGAGGTTATTGATATTTCTCCCAGCAACCTTGATTCCAGCTTGTGTTTCATCCAGCTTTGCGTTTCGCATGATGTACTCTCAAATAAGTTAAATAAGCAGGGTGACAATATACAGCTTTGATGTATTCTTTTCCCAACTCAGAACTAGTCTGTTGTTCCATGTCTGGTTCTAACTATTGCTTCTTGACCTGCATACAGGTTTCTCAGGAGGCAGATAAGGTGGTCTGGTATTCCCATTGCTTTAAGAATTTTCCACAGTTTGTTGTGATCCACACAGTCAAAGGCTTTAGCATAGTCAATGAAGCAGATGTTTTTCTGGAATTTCCTTGCTTTTTCTATGATCTATCGGATGTTGGTAATTTGATCTCTGGTGCCTTTGCCTTTTCTGAATCAAACTTGAACATCTGGAAGTTCTCAGTTCATATACTGTTGAAATCTAGCTTGGAGAATTTTGATCATTACTTCACTAGCATGTGAAATGAATGCAATTGTGAGGTAGTTTGAACATTCTTTGGCATTGCCCTTCTTTGGGAGTGGAATGAAAACTGACCTTTTCCAGTCCTGTGGCCAGTGCTGAGTTTTTCAAATTTGCTGGCATATTGAGTCAAGCACTTCACCAGCATCATCTTTTAGGATTTGAAATAGCTCAGCAGGAATTCCATCACCTCCACTAGCTTTGTTCGTAGTGATGTTTCCTAAGGCCCATTTTACTTCACACTCCAGGATGTCTGGCTCTAGGTGAGTGATCACAGCATCGTGGTTATCTGGATCATTAAGATCTTTCTTGTATAGTTCTTCTGTATATTCTTGCCACCTCGTCTTAATATCTTCTGCTTCTGTTAGGTCCATACTGTTTCCTTTATTGTGCCCATTTTTGCATGAAAATGTTTCCTTGGTATCTCTAATTTTCTTGAAGAGATCTCGTCTAGATCTCTATGCCATTATAACAATCTCAAAACTAATCTCCATACCCCTCATCTCTTGGTGCTTCGGTGTACTCTAACGTGGCTGCCAGATAACCTTGTGAAGTTATGACTCCTTAAATTATTCCCCTGCCTTCAAACTTCAAATTTTCCCCTCTTCATAATTTATGGATAAATTCATCATGTTGACAGTCAAAGAATGTCAAATCATAGCTTCATCCCCTAGTAATTTGTTCTGCTTCAATAAAAGTGATTTATTAGAAGTTTCCTGAATATTTTCCTAACTTCTCCAGCTTAGAGCTTCATTTGATGGACTTTCTCATCCTAGAATACTATTCCTTTCCCTACCCAACAAAATCCTATCTATCTTCTTTGGTTATCTCAAATTCTACTACCCCCTAAAGTTTTCTTGGGCCCTCCAGGCCTCATGGTACATTTTATGTTTTTGATCCCACCTATTTAAACCATCCTATACTTAATCTTTGTTTACAAGTCTAATCTCATGAAAAATGGTATTCTCCTATAGCCAGGTATTTTGACTTACTATCTTTCCATTCCAGAAAGCCCAATACAGAACTCTGCACATAAAAATTTAATAAGCATCCAGTGAATTTATTGGAATTGCATTTTAGCAAAAATTGTCATAACACTATAGATAGGGAGATACAAATGGCCTGTTTGCTGGTCATACAACTCTTTCCACATCAAGTAAAACAGAGGCCTCCTTTCTTCCCTTCAGTTCATGTTACCTTAACTCACATATTAATGATGCTGTAAAACTGGGCAATAATGTTACCATTCACAGTTTTATAAAATTGGCAAAGAGATGATACAGACACAAGCAAGTGTGGCCGAAACACTGTAGCAGAAACACAAGAGGCATGATTACTGTCTGGGATGGGAGAAGGAGTTAGTGGTTAGGCTCCAGCTGCCAAGCTGGGCTGAGTTATGACTATACCTAAGGTTGTAGAGATACATGATACAGAGATATGTAGCAAGAGAAATACAATGGCACTTAACTCTACTTCTGAAGTTCATCCTATACAGCAGTATTATTCAGTGCACTAAAAGCAAAGACGTCTAAAAGTAATTCCAAAATAAACCTCCTAAACCTGATGAAGACCCACTATACTAAATTCTATTTAAATTAATTTCATAAAAAGTACCTTGCTGTTATTCAAAATCTGATGTTCTGTTAATACGGCATGTATTCTAATTAACAGTATTATCTTTTGAAAATTAAACATACCTTTAGAGACCGAACTGAATCGTCAGCCAGACCAATCACGTTAACATAAAGTAAATTGCTATGCTTCAGGAAGAGAACACAATGATCCTTAAACATGTCCAAGTCTACAACTTTGGTATTTCTCTTCATTGTGAAAAACAAATCCCAATTCATAATAGCAGGGGTATCAGCTGCTGTTCTCATTAGCTGTGTGGAACAAAATTAGACGAGATCTAGGTATCAGAAATGATGACTACAGCATCCAGAGATGAAACCACTGAAAACCAGACCTTATTAGTCTGCACTGTTTATGAAGAGCTGAAGGAACTTAACTCTGCATCAGGGCTGAAGTGTGAACATCACCTTATGAATGAGCCCTGGCTAGCCTGCTGGGTGGGTATGATGCAGTGCTTAGCTGATGGTCAAGCACTGAGAGCCAGTGGGGCCTTGGTGAGGCCTCGGCCCCTTGACTGTGGAGCCATCACTGAGCCTAACTGAGACCAGCAGAGGAACTGCCTGAGATCAGTCCAAACTGATCTCAAAATCTCGTTTATAAAGTTTGAAAAGTTTGTTAAGCCACTAAATTTGGCTTTGATGACTAACATTATTTAGGATAGGGAATGTTTTCCTTTGCTAACCTTTTTGGGCATAGTGAAATATGAAGAGGTATATTAGCTCTGAGGGAAGAGAAATGGGATTGGTTATATACAGGAAGGTAGCATCAGTTTTTAATGACCCAAAGCTTATGAAACAATAAACTCTTAGAGCAAGAAATGTTGATGTTACTGTAACACTTCCTAACAGCCTAAATGGGGACCACAAAAATACAGGATTTACCTTGAATTCTGTAGGCTCGCCAACATTAGTGAGAATGTATAACTCATCATCTCTATGTTCCACATAGTAAAGGACCCCATGGATTCGCTTCTGGATAAGTACTGGTGGGTCCCAAGGGCTCAGGCCATCTATCAACCACACCTCAGAAGTGGTCTTGCTCATGATATTCATGGTGAGAAAACGACTGTCTTTTGTAAGATAAAGGAAGACAAAAAAACTATGCAGAAAAAAGAGAGGGAGAGAGAGAGAGAGGAAAATCGAATAAATTTCAAATGTAAGCTATCATTGTTAATGACAATTTCTCACTGGTATTGAGTATATATATTAATTTCTAATGCACACAGAAAAGAAAAACTCCTTAGTGAAATACTGCTTGTAAAAACTGGCTATTATTTTTTCTCATTTCCTCCTCAAAGGCATTCAAAATAATTTTTCTTTAACATTTTATTATGAATATTTTTCAAAACCCACCACTAAGATTCTATACCTGCTAACATTTTGCAGTACTTCCTTTATCACATATTTATGTATCTTTCAATCCATCTTTTTAAAAAAAAATGCATTTCAAGGTAAACTACAGACATCATTTAACACTCAACCACATTAATAGATTACAGGGGTTTTTGCTGAGAAGAGGAAATAAACTTCCTGGAGAAGATATGTAATTGTAAGGAAGAAAAGAGACAAAATTTTCTTTGTTTTTCCTTTGAATGCATGTTGGATATCCTTTTTTCCTACTTCCCCAGTTTTTATAACTAAACAAACAACAGGAATAAAAACCCTCACAATCTCACTAAACTAAAACATTTTTTAAATTTTAATTTTTCTATTTTTCCTTCCAGGGCTTATTTGTATTTTATACATGTCTTTAAATAGATATAATTAAAATACAGATGCACTTTTGGATTCTGCATTTCTTACTACACATATTATCATCTTTCCCCACATTAGTTATACAGTTTATGATCATTATTTTTAATGGCTTCTTAATATCAAGTTGAATTATCATAATTCTTAAAAACTTAGCTATTTCATTGTAATAAATATAAAAGGGAACATATCATGAAGATAGTTTTCATCTCCATAACTTTTATAATTATTTCCTTAGGATAAATTCTTAGTAATAGAAATACTATTTTAATGATTAGGAGTATTTTTATGACTCAATAAATCAAAGACTATCCCAAGAGCATTATACTAATTCATATTGACACACTGGATGCCTTTAAATATTGCATCTACATTTCCTTATTATGAAAGTAATTCATACTGAAAATACTAAGAAATATAAAGACAGATGGTATGTTTTAGTTGCAAGACAGAAAACAGTCTATAATGAAAGTCATTGGTATAATGTAATAAATTACTAGCATAAACTGTCATTTCCAAAAGACAGTCTTGACAAATGACACATAAAATAGTGGGATCACAGGAATAGTTCTAGTAAATTCTCATTAATAGAATCCTCGTCAGAAAAAAAAGCAATGACAGTGTTACTGGATCAAGGATATTAGTTCTATGGGCTGGAATAATTTCTCCAGACCTCAAGTTCTTTATATGAACTTGGGGTTGTACAAGATTTTCTTTAAGGTCCTTGTCAGGTTTGAGATTTTATTATGTGAAGGGTTAATTTTCTTGTTTGGAGTATCAATTTTACACTCACAGATTGGTTTTTAAAGCTCTTTTTTTTTCTCTTGCAAAATCTGTTGAGACATTGTCCAAATCATACTGTTAAATGATGTATAAGATGACAGGACTCTGGTGTTAAGAAATAATTTGTTTCTTATAAATCATTTGGAAAAGTACATCTGGGTAAGAGTTAAGGAACTTTGACAGATTATTATTATCATTTCCTTCCCAGCCTGGTTAAGTGGTAATATGAGGCATAAGTCCTGAAGCAAAAAGAATTAACTTTAAGGAAGAATTACCAGATTACTGGGGAAAGTAAAATTTAAAGACCAAAGTATATCATGGCTCAAAGCAAAGCAATTTAAATTTTAGATAATCTACATGAAATAAATAGTGAATTCTGTGTAACTGATATGGTTAATCTAGTTATGACCTACAAGAGATTCATAAGTACTGCATGACAATGCTATTTAAGTGTTAAACTAAGAACTCCTCTCGTGTCAGTACAGAGAGGATGTTAGTAATTCAGCACCTATAGTCTAATGATATATCTGTGTTTACTCTGAAGTTTGAATATAACTAGTTTCCAATTTTGAATCTAAGTCACTTATAAAAGAATGCTTTGCTCACCTTAGCCTTATTATATCTGATTCCACAAAATCAATGTTTTAACTCAACCAAGAACAACACTTTAGATAACCAGAGAAATATGCTGAAAATAAAGACTTAATTGAATTGTTCTAGTACCTTGGGTCTTTTTCTGTGTAAAAACGTTCATTACGTTTGTTATCACCAAAAGTGGCTCGATATACATCATGACAGCGAAGGTTCCTCTGGAAGGTGTAGAATAAAACATCTTCATCTTCTTCATCCTTTACCCATTCTAAAAGAAAATAATTAAATAATTATATATAGCCACCTATTTACAGTTAAAGAAAAAAAGGCACAGTGCATTCTGAGTGTCAAACAGAAGAGATGCGTAAGTTTATCTCTGGCAATCTAAATTGAATACAGGTTTGATTATATCTAACCCTGTTATTTCCAAAGAATAAGATACTACTACATCAATTCTAAGTTTTGTAGTTATCAGTTTCAAGGTACTCAAGTTTCTAAATAAGAGTTGAACACTCAATATTTAGGAAAGACTTTGGTAAAGTCACATCTGCTTTCAGCAGATCGATTATGTTTAAATTTCATGCTCTTGTGCTTAGACGTTTGGTCGTGTCCGACTCTTTGTAACCCCATGGACTACAGCCCACCAGGCTCCTCTGTCCATGGGATTCTCCAGACAAGAATACTGGAGTGGGTTGTCCTGTCCTCCTCCAGGGGATCTTCCCAACTTAGGGATCAAACCCAGGTCTCTCGCACTGCAGGTGGTTTCTTTACCATCTGAGATACCTGGGAAGCCCATATTTAAGTTTGTAGAAATACTGGATCACTTCCTCTCATGCCTAAATGTTTTTGTGTTTTCAAGTTACAGTTTATCTCAAACTAAGCTTTAAAAAAAATCTTAGTTTTTAATTGGTGGAAAATTGCTTTATAATTTTGTGTTGGTTTCTGCTGTATAACAACACGAATCAGTCACATGCTGGTGTTTTCTAGATCCTACCGGAAGCTGTAAATTAAAGTATTCATACAATTACGTCATGACTGCCACCTGGCTGACAGTGACTGAAAGACATCATTGTATAACATGCTTTCTGATTTTAGAGGTTAAATGTACAAGAGGTATGTCTTAGAAAAAATTTGATAGGATATAATTCTAATTCATTGTAAAAACATTTCTTTATTAAACAATGGAGAAATTTATGGCAGAAAATGAAAGGGAGGATAAAGTCTCTGTGTGTGTGTATATATATATATACACACACACACATACACATATATATATAATCACTCAATGATAAGTGATAAAATTTAAAGTTGGTTATACTGGTAAAAATATCATAACTTTAATGATGAATAAGTTAGTTCAGGGAATTCCTTGGTCATCCAGTGATTAGGACTTGGCACTTTCACTGCCAGGGTGTGGTTCAGTCCCTAGTCAGGGAACTAAGATCCCACAAGCTATGTGGTCGAAAAAACAAACAAACCAAAAGTTAATTTATCTTGTTCCAGAGTTCCTTGGTAGAGACCCCAGCTACAATGGCTGCACAAGATGATGGGAAATTAAAAAAATACCCTAGCCTAAAATTGAATAAAATATTAAGATGTAATTTATATGTGAACATGTACTCTAAGTAATAGCAAAGAATATTATTACTGACACATTACTGATAAGGAGCCTGGTGGGCTACAGTTTACAGGGTTGCAAAGAGTCAGACATGACTGAATTGACTTAGCATGCATGCACTGATATATATTACTGATACATTAACATACACTGTGCAACCTAGACTCTGATTATAATACTTTTAAAAACACGGACATGAATTTGGATATTTAACTAAAGAAGGGAAGGTCTCCTGGTTAAGAGGCACAGAGGAAGGTATGGAGTCCACAAGGATAAACAGATCAGGCATTCATCTTCTGATTCATTCATGTGGGCAAATAAAAATGTCTCAAAAGTGTAGACAATTCTCTTGCTGTTGTCTTTTCAATGTTTTAGTTGGTGTCTTACCAAAACTAGACACATTTGGGAAAGAAGCTTCCATTACAGGCTGATCACTGAGCTTCACAACTATACAAGTAGATGCTTCAGAATCCTCAGTTCTTATCTTGGCAGCTACATATTTTTCATCAGGAGCAACTCTGATACAGTCAATGAAGGGCTGCTCTAATTTAAGTTCCTCCAAATTGAACAAAACTTCATAGTTATCATTGTCTGCTGCATAAAGAAAAAAGTAGAGGAGATAATTCCATAAGATATACTTAAAATTTTTTAAAAACTATATTTCAGTGTTTTAGAGTAGCATTCCACTTCTGTAAGATGCTACATTATGGCTTCCTTCAGCATTGACAGTAGCTTGATGTGTGTAGAGAATGGCATTTGTTATTTAATATTACAATATCCTATTCAGTATTACTCTATGCATCAGCCTATGTGATGTTACTTGATACAGTTAGTCTAATATTTATAGACCATATAGAACCTAGGAAAGTAAGAAACTGTGACACTAAGTAATCTATGTTGTGCCTAGCATAGTAACTGGGATTTGGTAGAGGCTCAAAAAATGCTGGTTCTCACCTCCATTTTCTCTGTCAAAGCTTCTGAGTGTTAAGTATTAATTCTAGCTTAGGCAAACCCAGATATTAAAAGCTAGTCATTTAAAATAAAGATAAAAATCAATAATCAAAACCTATTTTTTATATCTTTGAAAATCAATACCAGCCTTTTAGGCAGCATGTATAGGGACTGAGTGGGTACCAATCATTGTCCCTTCTGTCCTGGGAGTATACACGGACCACCACACCAGCGCACCCCATATCATCGGGATAATGGCCACATATGTTGAGGAAAGCAGCAGCAAGCATACACAGTAAAAGCAGCCCTTAATTTCCGACAAGACAGAGTAGGAGAAGGACTTGAGTTCACTTCCTCTCATGAAAACACCAAAATCACAACTAACTGTTGAACAACCACTGACCCAAAAGACTGGAACCTATCAAAAAAACATACTTTACATCCAAAGACAAAGAAGAAGCTACAATGAGACAGTCAGGGGTTGGGGTGGGGGAACGCTTTCATGATATAATCAAATCCCAACCATTGGGTGGGCAAGCCACAAACTGGAAAAATAATTGTATCACAAAGGCTCTCCCACAGGAGTGAGAGTTCCAAGTCCCATGGCAGGCTCCCCAGCCTGAGGGTTTGGCATTGGAAGGAGCCTCCAGAGCATTTGGCTTTGAAGGCCAGTAGGGGCCTGAACACCAATGCTGGACGGTGTGTGGAGAAAAAGGAACCCTCCTACACTGTTCATGAGAATGTAAATTGGTACAACCACTACAGAGAACAGTATGGAGGTTCCTTAAAAAACGAAAAACAGAACTACCATATGATCCAGCAATCCCCCTGGGCATATATCCAGAGAAAACCATAATTCAAAAAGATACATGAACCCCAGTGTTCACTGCAGTGCTCTTTATAATAGCCGAGACTCAAAGCAACCTAAATGGCCAGTGACAGGGGAATGGATGAAGATGTACAGATATAGATACACAATGGAATATTACTCAGCCATCAAAAAGAATGACACAATGCCATTTGCAGCAACATGGATGGACCTAGAGAGTGTCATACTAAGTAAGTCAGATAGAAAAAGAGAAGTTTCATATGATATCACTTAATATGTAGAATCTAAAAAAAAAATGATACAAAGAAACTTATTTGCAAAAGATAAACACGCTCACAGACTTTGAAAACAAACTTAACGATACAAAAGGGGAAATGTAGAGGGGAGGGATAAATTAGGAGTTTGGGATTAACATATACACTACTATATATAAAACAGATAATCGACAAGGACCTAATGTATAGCACAGGGAACTCTACTCAATATGTTATAACAACCTATATGGGAAAAGAATCTGAAAAATGGATATATGTATGTGTGTAACTGAATCACTTTACAGTACATATGAAACTAATAACTGTAAATCAACTATACTGCAACAGAAAATACAAATTACAAAAATCAATACCAAATTTCTCATGAAAAATGTGAAATCAGAAAAATCAAGTGTTTCTTAAAAAGGAAAACTGTACGGTACCTTCTTCATCTTTGGAACGAACCAAGCAGCAGCCCTCTTGATAATAAACGAAACCACCATGTTTAATCTGACAATGTAAAGAAACAAATGGTTTATTTAATAATAATAATTTATCTACTAGTTTAAACACAATTTAATTAATTGTTTAATGGTCTGACTATTCAAGATGAAGAAATGAGATCTTTTATAAAAGCAGACCTGTTGAAGTCTATGAATAAACATAAAAAAAAATCAAATGGATATAAATATATAATACAGTGATCAAGATATGGTTTCCATATGTTTCCAATCATTGGAGGCATTTCTAATACATAAATGAAAGAAACAAAGAGAAGGCAAAACAAAACCTATGTCAGTTCTCATGAATGTACGAACCACGTTAGCTTTATTTTTGGAACATTTGACAATTAGCAGACATCAAGTGGCATCGTTAAGATAAACCAAAATTATGCAGATGCGAAAACCATGACTGAAGACTAGCCTGAAAACCCAGTCAATACCTTTCTGAGATTCCTTCCTCTAAAATATGCTGTCACTGCCAACTGTTCATGGTTTGATCTGACTGTACACAAAGCATCTTACCCTCTGTAGA
This sequence comes from Capra hircus, assembly GCF_001704415.2. Classification (NCBI taxonomy): domain Eukaryota; kingdom Metazoa; phylum Chordata; class Mammalia; order Artiodactyla; family Bovidae; genus Capra; species Capra hircus. Next base: position 26,396,118 of record NC_030818.1, read on the forward strand.
GGTGACAGATAAAGGCAATTTGAGAGAGAGAAAGACCATTACCAATACATGAATCATGCTCTTGTCTAATTCCTACATATTAAATGCAACTGATTGACTGATATGATATTAGGCAGCTTAAGACATTTACTACCTGCTAGTTAAATGGTGTGATTTGAATCTGGAATTTCTGATTCTTTGTTGTTCAGCCACTAAGTCATGTTGGGCTCTCTGTAGCTCCATGGACTGTATTGCTATTTTCATTCTACTGTGTATGCAATTTTCACTCATAAGCTGTGGTTCTGTTTTCCATTCTTATCAAAAAATTTTTCAAAAAAGAAATTTAACATGTATGTTCAGTCATTTTCAACTGAATATCTATGAGTGTGGTAAACACAAAAAGGTCAAGCAAATACTTGGCTTTCCTGGTATTAAACTGTTCAAAGTGAATTTTCTTTTATTAAAAAAAAAAGTATAGCTAGAACAATCAAACACTTTTCAAATAATGAAGCACTGACTTAGTTTCACTTGAACTTCTCACTAGAATTATTTTTAAAAATTTAAAAGCAGAATTGGTTTCCAAAGCCAAAATTAATACAATATGCTTGGAAATTCATCTTGGCTTTGATCTTTACAATTTATTTAAAGGATCATAATTAGCTTATTCTTTGTTCTTTAAGTTTTTCAGCACATATTAAAGGCCAAAATCAGTCTAATTTGGATGTGGGCTTATGTTTATAAATCATAAACATTATAAATCATAAGGTATTAATTAAAAAAAAAATAAGGTATTTCATTTGTATCCCCACTGGTAATATAAGGTTTAAAAAAACAGAGATGAGATACGTTACCTCTGCATTGATGATTTCGTATTCTTCTTGTGGCTGTGTTTCTAATTTTGCTCTCACTTTTTCAAACGCATCCATGTTTTCTGAAAGGGGTTTTTCGTTTCCCTGTTTACTAGACAGAAAATTCTGGAAAAAAGTTTTATCAGTATGATCATAATATTTCAACTAGAAAAAAAAAAACTTTCACCTTTTAAAGATAATTCTTATTTCCTTCTCATGCAAATACAACATTAGATGTATACCTATGAAATAAACTGCGTTTCACAGATCTTATATATTGTTTCATAAGTTTAATAAGTCATTTCCCCTTTTTCAGTTAAAAATGTAAAGAAAGAAGATGAGGTTGATACTTAATGACTACAAAAGGAAATGGCACCCCACTCCAGTACTCTTGCCTGGGAAATTGCACAGAGGAGCCTGGCCAGCTACAGTCCACGGGGTCGCAGAGGTGGCCACGACTGGGCGCACATGCACACGTTACTTTAAATGTGTGAGTCCTGAAGAGGCAGAGGTACTAGAAGTTCAGAGGACTGTTCAGAAATACTATGGGAAAGCAATAAATGAAACCCTATGAACACTTAAACACATTTAATAGCCAGGTGTGAGAAGCAGAAGTCTGCTGAATTTTATAAAGTACTAAAAGACCTCCTAAAATGAGAAAAAAGCCGAAGGCAGAGGAAGACATTAACATTATCAATAAATGTTCATTATTATTTTATTCACAGCAAGAGTCATGATAAGAAGTTTTCGTTACTTTCTATCTTCACTGGCTGTAATTTTCTTCTCTTGTGGGGATAAGGAATCCTCCAAATAGAACTATTTATCAGATTAAATGGTGAATTAAGGCTTTATAAAACAGAACTTCTCTTTTGAGATAAAGAATCAGATAATATATTCATCTTAAAAAAGGAAGAATAAGGAAAAATAGTGGAAAATTAGTGAGTAGAGATACAGGTGAAAGCTAAATAAAGCACTGTGTCTTATTAGGAGTCCCCAATAAGCTAAGAGCTTAAGTTGATGTCTGCTGAGCACATAAATATCATATGAATGATTAACATTTGGGTACAGCAAAAATTTCAGTTCTCAAATTAAAAAAAGGGTTCAATAATTCAATATACCATGAGTTTGCCTTGCCTAAAGAAAAGAATTCTAGTTGAGATTTTCAATGTCACCTTTCTGCCAAAGATGACAGCTGTACAGTGATTTGTGCCAGAGGGGCACTAAGCCTTTGGTAAGGACCTCCAACAGCTGGTTAATATGTATTGCACAAGTGTGTCCATGATACTTTACCAACAGTGTGGCGAATGTAAATGATATAGTCTATATCACAAAGAGTTTATAATCTAAAATTAAACACAAGAATAAAATAGAAAAATCACCAAAGCAAATTAAATGGAAAATTAATCATTTTCACAAAGTTTTAAGACTTTTGGGGATGCTTTATGATTTGGATTAGATTCACATTAGCTATAATGGTCGTTGCCCAAGTTATTTACTCTGTACTTCAATAATATAATTAATGCGCTTGAGTAACACGTTCAAATACTAGAGGCCCCTATGTTTACCTTTTTTTTTTTTTTAAGTATCTCTACAAAATTGGTGTTGATCTTTAGTGAGGCAAAATATCTATACCAATAGATTCTTATTATCATCTAAAGCATGAAACAGATCACTAGAAATCCTTCTTGAAACTACAACTTAGTGATTAGTTAGTTCAGTCGCTCAGTCGTGTCCAACTCTTTGCGACCCCATGAATCGCAGCACTCCAGGCCTCTCCGTCTATCACCAACTCCCGAAGTTTACCCAAACTCATGTCCATCGAGTCGGTGATGCCATCCAGCCATCTCATCCTCTGTCGTCCCCTTCTCCTCCTGCCCCCAATCCCTCCCAGCATCAGGGTCTTTTCCAATGAGTTAACTCTTCTCATGAGGTATAGGAGCTGATTTTTTATTTCCAGATATATGCTTATCTGTTCTGTTAATTCCTATTATAATTAGAGTCAGGAGAGCTACAAAGAAAGTACCTCTTTCTACTACCTTGCAGCCCCTAGCACATTCCAAACCAGGAGCTGGGCTCTGCCGCTTTTCAACACTGGTTCTTTATTACTGAGAGCCGTGGCTAAGGCAGGACTAAAGGCAACAAGGCTGGGCCCAATACCTGTCCTCCTACACTTACCTTAAACAGTCTTAATTTTTTTTCTGTGTCACAAATCCAAATAAACTGAGTATATCTGAACCAAAAAAACCCTGAAATCAACAGAATTTTGAACTGCCTTAATAAAGTAGAAGTAGAGTTCAAACATTTTGTAAATGATTCCTCAAAAGGAAATACTACCAGGGAAACTGAGATTTTATATAATATTCACAAAGTACTCCAAGTTGGTTTTGGTTTAAGTTCTGTCTTCAACAATACTCACTGGATGTTCCAAGCTTTCATTTCAATGCTAGCTAGCATTATCATTAGGGTATGCAGCTAAACTCGATTTTAGCCAAGTATCTTAATACATTAACAGTTCATTGGTTTTAAGGGCATAAACTGCCTAATGGAGCTGAGCTGAGGAGAGCTTTAACTTTAAATTTTAAGAGCTTACATGTACAGTGTCACTTTATTAATGGAAAAAAGAACCAGTCTTCCTCATCTTCTGGGTGGCCTACTACAAAACCATTTTAATAATGAAAACTCTTAAGATAGAAAAATGGAATATGTAAACTTTATTACAGCAACATCACTGAACTCTAAAGACAAAAATCACACAACAGAAGAAAGAACACTGGGCAGCTCTGAGTAAAGATGGTGCCATTAATAAATGGCTAATTCCAAGTCTGGGACAGGGAGAGTAAAAAGTAGGCTTAGGGCGTTTTGTGTTAGAAAGCAAGAAATGTTCAAAGGTTTATGGAGATGCGTGAAAAGAACACAAGGGCCAGTTTGAGGGGGTTCCTACTAGCCACATTTAGGGCAGTTTGAGCATCAAAAATAATAATGACTGTAAATGATCACTTTAAAAACTCACAAAAATTTAAAAAGAAGTAAAAATAAAAACACACGCCAAACTAAAATAAAAAAATAAAAAGACTACAAAAAGGGGGGAAAACGTTTTTTACAGAATAATACTAGCTAATAAATGTAGAAAGAATAACAGAAATAGAAAAACATTAGCAACCCCCACTGAAACAAGTGATTAGGGTAAAGATTATCCATGGTTATTAAACTCATTAGGTGAAATGATACTGGGTAGTAAAATATTTGCACAAAGTATTACCCTACATTCTACTTAGTAATTGCAAAGGGAATAATGGCCCCTTAACAATGGAGAGAACTAGCAATTATCACCTTTATTGAAATTATTAAGCTTAGCATATGAACAGTGGGACAAGCTGACATTATGAGTCCCCTGAAATTACGCAATATGGAGAATTTCAATTTAAGACAGAAAAAGAGAAGAGTAAACCTAAAGTAAGTAGAAGAAAGGAAATAAATTTAATTTGTTTCAATGAAATTGATAAAGAAACTAAAGAAAGGACCAACAAAATAGAAAAAGTTGGTTCTTTTAAAGATGTACTAAGAAAGACATGGGAGGCTGACAGGGAGGCCCAGGACAAGGAGGCCTGGAGTGCTGCAGTCCAAGGGGTCACAGAGTCGGACACAACTTAGCGACTAAACAAGAAGAAAGACATGTATAAAACTTGACTTAAAAAGACAAAAGTATTAGAAATGAAAAAGATGGCATAATTACAGATATAACAAAGATTTTTAAAAATTACAATAAAGTTCTTTATGCTAATACATTTGAAAATATGATAAAATGGATAATTTTTCAGAAAATAAATTAGCAAAACTGATTCAAACAACGGAAGAGCTGTATAAGCCAATAACTATCAAACAAATTGATAATTAAGTGTCCCTTTATAAAACAGACACAAAACCCAGGTAAGTTCAAGGGTAGCTTTCTCAAATCCTCCTCTCATATATTAACTATTTATGGAAAAAAAAAAAGGCCAACTATATAAAACCATTCCATTAATTTTATCAGGCTAATATAACCCTGACACTAAAACTAGACAGTGACAATATAAGACAACGAAAAATCAATCTTACTATAAAATATGGATTGAAAAACTCTAAAATAAAAGATCAATGTATTTTAGAAAAACACAAAACAAAAACAATAGTGATAATAAAATCCTATGTGACCAATGAAGATTTATCTTAAGAGTGAAAAGATGGTTCAACACTAGAAAAATCTATCAATGTAATCCCAAATAAAGGAAATATATCTTAGGCCCATTTTGATTAATGCAGAAAAAAATTAGAAAATAATCGATACACTTAAAAATCATAAAAATCTTAAACTTCCTTAAGAAACATCCCTGTGCTGTTTTAGGCAGACCTTGTTTAACTTATATGCAGAGTACATCATGAGAAATGCTGGACTGGAAGAAACACAAGCTGGAATCAAGATTGCCGGGAGAAATATCAATAACTTCAGATATGCAGATGACACCACCCTTATGCAGAAAGGGAAGAGGAGCTAAAAAGCCTCTTGATGAAAGTGAAAGAGGAGAGAGAAAAAGTTGGCTTAAAGCTCAACATTCAGAAAACGAAGATCATGGCATCTGGTCCCATCACTTCATGGGAAATAGATGGGGAAACAGTGGAAACAGTGGCAGACTTTATTTTTTTGGGCTCCAGAATCACTGCAGATGGTGACTGCAGCCATGAAATTAAAAGATGCTTACTCCTTGGAAGAAAAGTTATGACCAACCTAGACAGCATATTCAAAAGCAGAGACATTACTTTGCCAACTAAGGTCCGTCTACTCAAGGCTATGGTTTTTCCTGTGGTCATGTATGGATGTGAGAGTTGGACTGTGAAGAAGGCTGAGCGCCAAAGAATTGATGCTTTTGAACTGTGGTGTTGGAGAAGACTCTTGAGAGTCCCTTGGACTGCAAGGAGATCCAACCAGTCCATTTTGAAGGAGATCAGCCCTGGGATATCTTCGGAAGGAATGATGCTAAAGCTGAAACTCCAGTACTTTGGCCACCTCATGAGAAGAGTTGACCCATTGGAAAAAACTCTGATGCTGGGAGGGATTGGGGGCAGGAGGAGAAGGGGACGACCAAGGATGAGATGGCTGGATGGCATCACGGACTCGATGGACGTGAGTCTGAGTGAACTCTGGGAGATGGTAATGAACAGGGAGGCCTGGCGTGCTGCAATTCATGGGGTCGCAAAGAGTCAGACACGACTGAGTGACTGAACTGGACTGAACTGATGCTAAGCATCTGTTCATGAGGTCGCAAACACTTTCACTTTCATACTAAGCATCTGTGAAACCCTTTGCAAGACTTGTCTCCTACGTTCCCTGCTTCTAATTCCTCTCTATGAGCCCAGTAAGATTTTTGCCCTTCTCATTCCAGTGACTGCTCTTGTCAAGGTCACTGATGACCCCTACATCAAGAAGTACCGATGTTAATTCTAGGTAATCACAGTACTTGAGAGCTATCAGCATCATCATTCAGTTGATCACTTCCACCTCCTAAAAACACTTCACTTGGCTTCCAGGCTTCACTTCACTTCACATTGCTTGCCTTCTATTTCACTGGCCCTTCTCAGTCTCTTCAGCTAGTTCCTACTCAACTCCTTGGCTCTTAACATTAAAATGCCCTGGACCACTTCTTTTATCTGTAGTCTGCACTAATTCCCTTGGTGATCTCAAACAGTCTTATGATGCTAAATAGTAAATGCTGTTGATTTTCTAGGACTCCTATATTTATATCTCTGGCCTGATCCTTTTCCCTGAACAGGGAAACTGACTACAATACTCATTATTTTCTACTTGGACTTCTAACAATTAAAAAAAAAAAAAAAAAAAAAAGTCCAGCACTGAATATCCAATATCCCCATTTTCCCTCTCCCCACAAAAATCTAATGTTCTTTATGCAATTGTTCCTATCTTCATAAATGACAACTGTCTTTCCAGCTCCTCACGCTTGAAAGTTTTAGTTTTGTCTTTCTCTCTAGCAACCACTGATGTGAACATCTTGTCAATTCTACTTTCAAGATATATCTTGAATCTGAGCACATCTCACACCTTTACTATTCTGGTGATACCAGTATCATTTCTCTTTGGATTATTGCAAGAGCCAAAATGCTCTGTTTCTGCCTCTGCTTTCTACAGTCTATTTTCAACCAAGAAACTAGAGTGAACCTAAAGTCAGACCATATTACTCCTTCACTCAACATCCAACCCAAAGTTTTCCCATCTTGTTAAAGAGGAAAATGGAAAATCCTTATGATGGTCTAGAGTCCTAAAGAATTCTGCCCCATTAGAAAGCTTGCTGACCTCATCTGCTACTACACTCCTCCTATGTCCACTGACTCTGAGCCACACTGGGCTCCTTCATGTTTTTTGACCATGTCAAGCTTGCTTCCACCTCACTTTCTTAGAACTTACTGCCCTATGCCCAAACACCCACTTGAAGCTATTGCTCAAATGTAGTCTTTTTTCTCAGTTAGGCCTGCCCTGACCACTCAACCAAAATAAGAATTATTCCTAGCCCCAAATGGTTTATTTAATCTTTCCTTGTCCTATTTTATTTTTCATTGTACCTATTTTCTCTGATATACTATTTATTTTATTCATCTACTTCTTTATTCTTCTTCTTTCCCTAGAGAAATGAGATAAGGACTAGATCTTGCAAGGTCTTGAGGAACATGATTAGGAAAATGGGAGTTTATGTGTTAAGAGCTTCTGGGGACTTCCCTGGTGGTCCAGTGGTTAAGATTCCACACTCTCAATGCAGAAGGCCTGGGTTCATTTCTGGTCAGGGAACTAAGATCTCTCATGCTGCACGGTGTTGCCAAAAAATAAATAAAAATAAAGACACTAATTTCTTAAAAAAAAAAAAAAAAAAAGAACTTCTGGAAGGGTTTTTAAGCTGTGGAGTGACATGATTTAATTTATAAGATCACTCTTCCAAATGTATGAAAATGGGTTAGATGAGAAGAAGGCAAGCAAAGAACCTGGTTAGGTGGCTTCAACCAGTGACCCAGATGAAGGATGACTGAGTGATAATGGTAGAGATAGAGAATACGGACAGATTCACCATGTATTTTGGAGGTTAATGTGTTTCTGAAAGCATGTCAGACATGATGGTATATATGATTTGAGGTATATGAATATTTTATTAGAAAGAATATAACAAACACATCAGACTGATGACTATTATTCCTTGGGATAAGACAAGTCAGTTAAGCGAAAATAATTAAGTAAATAATAGCCCAGGTGGTATTGTGATATGGTAAAAATCAGGAAGCTAGGTATACACTGTTAATGGATGCGATGGCAGGTTAATGTTTTCCCACATTCTGGCTTGAACAAGTGCATACAGAGCAACGAGACAAAGAAGAGCTGAGTCAGGATTGGGAGAGTTGAAGTTCAAGTGTGGATAGTTTGAGAAGTCAGTAAGATGTCCAATTAGAGATTAATTCTGTGCAGCTCACAGGTGGATCTGGGATGAAGATAATAACTGCTATGATACTAAATCCAAGGGAATGGATAAAATTACTTAGGAAGAAATTAAAGAGAGTAAAAAAGCGCCAGAACCAAAGTCTGAGAAACTTCAAAGTTGAGAAGTCATATGGAAGAAAAGTCAGAAAAGGAGATTGAGGAGGGTTGGTTTGTAAGGCAGGAAAAGGAAAGCCAGGAAAACATGGACTCATGAGGCCAAAAAAGTGTTTCAAGGAAAGATTGGTCAAGGATGTCAAATCTGCTGAGAGCTTCTCTAAGAGGAAGAAAGGGAAGTGCCTACTGGGCTGAAATATGTTACATCTTTGGCAACAATGATGGGTTTTTAGTGGGGGTAGGAGCCATACTCCAGGAGGTTAAAGAATAAATGGAACGTGGAGGAAAAACCCAATAAAGAATTGGCACCTATAATGCAGTCCCCCTCCGTGAACTATTATCAAGAAAGGAAAAAAAAAAACTATTGTGAGACTACAGTTTTGTTCTTTCTGGCTTTCCCAAGTTTTGAACCTTCAGAACCAGTGATTCCCACAAATCACAGATCACTAATGCCAGTGAAGGAAATATCTGTCAACCTATCTTAGTGGCTGCTATAAGAACTGCTAATCTATATTGCAGAAAGAGTCAATGGACAAATGTTTAACCTTTTTTTCCCCTTATTTGGTTTTCTTTTTGTATCTCAAATGATCAAAAATTTCAGGAATTATTTCTGTAGGCAAAGCAGAACAGGATGATGTGAAAGATAAAAAAATGGGGTATCTGGTTTGATACTAGCCTTCGATTACTAGTTGGTGCCTTAGTGTAATGGAATAAGTTCATCTTGCCATCTGACTGATGTTAAATGGAAAGTCACAGTACCTGCCAGAAAGAGCTTCAGAAATGAATGAATTCAGTGAGGTTTAGGTCAGCAACATTTGATCACAAGTGTGTCTAGTTCCTAAATGCAGATCCGCCATCATTGGCAGACTGGGAATTTCAGAATTGCTTGAGGAACTTAAGAGAAAAAAACAGATCCCCAGGCCTCAGCCAGTAGATTCTGACCCAGCAGATGTGGGCTGAGACCCAAGAATTTGTATTTCTGAAACATTTCCCAGGATTTCTGATACAAAGCCAAACTGCAGGAGTTGGTACTATAGAGTTCCCAAACATATATATAGTTATTGGTGAGTTAACAAGGTAGAGATATAAAATAATGAAATTTTAGCATTTGGAAGACTTCTAGAGAGCACCAACGTGAAACTCACCCCTTTATTTCCAGTTAGAGAGATTAGAGTCCTGACATACCACGCATGGCTACAGCTCTTCTTTCTGGCATTTTTATTACACAGACTTCCCTCCCTTACTCCAAGAGTTAACTTATCTAAGCAAGTCTTTAAGTAAATATATTTTAATTTGCCTAAAAGGCACTAATTACTTTTTCTACTTTGCTATTCCCATTTGTTGTTGTTACTTAGCTGCTAAGTTGTGTCTGACTCTTTTGTGACCCTACAGACTGTAGCCCTCCAGGCTCTGTCCATGGGATTCCCCAGGCAAGAATACTGGAGTGGGTTGCCATTTCCTTCTCCAGGTTGTTCCCATAAGAGTAGACAAAGTTGAAACTGAGTGAATGCTTACTTAGCTGTGCACTTTTGACTACAGATCTCTTCACAGCTTCCCCAGGTCCCAGTGATCATAAAGGACAGGAACTACAGCTCTTAGATCACATAATTTCTCACAGAAGGAATGGTTGATGTGTGACATGCGAAAGCCAGACCATTACCAGGTGAAGGAATTATTAAGCCACTGAGGCAGGTTAAAGCTTCCAGACAACAGGGTTCTATGAAAGAGGACTGAAAAGTTGCTTCATGACAAGTAGAGGGAAAAAATAGTCCAACTCCTGCATAGGGTGTGAGCTAATCTTACAGCTGTCACTCTGAGGGTAATTCCTGCCTACTATTTATAAATTGAGACTAAGGATAAAAGCACAAGATAACAAAATGTTTCAGATACAATTCAAAATATAATGATATAAATGTCTAAAATGTGTCCAATAGGTAAAGTTTTAAAGTTTACCTTTCTCAAGTAGGACATGTGTACAAATACAAACGCAAAGGGTAAAAATGAAATAAAAGACATTGAAAAATTTGAGTAAGAAAGGAAAGTGCTAAACTAAACTAAGATGCTATAAAAAGAAAAATTTGGATGACCGAAATGTAAAGAGCAGAAGTCTAGGACTAAGATTAAAAAGTTGAAAGCAAACAACAATAAAAATGCCCCACAATAAATAAATATGAGCTACTGAAAGAACAAAAATGAAACAAAAAACCAGAAGAATTGAGTAAAATAGGATTAAAAAATCATTTTTATAAACAGAAGAAGCTGCTCAAGTGTCTATCAACAGATGAACGGATAAATAAAATATGGTTTATAAAAGAAGTATTATTCAGCCACTAAAAGGAACAAATTTCCCATATATGCTACAATATGGGTGAACTTTGAAAACAATGTAAGTGAAATAAACCAAACACAAAAGGACAAATATTATATAATTTCAATTATATGAATTATCTAACATGGGCAAATTATAGAGACATAAAGTAGGTTAAAGGTTTCCATGGTTCAGTAAAGGCAGGAGTGGGGAATTCTAGGTATATTTTTTTCAGGTGACCACAGGATTTTGGAAATAGTGGTAACAGCTGTTCAACACTGTGATGTAATTAATGTCATGGAATTATACACTTCAAATGGTTAAAATGGAAAATTTTGTTACATATACTCTACTACAATAAAAAAGTCAAAAGAGACTAAAAATATTAGTATGAAACTAGAAATTAAAATACGAAAATAACAAAATATGCTAAAATATTGCAAGAATATTACTCCTAAATACAATTTAAGGAATCTAAGGACATAGCAAGTATGCGGTAGGGGAAGTTATGTCAAAGGGGCAACAGCGCCAGCTGCTTAACTCAAATAACTAGGATGAGCACATAACTTGCCAACCTAAGGCACTTCTGGGAGGAAAGGGGACACTGTCAATAACTACAAATGGACAATAGGTGTAGACTGAAACTGTCAGAGGCAACAGAGGAAATGTGCTCATTCTACATACAAGGGCAATAGGTCCTCAAGGTTGAGGTCATGCTTGGGGGCTGGCCAGAGTACAATAGCCCGAAAGCATCTTCTAGAGGAACACAGTGGTCAAGAATGCAAATCCTTCTTTCAATTTTTAACAGAGAAGTAGCACAATTAAGTGGTTTTCACTAAAGTTTACTAATTTCGGCTTCATAAAACAATCAGCATATTATTAGATTTTATTAAGAGTTATTATAACAGTCCAGGAATTTTAGAAGGCAAATTATACTTTGAGCTGCACTGGTAGCACAGGAAGGAATCCTAAGGTGAATCATTTTTTATAAATGTACATTTTTACATATTACATTAGCGCTCTATAAATATATATGTATATATTCTTTTATACTTACATATGACTACAGACAATTGAATCTGACCATTAAAAAAATCAAACTAGATTTACTGAAAAAATTAGTAACTGATTTCCTACCCATTCTTTACTTTTAAGCTAAAATTAATATTAAAGGCCTACACAGAGGTTAATTTAAACAGTCCATACCTTACATAAGAAGTTCCGACTTGGGATGTTTCTTGCTAACTCTGAGATCCTGGGTTTATTCTGCAGACACTTGGTTAGGTGATATTTTTTCAATTTTATTCTATTGAAATAATGATCAGCGAAGTTACAGTGATTCAAGTGCTCTTTCTGCATGCATTTCCCAAGGTGAGGAATACTATACTTCAAAGCCTGGAGAAACAGTTTGCTCTTCTGCTGCATGGTATCAAAGTCCCTGGTTTACGCTCTCTTATGGGCTGCCAGCACATGAATGATTTTCATAGGAATGACTGTACAGCAGTGGGTTCTCAGAGCATCTAAGATCTGCAGCTCTTAACTTTCCCCTTTGGGGCTGTGTACCCCTCAGGTTACAAATAACTGCAGACAGCTGATAACTCAGGTTAAAAGTATTGAAAACTTGTACAAGTTAGTTTCATTCAAGTCATATTTCTTGGCAGATGTGACTTAAATGTCTCTTTAGTAAGGTCAATCTTATCAGGCTCAAACTATGCAGCACTGATTCTGGTACACACATGGGCAAACTAAAAAAAAAAAAAACAAAAATGAAAAAACAAAATAAAAATCTGCAATAAATACAAAGACTTAATGGGGGCGTCTCAGGAACTCTGAGGGCTTTTAAAGGCAAACCGGCTTTGATTTTACATAATTCAGATCTTATCTTTTATGTGTATTGGGTTGGTCAAAAAGTTCCTTCCAGTTTTTCACAAGATGTTATGGAGAAACCTAAATGAACTTTTCGGCCAACGCAATATATGCAGGATGAACTGGAAAAGACTAATTACTGAATAAAGGCAGAGAAGGGATTAGTATTTATTGAGTGTTTCCTACATGCCAGATGCTTTCATATACTTGATCTAATTTAAACTTCATAGGAACCTGATACAGTAGCTATTATGTGGATCTTACAGGTGAGCAAACTGTGGCTCAGGGAGGTTTAAGCAACTACCCCAGGTCACTTCTACAGAAAGTGATAGAGAAATGTCTATCTGCAAATAAAAACAACTGGACTTTGCTCTTTAGTTGCAAAAAACACTTCAGGATGCACACAGGAAATGTGATGCCATCTCTCTTCTGTTGGAAAGCCCATTCTTTCTAACCTATCTAGCAAGGTAAGTAAGGCTAGTGAGTAGTTAAGTCAGAGAAACCTGGATTCAGGTCTTCACTCCTGCACTTAGCACCCGTGCTTAGCTTCCTCCTGTGTAAAACAGAGATAATAACTCCACTAACTATTCTAAGAACGAAACAATAAGTTATGTTTAACCCTTAATCAAGTGCCTGGAACGCAGTAACCACTCAGTAACCCTTGGCTACTATTTTTTGGATAGGAAATATCTAGATATGTTGCACACTGTTGAATGTCATCATGAAAGTCTTCCACAAAATGTTTCTGGGTAGCAAAGGGAAAATACTGCGTCAGCTTTACCACAGCTCGGATCTGCTACGAAGTAGCAAAAATAAAGGAGAGTTGAAGTAGGGAATGAGCAGCCGATACCAGCAAAAACAAAGAAATTAAGTAAAGTATGAGAAAATAAAAGAAAGGCTCTAAATTACTACATCCCTGCCGGCAGCCCCCATCCATTCATCTTCCACCCGCAGGGAGAAGACAGCAGGTTAACGATGGGGGTAGGGCAGACACACGGGTGTTCCTGGGAGAACCTATTCGTTTTCCCTGTGCATCCGAGGCGAGAGAGTGGTACCATGTGTCACGCAGTTAAGTGACATCGGTCAAAAAGCTAGGACTAAAGGACTGAGGGATGGCTGGATGAGGAGAGGAAGAGGTGAAGGGACGAGACCCCCCAGCCTACGCCCCCCAATACGTACGCAAATTGAAAGTCAGCCTGGCTCTAGATACCGAAACGAGTAAAGGCACGCCCAGAGGACCCGAACCTCGCAGGAAGGAGTGCAGCTGTCACCTCGACCGCGTCCTGCCGAAGACTGCGTTCTGCAGCTAGCAGAACCACTGCCTACCCAGTGTCGCCGAGAGCTAGTTTGCAGCACGCGTTCTACGTAACCCCCAACTATCACGCGCTCTAAGCAGATTCCACCATCTTTATTGTGGTCAGGAATGGATTTTTCTCCTTCTGAGATCATTATTGCTCAAAATACAAATCTTTTGGATCTTTGCTAGTCTTCAGAACTCGAACTGAAACAGGAGAGAGGAGAACAAAAAGGGGCAGGGTCGCGCTAGATCTGCCACAGTTCTCGCACCCTCTGGTCTGCCCTCACTCAAGATGGCCACCAGCAAAATGGTGCAGTGCCGAGAGTCGCGCTGCCCTGGTTGCTAAGGAGACGCGACTACCGGAAATGCGGCATTCGGGGAGGGCTCGGGAGCTAGGGCAGAGGGAGGGAGGCCTGGCGTCACAGGTCCTGACTGGGAAGAAGTAGGCAGGTCCTGGCAGGGGAGAGCTGTGGCGGCGGGATCTTGGGTATAAGAGGCTCTAGCGGAATGGAATCTCAAGTCTCTGACGCCGCCGCCGGTCAAACAGAGCAGACGGCAGGCGAGGGCCAGGCAAACAGCGGCGCCGCTCCGGGACCCGCAGCCTCGGCGCCGTTGGGTGCCGCCCGGTGGAAGCTCCTGCGGCAGGTAAGGGAGAGCTCTCTTAATTCACTATTGCCTCTGGCCACTCCCCTCGCAAGCTATCTGTAGCTCCTCTTCCCTTGGAAGCTTGGGGAGTTCCCTCACAATTTTAGCGGGAGCCGCCTGAGGAGCGCCCCCTTGGTTCACCTACGGGTCCCACAAAAAAGGGAGGCATCAGGTGGCATCGGTAGGGAGGGGGCAGCCAGAGCTGAGTCCTGGGAAACTCCGAACTAAGTAGAAGATTCCTTCCTAGACATTAGTCTGCATCTGAGGGACTTTTCTTCTTGCCCGCCAGCAGGGTTGGTGGAACCGCCGCTCCGCAGCCCATACTGCCCTTTTCTGCTTCTGTTTTACTTTCTTCCCCTGGTTTCTTCTCCTTGTTTCTTAACTCCCAGCCTGTTTCTAGCCCCAAATCTGGCCCCTCTTTTGGTGATCAGCGTGGTTGACTGTGTAGGGACTGTGGCCTTGCACGTGTTGCTTCGGTTTCTTCCGTGGAGCTGAGCCAAGGGAGTTGTAAGAGCTGCCCCCGCCCACCCCTTCTCTTCCACGCGATAGTTACTTGTTTATCTTGTGGTTTGAAGTGATCAGTGAAATCCTTGCGTCTCTGTATGTTGTTTACTGGCGGTTATCTTTTAGCACTTCGAAGATGCCTCTGTTGCTGGTAACTTCAGTGGTGTGCCAGTTGGAAAATTTTCTTATTTGACATCACTGACACTCCTTGCCAAAGCGCTTGAAGTGAAATCTGTTGTTGATACCTCAATGTTATGCTTCTGCCTGGGGTTTCCTGCTGAAACCTTTATTCAGTAGGACACTTTGCGTTTCTGATTTGTGTTTTGAGAAGAGTTTCTCAGCTACTGCCACTTTATTTGATATTGTGTGTGTTTAGTATTTTGGGGGTTACTTTGTTTGCAGTTGTCTGGAGTCGTCTTTTCATACTGTGGCCTTACAGTGCTGTCATGACACACTCAAAGACCTTTTCTTTGCTGACACATTGACAGCCCTTGCAGAGCATTCATGATCTGGTTTTGCTATTAATGTTACAGATGGTATTATAGGATAATAAAATGCATGTCCTTATAGAGCATTATTGTAGGAACTTTCTGTAGTGAAGTAAACAAAGTTGAATTATCAAAATAGTAAATTAAGGCTTTAAATTGATCAATCAAACCTTATTATGATGACAAGTGATTCTTAGTAAAAACTCTAGTTGACCATCATTTATATTCATTCTGAGTTGCTGTCTACTTTAGCATAAAAGTGAGTTTCAGCCATGGCTGCCATTTGAACTCCCCTCACGCTTTGAAATTTAATGTTTTGGTATATTTGTGCTCACTGCTTAGAGTCTTTCTATCATCATCTCTACTTAATAAATGACTGTTCTTCCCTCAGACCTCTGTGTCAATCTCCTCTTATGTGACACCTCTGCTGACTCCTATGGGCTGAGTTAGACCCATAGGTGACTCTATGTGTAACCCCCTTTCACATTATTTAATGAGCATTTGATTAGAATCCATCTTTCTCACGAGAATAGAAATTCTCCCCGGGGAAAGATGTTATTTTATTAACCTCCATCTTCTGCACAGGGCCTGGGTAGTTAATTTTTAGTAGATAACTGTTATGTGTTGTAGAAAGCCTGAGAATAAGGACAGCCTTTAAGTGGCCCACAGGATCTTATCCTCAGTGTATTGTATCAGAGAGCTATCACTGAGTAACAAATAACCACACCATCAGATATTAATACATACATGTACTGTTGTATGCAATGCCATTACATACATCACATACTGTTGCGTACAACAGTGAGCATTTATTCTGTTTGTGGGCCACTAACAGGCTGCGATCAGCTGAGTGCCTCTAGGCTACATGCTTGGTCCACATGCCTCTAATCCTGAGATGAGTTAGCTCTCATGTTTTCATGGTGATGACAGAGGTATAAGAGAGCAAATGCAACCACTGAAACATATTAATATTTTAAATATTTACTAATATCCTGTTGGTCAAAATAAGAATCTTAGTCAAGGGGGCAGAAAAAATTTTTTTTTTTTCCCTTGGAGAGGGCAGGGGAGAAAGTGAATTATTTTCTGTAATAACTGAATCTGCCATGTGTTTTAAACATTTTCAGGCTCTTTGTAAATATGTTTCAAGTGAACAGACCATTTGTATCTTGTGAGCATTCAGAACTGGAAAACTGAGAAATCTGAACAATACTAGAGATATGAATTATTTTTCTCTTTCTTATGGGACATCTTCATGACATCAGCTTCAGTCAGTCAGTTCAGTCGCTCAGTCATGTCCGACTCTTTGTGACCCCATGAACCACAGCATGCCAGGCCTCCTTGTCCACCACCAACTCCTGGAGTTCACCCAAACCCATGTCCATCGAGTCGGTGACAACCGTCTAACCATCTCATCCTCTATCATCCCCTTCTCCTCCTGCCCTCAATCTTTCCCAGCATCAGGGTCTTTTCCAGTGAGTCAGCTCTTTGCATCAGGTGGCCAAAGTATTGGAGTTTCAGCTTCAACATCAGTCCTTGCAATGAATACCCAGGACTGATCTCCTTTAGGATGAACTGGTTGGATCTCCTTGCAGTCCAAGGGACTCTCAAGAGTCTTCTCCAACACCACAATTCAAAAGCATCAATTCTTCGGCACTCAGCTTTCTTCATAGTCCAACTCTCACATCCATACATGGCTACTGAAAAAAACATAACCTTGACTAAATAGACCTTTGTTGGGAAAGTAATATCTCTGCTTTTTAATATGCTGTCTAGGTTGGTCATAACTTTCCTTCCAAGGAGTAAGCGTCTTTTAATTTCATGGCTGCAGTCACCATCTGCAGTGATTTTGGAGCCCCCCTAGATAAAGTCTGACACTGTTTTCCACTGTTTCCCCATCTATTTCCCATGAAGTGATGGTACCAGATGCCATAATCTTAGTTTTCTGAATGTTGAGCTTTAAGCCAACTTTTCGCTCTCCTCTTTCACTTTCATCAAGAGGCTCTTTAGTTCTTCTTCCCTTTCTGCCATAAGGGTGGTGTCATCTGCATATCTGAGGTGATTGATATTTCTCCCAGCAATCTTGATTCCAGCTTGTGCTTCTTCCAGCCCAGCATTTCTCATGATGTACTCTGCATAGAAGTTAAATAAGTAGGGTGACAATATACAGCCTTGACGTACTCCTTTTCCTATTTGGAACCAGTCTGTTGGTCCATGTCCAGTTCTAACTGTTGCTTCCTGACCTGCATACAGGTTTCTCAAGAGGCAGGTCAGGTGGTCTGGTATGCCCATCTCTTTCAGAATTGTCCACAGTTTATTGTGGTCCACACAGTCAAAGGCTTTGGCATAGTCAAGAAAGCAGAAATAGATGTTTTTCTGGAGCTCTCTTGCTTTTTCGATGACATCTGCTTATGTCTCCTTTTCTCTCCTCACAATCCTGTGTTTCCACTAGGGCTCCAGTGCTATCTCGTGGCCCTCTACCTTCACTGTCCAATATTTTCTGTATTTTACAATTAATATTTTTGGAGAGAAAATCTGGTTGACCTAGTTCATCATTTGATACCAGGTCGCATGATAAATTGCTGACTTTTGAATCTAGCGCCCACTTGAATCAGATGAGGTCTGGAAGTCTATGGATCAATATCAATAGAGGCTGTGGATATTGTTTTTTTTTTTCTTCTTTATTGGGTTAGACTACCTGATTGCAAAAATAGCTACCTCATCATCCACCCAGCTAGTGATCCAGAAGAAATAACCCTTTTCGCTAACACCCAAATCATTTCCTCTAAAACGACTCTAATAAGCCAAGTTTGAACCAATTGCTGTTTCTAGGAGAATTGTGCACTTTGACCTGGGTCATCAGCCCACACTGTGGCGATGAAAATAACAACCCTGCCATTATTGCGTAGAGTGAGGGAGGGGCATTTCTCAAGAGGAAGGATTATAGAGCAGATGAAAAAGTAGCAGTGACCCTTACATGCTTACGCACATCTCACAACCACCTACAGAATGAATAACAGGGCCTAGGCATCTGCATACTTGGCTGAAGAATCTGATTAATGGAATATTTTATAGTACAATTTAAATTAAAGCAGGTAATATACATTTGAGACTGTCAATGTAGAAAGAGACAGGAAGATTTCTAGAATAGAATATAATACAATTTGATTTAGTCCCAGATCTACCTGTGATGATGAGCAACCTATTTGTACTTCATTTGTAAATGAGGAAGTGGGACTAGATTTCTTTAAGATCTCTTCCGTTTCTGATTATTTTAAAGTGAAATTATTTTCCAGGGTTAGGAATAAACTAATTGTCTATTTTCTAATCCTATTATGATTTCCTAACAAAGAATTTGATTTATGTTTAACGTTTAAAAACAGCTTATGGGGACTTTCCTGGTGGTCCAGTGGCTAAGACTCCTTGCTCCCAATGCAGGGGCCCTGGGTTTGATCCCTGCTCAGGAAACTAGATCCCACATGCCACAACGGAGAGTTTGCGTGCCGCAACTAAAAAGATTGCTCATGCTGAAACTAAAGATCCCACAAGCCACTAAGACCTGTTGCATCCAAATACATAAATAAATGTTTTTTAAAAATAAAAATAGCCATGTACTGGGTAAGTATGCAAAAATGGGCATCCAAGTGAGATCATCACAGTGCATTTATCAGAAAACTGATTTTTATAGTACCAAAGAGAGCAATCTAAAACAAAATATAAACAGTATGTATAGTATGAGCCATTTCAAACTCATTCATAGCTATATGTATATGCATAGATGGATGTTTAACTGTGCTTTTCCCGAACGGTAGAATTTTGAGTGGGTTTTTACTCTTCTATATTTAAACTTCTTTTCCAGTGAACCTGATTATTTTCAAACCATTTTTCATCTATTCCCAGGTGTGTAGTTTTAATTATAACATCTTTGAAATAGGGATATGTCTTTTAGTTAATGGCATCCCAGTCAATAGGCAGCCTATTCTATGTAACATCAGAAGGAAGGGAAAAAAAATGAATCATAATCAATGATGTATTGCATTTGATGAAATATAGTCAGGGAAAGAGAGAACCTGTTTTTTTTGAGAAAAAATTGAAGACTGTTGACTACCAGAAAAACAATTCCATGTGAGTGACCAAAATCCTTCCCAGAACAAGATGCTGAACAATAGGAGTACCTATTACCTTGTTGACTAATTGAGAACGTTGGTTAAAAAGGTCAGTGGTGAAAATGATACATATGCTAAAATGAAGCTACAATCTGAGTGTCAAATTGTCCTAAAAAATTATAATTAGTTTCCTAAGTTTATACAGCTGTCTGCCCACAGTGAAATTGGTAGTAAACTTTTAAGTAACTTAACTTCTCAAGCAAACTTACCTTTATCTTTCCAAAACATTCAACTTAACTTTTATGGAAGAAATATAAAAATAAAATGGAATAATGATTACCATTCCTCATAATTGTTATTTCATTAGTTTTTGTAATAGTTAATGCATGACAATAATAAGAACAGCTGGTGTAAAAAGCTTGTGAAAAAGGCCGATTAACTCAGCAACCAACTCAATGGGGAAGGGCAGGAATAGTACCTTGGGACTATTCAGTTCACATGGCCCAGTCTGAATATTTAATAGAGGGAATGAATAGGGTCTGTTAATTCAGAGTCAGTTACAAGAGATGCGCTGAGTTTTGTGTCCTGTTTTGCCTCCCAATTCCTTGACAGAAAATGGCAAACAGACACCAAGAAACCATGTCTTAGAAATGGTTGTGCCTATATAGATCTTGCACTGAGAAGTGTGGTTTGGATCCCTATGTAAGTGAGGAGTTGAGTGGTGGACTCTTCCTTGGTTTTTATTGACATTACTAGGGATCACTTTCTACAGCAGCAGCTGAGCAGGGTCATTTGTGCTCTTTCATTCCATTTTTTTTTTTCTGACACTTTATACATCATTGTATTTATAAGGATTTTTCACATTGTTGAAGTTAAACTTACATTTCAGTTGATTATAGAACTTTATACTGCCAAATAGTCACAGATGAAATAGACTTTTGTGTGCTCTGTGGAACATACTTTAACCTTAAGCATCTAAATTGTAATGCTCACTCCTGACCCCCACAGTTCAAACCTTATTGACATATATATATATATCAGTGACTGGAGGAGATTTTCTTCTTTTATGTTTCTGAGTTATTAAGATTAATAATTGGGTTTTGTTGGATTCCTTAAAAATATTTAGGAATATGCTTTAGGTTAAAAATGGTGAACGGGAATGCTTTCTTGAGTTAGAAGTATGTAGCTTGTCAATCTGAAAACAAAATATTTCACCAATAATTATTTTGAAAGAAATGGACTTTAAAAAGTTTCTTTATTTTTGGCTTAGTAGTTATGGTTTGCTGTCTCTAGAGGGCGGGCTTAGTTCCTCCCAGCATGTAAGATCTTCCCAGACCAGAGATCAAACCTCTGTCCCCAGCATTGACAGGCGGATTCTTAACCACTGGAACACCAGGGAAGTCCTTGAAAGAAATGAACTTTTCACTGTGCAGCAAAGAAAATAAAAAGTTTAGAAGGTTCCAAGTGTGAAAGCATGTGTCTTTTTACATTTTCAGAACTGTAAATTTCAGTTCAGTTCAGTTCAGTTCAGTTGCTCAGTTGTGTCCGACTTTGCGACCCCATGAATTGCAGCACGCCAGGCCTCCCTGTCCGTCACCATCTCCCGGAGTTCACTCAGACTCACGTCCATCGAGTCCGTGATGCCATCCAGCCATCTCATCCTCGGTCGTCCCCTTCTCCTCCTGCCCCCAATCCCTCCCAGCATCAGAGTTTTTTCCAGTGAGTCAACTCTTTGCATGAGGTGGCCAAAGTACTGGAGTTTCAGCTTGAGCATCATTCCTTCCAAAGAAATCCCAGAGCTGATCTCCTTCAGAATGGACTGGTTGGATCTCCCTGCATTCCAGGTTACTCTCAAGAGTCTTCTCCAACACCACAGTTCAAAAGCATCAGTTCTTCGGTGCTCAGCCTTCTTCACAGTCCAACTCTCACATCCATACATGACCACAGGAAAAACCATAGCCTTGACTGTAAATTTATTAGATTATTAATCAATAGCCTTCCTAAGAGTAATATAACAATTTTCCAGAGATTAAATACTTTAACCCCCATTCCTAAAATAATGCTGAATATTTTTATTTGGCTCATTTTTAGTATTTAAATTAAGACCAGAAATCTATGATTTATTTTAATTCCTAAGAGTCCTAAAAATGATGCTTTTATATGAATTTTTCTAAGAGTAAAAAAATTTACCATTTAAAAGTTTCAGCTTTATTGAGATATAACTGAGAAATCATATTGTAAACTACAGAATGTGATGATTTGATATATGTATACATTGTGAAAGTATTCCCCACCTCCACCCCCCAGTGAGTTAACACATCCATCACCTTTTTGGTTATTGTTGAAAACATTTTCATTTGTTTCTTTTTCTGAAGCTTTCAGACAACTGAATGTTTTCACTGTCTACCTGGTTTTCATTGCCTTCTTGTTCCTTCTGAATTATCTGTGGCAAAGAGAGGCTATATTCCTTTTTTACATCTAGTTTTTTGCCATTTTAGGAAGCTGCTCTCTATAGGTACTTTTTGACTTCACAATTCTAGCCCAGACCCCAAACTTTATTTGTAAGGTATATAACCTTTTATATCTGAACTTTGCGTATTTTCCTTCACCACCCCACCCCGTAATTCCTTTTGATTATTACTTAATTATTTACTTAGGGAGTTGGAAGGCAATATTCTAAAAGCGGTAGCTGACAAGATTATACCTTGATGGGAAATTTAAATATCCTCTCAAGTCACAAAGGTGCAGACATTTTTGATAACCTTGAAATAACTGAATCAGTAGTAATCTGAATTGATCTCCATTGCATATGATTACCTTTACTGAGTAGTGTATAGATTATGTAAATAAATGTTCCCTTTTATTTATTCTAAATATATTATTTACTTTCTTTGAGAATTACCTTGTCATATTGTAGATCATGGAATTTACTAAACTATAAAAGCCTCTTCCAATTTTATACATGTGTTGATTTAATAACTTTTTACCTTAGTGATTTATAATGACATTACCTTGACATCAGAGTAACTTAATTAGTATAAAAAGACATTTGATTTTTGGACATTAATTGGACAAGATCTGTGGCAATTTATAATATCTACGTTTTATATTTTATAACAATTTTTTTTGAGAGTAAGCTTTGTTTAGTGATGTGTTTTTCTTCCTCATAATCACAGATGAAGATAACAATAAGACTATTTTTGGTAAACTTTTAAAACAATTCATCCTTTTATTTTATTTATTTTAAAAATTCTATTTATGTATTTCATCCTTGGCTGTGCTGGGTCGTCGTTGCTCTGCGGGCTCTTTAGTTGGGGAGAACAGGGGCTACTCTCTGGCTGCAGTGCGCAGGTTTCTCACTGCGGTGGCCTCTGCTGTCGCGGAGCACTGGCTCTAGGTTCACAGGCTTCAGAAGTTGTGGCTCTCGGGCTCTGGAACACAGCTCAATAGCTGTGGCGTCGGGGCTTGGTTGCCCCAAGGCACGTGGGATCTTCCTGGGTCAGGGATCTAGCCCGTGTCGCGTGCACTGGCAGGCAGATTCTTCACCACCGAGCCACCAGGGAAGCCCCGCCCTTTTATTTTTAAAGGAAACTCTCAAACAAGCCAAAGAGAGGCAACTTTTCTGATGTTCCATTTAAAAAAATCAACCTTATAAACCTTCTATATAATATAAAAATTTTAAGCCTATTTTTTCCCTCAAGGTATATTATTCATGTTGTTATGGTTTCTTGCTTGGTTCTGATCTCGGTTTGCCTTTATGTAGTCAGGGTTCCTTTTCAGATAAGAGAAACAACTCTAGCTATTTTAAGCAGAAAAGGGCTTTTTAAAGGGAATTAAGTGCTTGTAAAATCTTTGGAGGAACTAAAGGAACCTACAAAGAATGAGTCCCAGAACAACACAAAAGCTGGCCTGCAAGAGAGATGCTACCTCTACCAAAATGAAGAACTTGAGCTTCTTTCTGGGACCATTTCACATTGTCTGTGGTCTCTGGTGATCAAGAAGCTGTTTCTGGAACTATAGACTCCAAAAGTACACCTTGCCTGCTCTGTGTTTACCAGCAAAGGTTTGACACTTGTACTGTGTGTGTGTGTGTTTGTGTGTGTGTGTGTGCATGCACGTGCTCCATTACTCAGTCTTTCACTCTCCGCTAAATTACAGCGTGAACATTGGACCCTCTGCTAAAGCTGCTGAAGATCCAAATGTCTTTAGAACTGTCCTTACTAGCACACATTGCAGAAATGGATCTTTCTTCTTTCCATCTTTCTTTCTTTCAAATCTCATGTTAGTCCATCAGGTTAGCTAAACCAAAAGCACGTCTGAAACTGATGTCTAGGGATCTGGGAAATGTGGTTTCTAGCTTTAGCATAGGAAGGTATTGTAAAGGAAGTGGAAATGTGGTGTTTGCTGCCAGGCTACCACATTCTCCACAAGAAAAGGTGTTGAAAGTTCAAGCTCTGTAGTCAGATAGCCTGAATTTGCTTCTTATTAGCTTTCTGACCTTGAGCAAATTACCATTCCTTTTCATTAGCTTCCTCTGTCACATAATAGGTATCTATCCCATGGGGTTATTTGAGAATTTAATGAAGAGTGTGGTAAGACTTAAATTAATTCTTGCTTAGATGTTTGGTGTCATTTGCTGGTGAACAGTCTGGACTTGGAGTTTTATTTGTGATAAAATTTTTATTTATGCATTTTATTTTTAAAATTGTTTAGGACTATTTAGACTTTCCATTTCTGCTTGTGTCACTTTTGGTTAGTTGTATTTTTCCAGGAATTTGTCCATTTCATCTAAATTTTCAGTTAGTCTTCATAATATTCCTTTGCATTTTTTAATGCCTGTAGGATCTACAGTGATCTCCTTATGTCATTGAAATTTATACCTTCTTTCTTTTTTCCTTAATAGCTTCATCAGGGGTTTATCAGTTTTATTAATCTCTTCAGAGAACCATCCCTTGATGTTGTTAATCCCCCCTGCTTTGTTTGTTTTCTGCTTTATTAGCTTTTACTCTTCTGAGGACTTAATTTGTTCTTTTTTGAGTTTTTGCAGTGGCTACTTAGCTTACTGATTTTTAGCTTTTCCATATATTTCCCTCTTAGTATGGATTTAGCTACATTTCCTGTTTTGATATGTATTCTTATTATTCAGTTCAAAATGGTTTCTAATTTCCATTGTGTGTTTTTTGATTCATAGATTATTTAGAAGTCTGTTGCTTAACTTCCAAGTATATTTAGTTTTAGATATCTTTTTAGTTATATTTAATTTGTTTATGACTATTAGAGTGCTTTATATATTAAAAAACTTTAAGGAAATGTCAGATATATGCAAAATTGGAAATAATACTTTAATAGCCATTCAGGTATCTATCAGTTCAGTTCAATCACTCAGTTGTGTCTGACTCCTTGCGACACTGTGGCCTGCAGCACGCCAGGCTTCCCTGTCCATCACCAACTCCCAGAGTTTACTCAAACTCATGACCATTGAGTCAGTGATGCCATCCAACCATCTCACCCTCTGTCATCCCAGTCTCCTCCCGCCTTCAATCTTTCCTAGCATCAGACTCTTTTCCAATGAGTCAGTTTTTTCACATCAGGTGGCCAAAGTATTGGAGTTTCAACTTCACCGTCAGTCCTTCCAATGAATATTCAGGACTGATCTCCTTTAGGATGGACTGGTTGGATCTCCTTGCAGTCCAAGGGACTCTCAAGAGTCTTCTCCAACACCACAGTTCAAAAGCATCAATTCTTCAGCACTCAGCTTTCTTTATAGATCAACTCTCACATCCATACATGACTACTGGAAAAACCATAGCTTTGACTAGATGGACATTTGTTGGCAAAGTTGTGTCTTTGCGTTTTAATATGCTGTCTAGGTTGGTCATAACTTTTCTTCCAAGGAGCAAGCGTCTTTTAATTTCATGGCTGCAATCACCATCTGCAGTGATTTTGGAGCCAAAAAAAAAAAAAAAAAAAAAGTCTGTCACTGTTTCCATTGTTTCCCCATCTATTTGCCATGAAGTGATGGGACCTGATGCCATGATCTTAGTTTTTTGAATGTTGAGTTTTACGCCAGCTTTTTCACTCTCCTCTTTCACTTTCATCAAGAGGCTCTTTAACTCTTTGCTTTCTGCCCTAAGAGTGGTGTCATCTGCATGTCTGAGGTTACTGATATTTCTCCTGGCAGTCTTGATTCCAGCTTGTGCTTCCTCCAGCCCAGCATTTCTCATAACGTACTCTGCATAGAAGTTAAATAAGCAGGGTGACAATATACAGTCTTGACGTACTCCTTTCATAATTTGGAACCAGTCTGTTATTCCATGTCCAGTTCTAACTGTTGCTTCTTGACCTGCATACAGATTTCTCAGAAGGCAGGTCAGGTGGTCTGATATTCCCATCTCTTTAAGAATTTTCCACAGTTTGTTGTGATCCACACAGTCAAAGGCTTTGGCATAGTCTAAAGCAGAAGTAGGTGATTTTTTGGAACTCTCTTGCTTTTTCAGTGACCCAACGGATGTTGGCAATTTGATCTCTGCTTCCTCTGCCTTTTCTAAATCCAGCTTGAACATCTGGAAGTTCATGGTTCATGTACTGTTGAAGCCTGGCTTGGAGATTTTTGAGCATTACTTTGCTATCATGTGAGATGAGTGCAATTCTGTGGTAGTTTGAGCATTCTTTGGCATTGTCTTTCTTTGGGATTGGAATGAAAACTGACCTTTTCCAGTCCTGTGGCCACTGCTGAGTTTTCCAAATTTGTTGGCATATTGAGTGCAGTACTTTCACAGCATCATCATTTAGGATTTGAAATAGCTCAACTGGAATTCCATCACCTCCACTAGCTTTGTTCGTAGTGATGCTTCCTAAGGCCCACTTGACTTCACATTCCAGGATGTCTGGCTCTAGGTGAGTGATCACACCATCGTGATTATCTGGGTCGTGAAGATCTTTTTTGTACAGTTCTTCTGTGTATTCTTGTCACCTCTTCTTAATATCTTCTGCTTCTGTTAGGTCCAGACCATTTCTGTCCTGTATTGAGTCCATCTTTGCATGAAATGTTTCCTTGATATCTCTTATTTTCTTGAAGAAATCTCTAGTCTTTCCCATTCTATTGTTTTCCTCTATTTCTTTGCATTGATTACTGAGGAAGGCTTCTATAAGCTTCAACTATTTTTAACTCTGGAGTATTTCAATTCATTTCTAATCTCTCATTATGCAACTCTCACCAGATTATTTTGAAGTGAATCTCAGATAACTGAGATACCATTTTCAGATAACAACTGAGATAACAGATAATCTCAGATAACATTTTTCTATAACTATTTCAGTATGTACTTATACAAGATAACATTAAAAAATAATTGCAATGCCAAATCCTATGCAGAATAATTCTTTGATGATCTGGTCAGTTTCCAAATTTTCTCCATTGTATCCTAATTTTTTTTACAGTTTAATTTTTTTGAAAACAGGATCCAAATTAAATTCCAAATATTGTTATTGTTGATATGTTTAAGTCTTTTTAATCTATTAATAAATATTCCCTTGATGTGTCTCTTTTCCAGCCCTTGCTGTCTATTTTAGAAGAAACTGAGTGTTTTGTAGACTTTCCCATAACTTGAATTTTGCTAATTTCACTTTATCAGTGAGTTCCTCTATCCCTGCATTTCCTATTTCCCATTAGAGATTTGATGAAACTCAGATTTGATATTTTTTGTTTTGTTTAGTTGGACAAGATAATGGTGGTGTGAAATTTCATCAGTAATCACAGGGACGTGTGGTCATTTCTTTATCATGATTACCTTGATTCATGAATTCATGAGGGAGTTGAAAATGGTGATGTTCTGTTGTTCTTTCTTCATTTATTACTTGGGCTATTCATTTAAAGAAAAACTTCCCCTCTTCCATTTGGATACTCTCAGTTACAGTTTATATAGGAAAAACAGATAAACACTTGATTCTTTCTCTTCAATTACTAGTTTTCAAAATAAGTTGGTTCTTTGCATTCTTCAGTGGTCAGCAGTGAAGCACATAAAAATCACCATTATGAACTAATGTGTTTCAGTTTAGTTACATTTATTTTCTGTGTTAATATTCACAGTATCCCATCTTTGGCCAATGGACCCTTTTCCTATTGTCTCTTGAATCCTTTTGATATAACCCCTAATTCTGTAAGGCTTTCTTGTCTTCTTGTGTGCATGATGTTCCAGGCTTATCTTGTATAATTCCTGCCATTCTTCCTCAGCTTGCCTGCCTTATCTTAGTTCCTTGTGTGTTTAGTCGCTCAGTCATGTCTGACTCTTTGCAACCCCATGGACTATAGCCCACTAGGCTCCTCTGTCCATGGGGATTCTCCAGGCAAGAAAGAATGCTGAGTGGGTTGCCATGCTCTCCTCCAGGGGATCTTCCCAACGCAGGGATTGAACCCAGGTCTCTCGCATTGCAGACAGATTCTTTACTATCGGAACCACCAGGGAAGCATCTTGGTTCCTTAACCAGGGATTATTAAACCCATGCCCTTGGCAGTGAAAGCTGGGAGTCCCAGCCACTGGACTACTAGGGAATTCCCCTTACTTTGTTTTAATAAAAATTGTCATTTAGAGACAGCAGTATGTGCGTTAAGTGAGTTCATTGCTGCTAGTTTGGGCATTGGTTTTAGACCTTTTTAGTGATCGGATGTAGGTAATACACTGTTTAGTTTTAAAAAATGAAATACATCATTAATTTGTATTATACTTCATTCAGATCCAGAGCTACAGTGTTTTTGCTTAACTTCATTAGTCTTAACAGCTGTATTACCTTTCTCTCTTACTTAAGAACCCAGTTTGCAATGACACCAACAAAATTACTTATTTGATTTATCTTAACACACACATACCAGCTTAGAATAACACACTACTCCAGTCTAGGTATATACACGTGTGCACACACACACACACACACAGGCTCAGAATAACATACCTGCTCCTGACTAGGTAGTATGCTATGAAATTCAACTTTTACCCCCTAATTCTACACACTGTTGAAGATACTGCTTGTCTTCTCAGACCTTCCTTTTGGAATTGAATGTCTCACAAGCAGAGTGGTCACAAAAGCCAGACTCTTCTCACTAGATTTACCTTGTTAGATATTAGACTGATAGATCTTCAGTATCGTCCTTGTTCTCTGATGCCTTTGAGTAGTGTTTTAAAATGTTTTCTGCATCTTTTCTAGTTGTTTTCAGTAAGACTTTGATCTGAATTATCTGCCATTATCAGAAATGAAAGTCCCCTTACCTCTTAAACACTGAACGTTGTATTTATATAATATTTGTGACCACAATATTTGGTTTTATTTCAAAGGTTCTGAAACAAAAACAACTGGATGACTGTCTACGACATATATCTGTAAGAAGATTTGAATCATTTAATCTGTTTTCAGTAACAGAAGTCAAAAAAAGGGAAACTGAAGAGGAAGCTGGTGCCTGGGTCCAATATACAAGCATCTTCTATCCTGAATACAGTATTTTCGTAAGGTAAACATAACTTCAGTTAAGATTTTTTTTTAAGCATTTTTCTCCTGTAAAAGAAAAACAATCTACTAAGAATCGAATTGTTCATTCTACTGAATTTGCAAGCAGTCTTTGTCAGAATTTAGGTTTTATAACTTTGTGTTTGGAAATATTGCTTTAACTGGGTCTTGCTATGTTCTCAGAACTAAAGAAAAAAACATTCCAAGTAATATATTGGCATTTGGAGATAAAATTCAAAGCAAAGAGTTCATTTAACCGTTCTCTCGTAACATTTGATATGAAAAAAAGCCAAGTTCTTCTTGAGGCTGAAAGTGAAAACAGACTTTTTCCAAACTACTCTTCAAGTAGTAGTTATTTGAAAAATCAAGCTTTGGTATTTTTCCTATTCATATTTTTTCACTTTCAGAAGAATCTTAAAAATAGGAGGAGAAAATTCAGCTGCAAACAGTGATATTGTGAAAAGCATACACACTGTTCTCGTTTTAAAAATCATTAGAAAAGAGTGAAGAGAGTTAAGATACCATTTTTACAGAATTAATTTTTCTCTCACAGTTATAGTCTAGCATGTTGCAACATTACTTCAGGTGTTTGATTTTTATAAAATCTGCCTTTTTTGACAAGATTACACATTTTGAAAGGAAGGGAGAAGCACATTTACAGTAATTGTAGAAAGAGCAAAAAGCATTTTAAGTGGAAATATGTCTGAATACAGTTTAGGTGAGTTTAGGAATAATTTTAAGAAAAATGTTTTCACAAAGGATGTCTATTTATAGTACATGTTTCTAGAACTATTTTAGTTTAAGATATCTAAGCTTTGAAAGATACCGTAACAGCTAAATATTTAGGATTTGGATAAAATTGATTAGGGTGGTCAGGGAAGTACAGCTAGGATCTGGATTCATAATACTGCTTTACTGAAAACTCTAAACAGGGATAAAAACTTTGGGGTTTGTGTACATACATTGTGAAATTCTAATTAGAACACCTCAATTGCCTGGCATTTGTGATGGAGGCGATTAGCTTAGTCCTCGATTAGGAAGGAAAGAAAAGTGTATTAAATACTTACTGTATGCCAGGTATAACACCAGGTGCTTTGATGTATTCTAATTCATGTACTCCTTCCAATAACTCTGTGAAGCAGGAATGAAGATAATTAAACAATTGGAAGATAGAGTCTGTAAGGATATTAAAGAGAAGGAGAAACAGTAAGGTATAAAGTTCTAAAACTTATCTCTGCCTCCACCGTGATAAGAGGCAGTAAGTGTGAACTGTGCCAAGAATAACCTCCTGACATCTTCAAGGCCCTGGTAAGACTTAGCCAGAGAAAATGTGAATTCTTCTGTTCTTAGGAGCTTTCAAAATAAGACATTGTTCTCCACTTGGAGAACACTTGGTGGAGATGACCTTGATGTAGAAGCAAGACTCTTCTCCAGCAGTGTGGCTCTTTGTGATATAACCGTTTTTGAAAGAATAAATATTACTATGTAAATATTACACTAAATCCTATAGAAGGATTCTTTATAGGAAGAAGACAGATGGCTGAGCTAGAAGTTTGGCACAATGGCTGCCAAGATTTTTTCTCTTTTTTTCAAACTAGCTGGTATCTATCCACATCAGTAAACATATAGAATTCTAGAGCTGAATTATGATCTTAGAATAAAAATATATAATCATAGCAACATTAATAATGGCTGACAGTTGAGTGCCGGGCCTCGTGACAAGCACTTTTGTGAGTGGTTTATATGTACTAGCTTATTTAATTCACACAGCATCTTATGGGTAAATGCTGTTTTTATCTTCATTTTACAGAAGAGAATATAAGTAAATTGATTGAGGTCACACAGCTAATAATTGATTGTGATCCTATTCAAACACTGGTGGTCTGATTTCTCACCTATACTTAAAAAAATTTTGTTTTGAATTAGTTACAAACTCTTAGGAAGTTGTAAAAGTACACGAGGAGTTCCGTGGACCCTTCCCTCAGCTATCTCGTCAGTAACATCTTATATAATGATAGTCGCAGCTTGAACTTTTAACTTCTGCACATCCTGCCTCTTGTAAGGCAGTCTTGTATTCATTTTACAGATGAAGGGATTGAGATCTGTCACACATATAATTTCACAAGCAAATCATTGCCATTGCCGTCTCCAGGGGGTCTCCCTGACTTAGGAATTGAACCAGGCTCTCCTGCATTGCAGGCAGATTCTTTACCAGCTGAGCCACCAGGGAAGCGCATGTACCCTGTGAGTGTTCAGTAAATAAAAACTTGGGATGGGATGGTTTGCTTATGAAATTATATATGTGACAGATTGTCCTTATACATGTAGGGTATCATAGGTACCCCTTTAAAACTTGGCCAGATTGGCAACTGAGGCAAGTGTGGATACTGAATTTATATTTAAAAAGTACAGTTTTAGTGTTAGTAATATTAACAGCAGGGGTGACTATTAAAACAGCTTTTGTTCTCTTATATTTTATTTTGTATTTTAGAAGGAACTTTATGTGTATGTTGTGTTCAGTAGCTAAGTCGTGTCTGACTCTTCGCAGCCCTGTGGCCTGCAGCCTGCAGCCAGGCTTCCCTGTCCTTCACTACTCCTGGCGTTTGCTCAGATTCATGTCCATTGAGTTGGTGATGCTAGCTAACCATCTCATCCTCTGCCACCTCCTTCCCCTTTTACCTTCAATCTTTCCCAGTATTGGGATCTTTTCCAATGAGTCAGCTCTTTGAATCAGGTGGCCAAGATACTAGACCTTCAGCTTTAGCAAATCCTAAAAGATGATGCTGTTAAAAGTGCTGCACTCATTACGTTAGTAAATTTGGAAAACTCAGCAGTGGCCACAGGACTGGAAAAGGTCGGTTTTCATTCCAATACCAAAGAAAGTGAGAGTATTGTGCCAAAGAATGTTCAAACCATGAGACAGTTGTGCTCATTTCACATGCTGGTAAGGTTGGGGTCAAAATCCTTCTTCAAGCTAGGCTTCAACAGTATGTGAACCGAGAACTTCCAGGTGTACAAGCTGGATTTAGAAAACGCAGAGGAACCAGAGATCAAATTGCCAACATTAGTTGGCTTGTCAAGAAAGCAAGGGAATTCCAGAAAAACATCTACTTCTGCTTCATTGACTTTGCAAAAGCCTTTGTGTGGATCACAACAAACTGCAGAAGGAACTTTATAGCACCTTCAAAATGTGATACAGTGTATGTAGAAAGTAATTCACTGGGTCATGTTTTCATGAAGCTTAAATCACAGATATGGGCCAATTATAATCTAATTTTCTAGATTATTTTAATCTCCAATCATGATTATATAGTTTGCTTGCATATATATATAATCAGAGTTGCAATAAATCAAAATGTTCCCTTGATATTTTTTTAAATGTTCATATTTTAATGTACAAATAATGTACAAATCTAGTTTCCTCTAACTAGTAGATGTAAGACTGAAAAAATAAGGCTTTAGCCATTTATTTTTGAAAGAGCTCCAAAGTAAGTTGCATCTAGAATCATGTTTTTTAAACCTTGTCCTTCTGAAAATCTTTGTTCTTATGCAGCCCATTCCACTCTCTGGCTTACTTTTTCTAATTTTGGGGGACCACTTTTTTTTTGTAATCAAGGTAAAAAGTAATCATTTTAACCACTTTAAATTGTGCAATTAGTGGTTTTTAGTACATTTACAATGTTGTGGAACCATCACCATGCTCTAATTTCAAAAGCTTTTCATCACCCTGAAATGAAGCCCCATTCCTATCACTAGTAACTCTCCATCTTACTCCTTCCTCTTCCTCTTGGCAACCACTTATCAACTTTCTATCTATATAGATTTGCCTATTCTGGACATTTTATGTAAGTAGAATCATATGATATAGGGATGTTTGGCTTCTTTCACTTAACATAATGTGTTTTGATTAATCTGTGTGAACAGCATATATCAATACTCCATTCCTTTTTTGTGGCTGAATAATATTCCAGTGCATGGACAATACCGTCTTTTGTCTATCCATTCATCAGCTGATGAACATTTGGGTAATTTCTGCGTTTTGGCCATTATGAATAATGCTGCTAAGAGACTTACTTGGTGATCCAGTGGTCAAGAATCTGCCTGCCAGTGCAGGGAACTCAGGTTTAGTCAGGGAACTGAGAGCCCACATGATTCAGAGCAGCTTAGCCCATGCACCACAACCAGTGAGCCCACACTCTACAGCCTGTGAACCACAACTGCTGAACCCATATACCCAGCTACTGAAGCCCGCATACCTCCATCCCATGCTCTGTAACAACAGAAGCCACCACAATGAAAAGATTGCCTGCCACAACTAGAGAGAGCTTACGTGCAGCATTGAAGACCCAGCATAGCCAGAAATAAAATAATTCTTTTTTAAAAGTAGAGAAAAATAATGCTATGAACATTCATGTAAAAGTTTTTATGTGAATATATAATTTTTTAATTCTCTTAGGTGTGTCCTGAGGGGCAAGATTATATGTGAATATGTAACTTTATAAATCTCATAGGTGTGTCCTCAGGGGCAAGATTACTGGGTCATATAGTAATTCTTTTTTTAACTTTTTTAAGAATGGCCAAATTGTTTTCTGCAGTGGCTGTGCCATTTTACCTACTAGGAATATAAGAGAGTTCTAGTTTCTCCCCATGCATGCAAGCTTCTATGATTTTTCCTATATTATTATTATTTTTATTATTACCATTCTAGTGTGAAATGATATCTTACTGTTGTTTTGATTTGTAGTCCCCCAGTGACTAAGTATGTTTTACGTTTTTTCATGTGCTC
The DNA here is from genome assembly GCF_001704415.2 of Capra hircus. NCBI lineage: Eukaryota > Metazoa > Chordata > Mammalia > Artiodactyla > Bovidae > Capra > Capra hircus. The sequence continues at coordinate 26,430,064 of NC_030818.1, forward strand.
ATTGGCCATTTGTATATCTTATTTGCAGAAATGTCTCTTCAAGTCCCTTGCCCATTTTTATTAAAGTTGTTTTTCTCTGTTGTTGAATTGTGAGAGTTCTTTATATATTCTGGATACTTGAACCATATCAGATATGTGATTTGCAAATAATTTGTCTCATCTTGTGGTTTATCTTTCACTTTCTTGATAGTGTCCTTTGGTGTATAGTTTTCAGTTTTGTTCAAATTCAGTGTATCTATTTTCTTTTTAATTTGTTGTTTGTGTGTTATGGTGCCCTATTTAGCCCTTGTTTACTTTTAACCTCTAGTTTCAATCTCTTGTACCTTTATGAGTGAAAGTTGTCCAGTCATGTCTGACTCTTTGAAACCCCATGGACTGTAGCCCACCAGGCTCCTCTGTCCATGGAATTCTCCAGGAAAGAGTACTGGAGCGGGTTGCCATTCCCTTCTCCAGGAGATCTTCCCAAATCAGGGATTGAACCCACGTCTTCTGCATTGCAGATGGTTTCTTTACCATCTGAGCCACCAGGTAGGCTTCAAATTTTTCTCTGGTAGCTTTTTTTTTTTAACTCTTCAAATAATTGATTGCCCTAGTGACTTGCTCCTTATTTCTTACTCCATGGGCCATTCCTGGGAAAAAATCAAAGATCCTTAGTTCTAGCATAGCTTTGCTGCTGCTACTGCTAAGTCGCTTCAGTTGTGTCCGACTCTGTGCGACCCCATAGACGGCAGCCCACCAGGCTTCCCCGTCCCTGGGATTCTCCAGGCAAGGACACTGGAGTGAAGTGCCATTTCCTTCTCCAATGCATGAAAGTGAAAAGTGAAAGTGAAGTCACTCAGTTATGTCCGACTCTTAGTGACCCCATGAACTGCAGCCTGCCAGGCTCCTCTGTCCATGGGATTTTCTAGGCAAGAGTACTGGAGTGGGTTGCTATTGCCTTCTCTAGCATAGCTTTAGGTGCTTGTAAAAAAGGTTGGTTGACTTTCGGAGGAAGAAACTGGCTTCTGGTAAATTTTCTTTCAGCTTTATTGAGATATAATTGACATATACCATTGTGTAAATTTAATATATATACTGTGTTGACTTCAATCACTTATCTATTGCAAAATGATTAGCACCATACTGTTAGCTAACACCCCTATCATGTCACATAATTATCATTTCTTTTTTGTGGTTAAAGACCTAGGAAACAAGTTAAAGCTTTGAAATTTAGGAGAAACATGGAGTGAACTTTTCATATGTTGGCTATGTTAGCAAAAAGTTGTCATCATTATATAACATTAATTATCAGTGTAATGGAAAGATTGAAGTTTGAGAAGTTCCCTTCCTTCTTGAGAAGTTGAGAAGTTCCAATACAGTAGGTATTACTGTCCAACCACATTATCCAAGCAAAACTGTTTACCTGCTTAGGTAAGCAGTTGAAAGATTAAGGGTAGACAAGATCTTATAGAGTTGACACTTGAATAAAGTAGACATTATTGTTGTTGTTCAATTGCTAAGTCGTGTCTGACTCTTTGCAATCCTATAGACTATAGCCTGCCAGACTTCTATGTCCATGGAGTTTTTCAGGGTTGCCATTTCTTTTTCCTGGGCATCTTCCTGACCCAGGTCTTGAACCTGCATCTCCTGCGTTAGCAGGTGACTTCTGCACTCCTGAGCCACCAGGGAAGCCTGAATAAAGTAGGTGATTCTGAACAAAGAACAATCCTTGGGTTTGGAGCAAAGGAAAGGAAACTTGAAATAATCAAACTGAATATTTATCACACTGTGAACATGGTAGTTTTCTTACAATTAGCACTAATGTTTATACTATTGAGGACAATGATTGTTGACCTTTTTCTTTCATGAGATGCCATCTTTTAGGGTTTCTCAACTTCATAGATAATTGTTTTCCTTCTTGTAAGTTTTTAGAGGTATGGGATTAGTTCTCCTGTTTCCCCATCCCTGATTTGATTTAATGTCACAGGGTTTACTGTCTGTTCTTGGCTTCAACAAATAAGGATTCTTGGCTTTCTGTTCTTGGCTTTCAAGAAGATGAGTTTTGTGTCACTTTCTGTTTTGAGTACTGCCTTTAACTTTTAAACATGTATTTTACCTTAATTATCCCAGTTTCTGCTGTTTAGAAATACTTAACTTGTTGCAAAATATATGTACCTTTTTTTTTCACTCTTGTCTCAGATTTCTTTTCAAATGTTTATTTCATCCTGATAGAGAGAGAGAGAGACAAAGTGCATGAGAGAATCTTTATTAAAACTAGACCATAAAGCAATTGCTCTTTTAGGTATTTATCCTAAGGAAATAATCAGAAAAGACCTCAATGCTATTTCTACAAGGATGTTTGTTGAAGTAATATGCATAAAGCGCAATAGTGGACATAATCTAAAAATCCAACATAAGATATTGGTTCAACAAATTGTGGTGCAATTATTTACTGGACTACTTGGCAGCCATTAAAATCATGTTGCAGGAGAATATTTAATAATGTGAGAAACTTTATAATATGTTGAATGAAAAAAGTACAAATTACAAAATAGTATGGACAATGTGCTCTGCTATTTAATGACAGGTTTGTGAACGTAGCATAAGATTTGAAGGCTATAAACCAAACTATTAACTGTGGTTATCTCTGTATGATAGGATTATGGGCAGTTTTTCCTTGAGGAAGCTATATATTGCTTTGATCTTTAGGAAAAAAATGTGAGCTCTATGCTGTATTGCTGGTCGTTTTAATAGCTTCATCTTGTGTTTTAGATGTTAAATGCTTTGTTCTTTTTTCTCTTGACATGTGTGCTATGGTTTTTTTTCCATGTTAGCGTAAATAACCTCTTCTAGAATCTTGGATCCACAGAGAAGATTCAGAATCTTTGTACCAGTGATGAAAGTTGGATTTGTGGTTGATAGCTTCATTGCCTTAGGTTAGGATACTGTTGAGGCCAATAGTAATTGCAGATAACTTTCTGCATTCTCCCTTCATCACTCTTTGAAAGAACTAGGTCTCTGCGATAGAAATAAGTTTTTCTGGGAAGGGTATTGCAGTTGACATGTATATTCTTACTGTATCTATTAGCTCTCTAGGGCTCCCAGAACAAAACACTGCAGTTTGGATGGCTTTAACGCGGGTTTATTTGCTCACACTTTGGAGTCTGGGAGCCTTAGATCTAGGTGTTGCAGGCTTGGTTTCATCCAAGGCCTCCTCGACGTGCATGTGGCTGCGCTCTTGCTGCCTCTTCCCATGGTTGTCCTTCTGTGCACATGCCTTGTTGACTCTGTGTGTGCTAATCTCCTTTTTGTGTAAGGACAATAGTCGTTTTGCATTAGGGCCCACCCTAATGACCCAATTTTAACCTGATTACCTCTTTGAAGGCCCTTCTGAGGGATTGGGGGTGGTTAGGGCTTCAGCATATGAATTTTGAGGGGGCACAGCTCAGTCCATAACAGTGTGCATCGTTCATGATAAGTTTTTGTGACAAAGTAGTGTTGATAAAGTAAATTTTATTGTGAATCATTAATGCTTATTGTAAACTATTCAGTTCAGTTCAGTTCAGTCGCTCAGTCGTGTCCGACTCTTTGCGACCCCATGAATCACAGCACGCCAGGCCTCCCTGTCCATCACCAACTCCTGGAGTTCACTCAAACTCATGTCCATTGAGTTGGTGATGCCATCCAGCCATCTCATCTTCTGTCATCCTCTTCTCCTCCTGCCCCCAATCCCTCCTAGCATCAGGGTCTTTTCCAATGAGTCAACTCTTCGCATGAGGTGGCCAAAGTACTGGAGTTTCAGCTTCAGCATCAGTCCTTACAGTGAACAGCCAGGACTGATCTCCTTTAGGATGGACTGGTTGGAAGTCCTTGCAGTCCAAGGGACTCTCAAGAGTCTTCTCCAACACCACAGTTCAAAAGCATCAATTCTTCAGCGCTCAGCTTTCTTCATAGTCCAACTCTCATATCCATACATGACCACTGCAAAAACCATAGCCTTGACTAGACGGACCTTTGTTGGCAAAGTAATATCTCTGCTTTTCAATATGCTGTCTAGGTTGGTTATAACTTTCCTTCCAAGGAGTAAGCGTCTTAATTTCATGGCTGCAGTCACCACCTGCAGTGATTTTGAAGCCCCCCAAAATAAAGTCTGACCCTGTTTCCACTGTTTCCCTATCTATTTCCCATGAAGTGATGGGACCAGATGCCATTATCTTTGTTTTCTGAATGTTGAGCTTTAAGCCAACTTTTTCACTCTCCTCTTTCACTTTCATCAAGAGGCTTTTTAGTTCCTCTTCACTTTCTGCCACAAGGGTGGTGTCGTCTGCATATCTGAGGTGATTGATATTTCTCCCGGCAATCTTGATTCCAGCTTGTGCTTCCTCCAGCCCAGTGATTCTCATGATGTATTCTGCATAGAAGTTAAATAAACAAGGTGACAAGATACAGTGTTGACATACTCCTTTTCCTATTTGGAACCAGTCTGTTGTTCTATGTCCAGTTCTAACTGTTGCTTCCTGACCTGCATACAGGTTTCTCAAGAGGCAGGTCAGGTGGTCTGGTATTTCAATCTCTTTCAGAATTTTCCACGGTTTATTGTGATCCACACAGTTCAAGGCTTTGGCATCCTAAAGAACTACAGCTGTAAGTTATATAGGGGAGCATGTAGAAGATTGTAGATGTATTAGCAACAGCTTTTTAAAATCACCGCTGGAAAGTTAACTCAGACTCAATGACCTATTGACAGTTGGGTTCATTTGTTTATGAAGAATAGTATCTTTTATAACTATTAGTAAAATAGCAGTTATCAAATATTTAAAGGGCCATCAGGTGAAGAGAGATGAAAAGGAACAGAATTAAGATCAGTGGGAAAGATACAAAACATTTGCCCCCTGACACACAGAACTCCCTATAAATGGAATGTGCAGACTTGAAAGTTGGTTAGTTCTTTGTGACTAAAGTTATGAATTTGTTGGGCCATTAAAGAGGAAATTATGTGTCATGGAGTGTGGTTATGGAGGTCGATTACTTATTTTTAGTTTTAGACTCTTGAAGTGTGGAGTTTTGTTGTCTCTGAAAAGATAAATAATTTATCTCACACTTATATAATTAAAATAATAAAATAATTATTAGTACTTTAAAATGTAGATTAATCATCAAGAAATGTCATTGCATTAAATATCCCAAAGACTAGTCTGTTCTTTTCCTTCTCCCTCTAGTGGGCAGCTGGTGAAGGAAATGGCAACCCACTCCAGTACTCTTGCCTAGAAAATCCCATGGACGGAGGAGCCTGGTAGGCTACAGTCTATGGGGTTGAGGAGAGTCGGACACGACTGAGTGACTTCACTTTCACTTTTCACTTTCATGCATTGGAGAAGGAAATGGCAACCCACTCCAGTGTTCTTGCCTGGAGAATCCCAGGGACGGGGGAGCCTGGTGGGCTGCCGTCTATGGGGTCGCACAGAGTCGGACATGACTGAAGCGACTTAGCAGCAGCAGCAGCAGCAGCTAGTGGGCAGAAATACTTTAGAAACACAACATGGAAAGGTTTGTTAGTGTTCAATATATCACAATACATGGTCTCAGCTTTAAATAATTAATAAATGTTAATATGTCAGAGTCATTAAAGAAAATGTTTTATTCCTTTCTAGGCATAATAGTGGATCTTTGAATGTTGAAGATGTTCTTACCAGCTTTGACAATACAGGAAATGTCTGTAAGTTATATATTACTTTATAGAAATAATTTTAGTGTTTTTAAAGTCAATTTTTAATTGTTTTTTTTTCCAGTGTTTATTGACTAGCGTATGTATGTGGGTGTATCATAGAAACTCCTGCTGTTTTTAGCTGCATAATAAGCCTCATATAAGATGTACCTACTAAGTGGGATAAGGCAGGTTTTATACTTGGCAGTTTTATGTGTGTAAGACCCACCTGCATTTGAATCTTGGTTCTGAAATTAATCTTGAGCAATTTATATTGTCTCCAGGGCCTCATTCTTTTTCATGTCTTAGAACTGAATATAATGTATATAAAGTGTGTAACGTCCTACATTTTCATAGTTTATACTCAGTAAATGAAATTTTTTATTATTACCTGTGATGAGTACCTCTAAAGCATTTAAGTTTTTTCTAATAATGAAGTTAATATTATTAAGGATTATCCTGATGTAGTAAAATAAACTAATTTGATTGAACTAGGTAGGACAGAAGGAACCCTGGATTCTCTAGTACTATCCCTTTTGTTTCTTGTTTCCATTTTGACCTTTTCAGTTATTCAGTCCAACAGAGGGGCTGTCTCTCCCTTGTTTGCTGTGTTTTGGGTGTGTGCATTTCCACTTCTTGCTTATTCTCTCTTTCACTGGAGAATAAACCCAGAACATTTTTCCTTGCTGCTAATATACTTTAGTAGAATATTTCTGTTTTATTCATTATTATAATAGTATAGAATATATTATCTTTTGATCTAAGCCTTTACATCATGATGGATTTCTCCACTGAGAAAATCGTATAATCATAATGTCATACAATGAGAGAGATCAAACAAGAATATCTTTATATCATGATGTTAAACAATAGACCATGATAGAGGCTGTGTACTTCTTTCTGTGTGCTGCATAGGCTGTTTTCCTTAAGATAGTGGATTATCAATGAAATATGACCATTTTAAATGTGAAAACTATCTTTAAGTGCTTTTCTTCTCAAAAGGAATTGTATAACTGTAACCACTTATTGTATGAACTAATAACATACTCAGCAAGAAGTACTCATTTTAGATCAGCATAGAATAATGTCCAGCAATACTCAGGCAATAATCTTGTTCTTATGCCCACATTATGGCAAGCTTTTGATTGCCGAGAAAAATATTTATGTATTTTGTCACTAAGAAGTCTAAATACCCTAAAATTATCCTAAAATATTTAAAATAATGTAATATTTTTTATGGACAGTAATAGGCATACCTTTTAGTTTTTATATGCTGATGCTGGCTGAATTCTTTCCCAATATTTTTGCTGGGGATTGGGGCAAGGTCTGGGTTCAGTTCAGTTCAGTTCAGTTCAGTCGCTCAGTCATGTCCAACTCTTTGCGACCCCATGGACTGCAGCACTCCAGGGGCTCCCTGTCCATCACCAGCTCCTGGAGCCAACCGAAACTCATGTCCACTGAGTCGGTGATGCCAATACTCCTGCCCTCAATCTTTCCCAGCATAAGGGTCTTTTCACATGAGTCAGCTCTTCACATCAAGTGGCCAAACCATTGGAGTTTCAGCTTCAACATCAGTCCTTCCAGTGAACACCCAGGACTGATCTCCTTTAGGATGGACTGGTTGGGTCTGGGTAAGGAATGTTAATGGTGGTTGAGACGTTCTCCTTTAGTTCTTTGATAATGTAAATATCATTAAGTCAGGCTTTGCTGTGTTTAGTCGCTCAGTTGTGTCCAACTCTTTGTGACTCTATGGACTGTGGCCCGCCAGGCTCCTCTGTCTATGGGAATCCTTCAGGCAAGAATACTGGAGTGGGTTGCCATGCCCTCCTCCAGGGCATCTTCCCAATCCAGGGAGCGAACCTAGGTCTCTAGCATTGCAGGTGGTTCTTTCCCATCTGAGCCACCAGGCAAGCAGGTCAGGCTTATGCATGTGTAATTTAGGAACATCATCCTGAAATGCTACATGTGAATTTAAAAAATTTTTGTTTTTTGGCCATGCCACATGACATGCAGGATCTTAGTTCCCCATACAGGTGTGGAACCCGCACCTCTGCAGCAGAAGTGCAGAGTCTTAACCACTGGACTGCCAGGAAGCCCTGAATATGGATTTTTGGTTTGGTAATGTGAAAATCAAGTATTGTTCCCAGTGGCTAGTATGAAATAGGGCCACTAGCTGGCAGCATTAAGTAAAAAAAAATTTTTTCCTTAAGGTCTAAGCTATTATTTTATATATGAATAATATATATATACTTCTCAAACATTTTTTCCCATCAACTTGTCTGTACCTACCCTCCCCCTCAAGTTGTTGTTGCATTGACAAATGGAGATATTGTATGGTTTTGTTTTTTTTTTTCCCACTGCTGCCCATTGTTTGGTAGAAAGACTTGAGTCTTTGGAATTAGAACCACCTAGTTTCTTGGTTCCGAAATTAATCTCGAGCTATTTTATATTATCTCCAGGAGCCTCGGTTTTTTTCATCTCTTAGAACTGGATATAATGTATTGAAGTGTATAACATACTATATCCCTCATAGTTGATACTCAGTAAATGAATCTGTTGTTACAGTGATGAGTACCTATAAAGCTTTGCAGTTTTTTTCTAATAATGAAGATAGTATTATCAAGGATTATCTTGATGTTGTAAAAGTAAGGGTGGGAAAAATAGATCAAATTACAGAAATAGTAATTTACTAAAATGTTTTGTCATAAATATGGTCTTAAAAACCTGAATGTATAGCCTAAGTAATAATTCAGTAACTTCTAATAGAAGAGGTGATAAAAATAAAGCTTATTAAAGCATGTTTTGTAGTATTTGTATTATTCTTTAAGAAAAATCTATAATGATATTTCAACTTAATGTAAAATTGGTAAAGTCCTGATAAAGTAAGTCTTGATTATAACTTTCATATAATGTTTGTCAAGGCTTGAAGTGATCAAGTTTTGAAAAAGTGGTTTTTCACTTGATGTCTCAAATATTTGATTGTACTGTAGTAGTGACATTACGGGCTTCCCAGGTGACTCAGAGCTAAAGAATCAGCCTACCAGTGCAGGAGACACAGGAGACACGGATTCAGTCCCTGGATTGGGAAGATCCCCTGGTAGGAAATGGCAACTGACTCCAGTATTCTTGCCTGGAACATTCCACGGACATAACAGCCTGGTGGGCTACAATCCACGGTGTCGCAGAGTTGGACACCACTGAGCAGGCACGATTAGATTAAGTTTGTGACAGGAAGGCCCAGCAGAGGGCGCTACAACCACAAGTCTATCTCACAGCTCAATATAATTGGAATAAATAACTTGAATAGTAAGCCTAAGCTTTCATAAAGTAAACAAGAAAAATGTACGTTTAAACGTTTATCTCTGATTTATTTCTTATACATTTACTATATTCAGCAATTCACTAATAAATAGATTTTCTTGACTGATGTGTTTAGTTCATTTTTTAATTGTATCAGTTTAATTTTCATACTTCTAGCTTTAACTACAGGAATACTTTTGGTCTTGTTAATCTTTATAGAGACATTTCTATACAGGAAAAACAGTTCCTAAATCATCACCGTGGTAGAACACTACTATCATGCTGAAGAATATTTGGGATGAGGAAAAAACGTTTTTAATATGATACCGGGAGAGAACCAGTAGGTGGAATTATCCATTTATTCAGGAATTAATTTCTGGGTTAACAGAAATTCCTGATTAAAAAAAAATAATTTAATTAAAGTACGTTATAGTTAACAACCTCCTGTACGTGTTTATACAAAACATACATATGAGAATATATATAAAATATATTTGTGTTTACTGGTACCATTAATCTCAATTTCCAGTTAACTTCAAAAACAAGTAATGCTTTTATTCATTATAAATTTTCAAAGAGGAGAGGATCAGTCTTACTGCTTGAAGTTGTTTGTACTCTCATCAAAAAGATTTGGAAAAATCTTTAATTTTGGAAAATAAATGAAACCTCTAGATATTTTCTTATTGGTGATATATTAGAAAAGAAAATATTCCTTATGTTTGCCTCTATTATTTTAAATGTATGACTTGCAAAGTGTTTAATGTTTTTGAGATATCCTTTCAGTATTTGCATTCCTTTGAATGTTGTAGGGAGAAATTAAAATGAATCTCACACAGTTTTTTCTGCATAATACATTGCTCTATAGGATACGACCCCAGTCTTATTATTATATACTTATATTTGCTGTTGTGACAAACAAATTATTTTGAAAGTCAAACTTCTTTTTTGCTTACCTCTAACTAGGGATAGGTATACATATTTTGTCTTTGGAGTCTGGTACTTGAGAACATACTTTTTTTTAAAGTATCAAAGCTACTTTGTGGAAAGATCGTGTCTGCTATTGATCCATTGTGCCTGGAAAGAGATGCCATCAGGCTCCCTAGGGATAAGTATAGGATGCATCCTTCACTTCAGACGAGGTGCTGGCTTCTTTTGTGTTTCATGTAACATGTCACACAGATGCTTTGGGTCACAAGAGAGTATTCTGTGGCAGATCTCTGGCTTCTGTTTTCTCTGCGGGCTGAGCCTCCTTTCCAGCCAGCCCCTGACCTCCAATCAAAGAAACCCCATCATGCCCTATCTCTTCTGAAAGCACTTTCTCTTTCTCCCCCTCATCTCTTTCCTTACTGAAACGATTTTTAAAAAAAAGTGATTCTCTTCAGCCCTTAATCCAAATTTTACCGCATAGTATATAGTACAACTGTTTGCTATCTAGAAAATGTCTTCAGTGTGGGGAGTATAATTGCTTCATTTGAACTCTCTCTCTTATTTTTAATCACGTTGTTCTTTTGTCAGCATGGACAGATGATTAATACTTCTCATACAATTTATTGATACAATATATACAATATAATGTGTATAAGCCATTAAAGGCTTTGGAAGTCAATATTCACTGTATATTATTGCAGTAATCTGCTGTGAATCAGGAGTCCTGGCCAGCACAACAGTGCCGCTTGCATTTGAGAAATGTATTGGTAACGTTCCTTCTGCTATTCTTTGAAATAATTTTTTTCTTCTCGCTGAGCTACACAACAGAACTTTGTGATGGTTGATGTCTCATGACATCAACCTAGAGAAATTTATAGACTTTCTACCTTGTCTATTCTTACATGTGAACATGGTGATTTTTTTTTTCTCCCTAACAAATCCTGGGTCTAACCTGGACTTTTAATGCACACAGCTGCAGCCTCCTGCTTCTTGGTTCTTTCTAGGGGTCTCATAGTGGGACCTGTTTTGTGATGTATCCAAAACTCATCTATTTTGGGTTAGTAATTAAGCAAAGATTCTTGTTGAAATACAAAATGTTTTCCATTTCTATCTATATTTGGGAGACCAAAGTTGACTGTCTCTTAGGAAATACAATCCAAATTTTTAGTTTTTCTTTTTCATTTTTATTGTGTTATGTAGTTAAGGTCTGTAATTATTGGTGGAATTATTTCAGCTTTAGGAGTGTCAGATTGGATTTAAAGTTTTTCCTCATTCAAATAAAGGCATATTGTGTTTATATATGTAGAATATATACATTTATGTAGGTATATGTATATATTCTTGGTAAGAGTGTTTGATTAAAAAAATGAGAACTTTGGGCTTTTGTGGGTAATTGCTCTATTTTTAACATAGTGGGGTCATGGAAGCATTCTGGAATATGAAGCTGAGGTTTTAGCCCTGCCAGTTACTTGCTGTGTGATTGTAGGCAAGTTTTTAAACAGATCTTAACTGTTTAAAATTGAATAAGAAACAATAACTATCTTTTAGTGTAGTAAACATAATATTAGGTAATGTGAAAATACTGTGTAAACTGTAGGTAATACTTGTATTAGTATTTTGTTGTTAATACTAATATCATGTCTCATTTATTCTAAGGCCTTTTCAGTATCTTTGATACTGGAAAATAACACAAAATAGGAAATATTTTTGTGTTTTAATGTTTTACATTATTCTGTACATGAAAACATAGTGCAAAGTCACATTATGAAAAGTATATGTAATATGAAATATGTATTATGAAATTATGAAATCATATGTAATATGAAATACATATGTAAATCAGTGTTTTAGAAAAGAAACTTCAGAAAGACAAAAATATATGTGATTTATTATGTGATAAAGATGGAATTTCAGTGGGATTGGAAGAGATGAATTCTTCAATAAATAGTACTGTCTAGGAATTTAGAAAAAAATAACAAATCAAATCTCTTCCTTTATACTATGTAATTACCAAAATTAATTTAAGATAGTTAAATATTTAATTAACAAATTCAAACACTTCTAGATATTTCAGATGAATACTTTTAAGATATTGAAATAAATAAGGCCTTTCTAAGTGTGACCCAAGTCCTATGAATTTAAAAATAGATTGACTAAATAAAGATTTAAAGTCACGTTATTCAAAAAGTAGCAAAAAAGTTGAAAGAGAAATGACAAACTGGTAATTATTATTTATGACATATACGTGGACAAAGATGTATTCTCTTTATTGTGTGAAGAGCTCCCACAAAGAAATAGCAAAAGCAGGCTGTAGATCTATAAGAAAAAGACAAAGCATAGTGAAAATTAGAAAAAAGTCATTCACAAAAACAATGCCAATGCTCTATAAAGACATCAAATGATTATTTTACTAGTAAAGAAGTAATGAAATGCAATTAAAACAGTGAGAATTATTATCAAATTGGTGAAGATGAGCAAAGATAAACAATAATCAGTGAATTGTAGGTACATGTGCATTCTCATCTACCATTGGTGGGAGGGTAAATTGATTCTACTTCTCTAGAGGCAGTCTGGCAATATTTTTCATGATTTTTAGTACCCATATCATTCTGATTAATAATTCTTTTACTAAGAAATAATGAAGCCAAAATGTAAAGGTGGAATGTAAAGGAATTCATCATAGCACAGTGAATAACTGGAAAAAAATAAATCTTTAATTTTAGATGACTGGTTAATTATGGATATTTCATGAAATGGAATATTTTGTAGCTGTACAAGGCTTTAAAGCATATTAGGTTAAAAAATTACTACAGGGAATATGATTCTATTTCTGTAAAGTACATATATACTAATGAAGTAGCTGCTGCTGCTGTCGCTTCAGTCGTGTCCGACTCTGTGCGACCCCATAGACGGCAGCCCACCAGGCTCCCCCATCCCTGGGATTCTCCAGGCAAGGACACTGGAGTGGGTTGCCATTTCCTTCTCCAGTGCATGAAAGTGAAAAGTCAAAGTGAGGTATGTGGATGCATAGTTGTTGTTGTTCAGTTGCTAAGTCATGTCCAGACTAAGTGTGGTCCACTGGAGAAGGGAATGGCAGACCACTCCAGCATTCTTGCCTTGAGAACCCCATGAGCAGTATGAAAAGGTGTATGCATAGAACTGTGTCTAAATGTTCACAGTGTTTTTTTGGAGTATTGGAGTTATGGATGATTATCACTTTCTTCTTTATACTTTTTAGCATTTGATTTTTTTTATTGTATTAGGCAGTGTCATTTTTATTTTGAAAAAAGTGAATACTCTTTAATTTCCAAATTGAGTGATAATTTTTTTTGTTTTGACTGAAAGCTGTGATAAAATCTCAGATTGCTTAGGATAATACTGTAGGAAAAGGAGCAATTAATTTTACTACTGAAAAAATATAAAGTATTTTATTTTTAAACAGTGCTTTTGTCCAAGGAACTCACATCACTGTTGGATATTAATCTGTTAATTCCCCCAGTACACTTGAAAGAAGTCAAAGATCAAATCATTCTAGGCCTATATTAGGTTGTGGGAGTATAAAGAGGTTAAAAACTCAGTCAATGGGAGAAAATTGAGCTTGAGCATAGATAATTTATAAGTTCTGTTGAAAAATAAATTCTAAGGTTCAATTAGCAGGCATAGGTAATGGTCAGCAGCCCTGTGACTATAAGGATCCCATGGAGAAGGGAATGCTAACCACTCCAGTGTTCTTGCTTGGAGAATTCCATGGACAGAAGAACCTGGCAGGCTACAGTCCATTGGGTTGCAAGAGTCAGACACACCTGAGCAACCAACAGTTGAGACTGTAGGAGGCCCCAGTGAAAGTGGGGAGCTGGTGATGGTATGCAACACTGGTCTGGATTTGGCTCGTAGGCCGTCTTGAGAATTTGTGTGTGTTTGTATGTGTAGGCTTCATTAGAAAGACTTCTAGAGGGTAAGTTAGGAAAGATTTCCAGGGGTAGGTTAGGTCTCTAGATAGTAGTTTTCTGAGCTATATGTTTCCAATTGTCCGACTTCCTGGCTCCAAGTTGTCAGGGCGGTTTTTTCTTTTGACACAATATTGGGTAAACATGCCCCTAAGCCATAAACAGAGTCCTCTGCATTTGCTTACTATTTACCATGGAAGGAACATTTAGAAGACATCTCTTTTTAATTCACTTTAAAAATTTTTATTTGAAATAAAAAATTATGGAGTTGTAATGATTCTTTTTGATAAAAGAAGGTGCTGTCATTATGAGGAAAGACCGAAATAAACCCTATTATCCTTTCTAGATTCATAACATGTATTAATACTTAACCAAGGTATTCATACCAGAAGGTAGTTTATGTCTCTGTTATAAACCTGCTAGTTTCTCCCACCTTTCTATATTTGAAGGGATGTGCTTAATTTAGATGCTTTCAAGTTTTAGCAGACGATGTGCCAAGCAAGCCTTTCTCCTCCCAGCAAATTCTGAATAGTACTTCTTTATCTTCTTTCAGATAGCTACCTTTTTTTTTTTTTTTTGCATCCCTTTCAGTGTTAGGGACTTTGTGAATATTCTTCCCATTTAGTCTTCTGAACAATTTTGCAAGTGGCGAGGAAACTGATACTCAGATAAAAATAACTTGCTTAAAAATTAGTATTTAGTAAACAGTCACACAGGAATTTATGCCTATTCTACTATATTTATTAAAGGTAGCATTTCTCCAAAATGACGAGCAATGAATTTTAAAAGTTCATGGTAGAAATTGAAACTAAAAGTGGTAACTTGGAGTGCAAGAAAATAACTTTGGCAAATGGAAAAGAATTCTGTCCAGTGGATTGTGTCTCAGAAGAGACTGATTAAAGGTCACTGGAAAATGGGCTCTCTAGGGTTTCTGAAAGGTAGTTGACAGTCTAATGGAGTGGGGATTTAGGGAGCAAGGATGGGGTGAAAGAATGCATTGTCTTTTAATAGTCTAAAACCAAATGTGGGTTTTATTTCAGTTTTCTTTTCTTTTTTGAGAAGTGCTTCTTTTTGCACAATAATACAGTAGTAATACTGATTTGTGTTTTTTACATAGCCCTTTCTCTAAGGTACTCAGTGTGTTTCTCAAGCTTATGGCTATAGTGATATTTATAAATTGCTTAAATAAGCATTAGTCATACAAAAAGCTCAACTGAGTATTTCTGTCTTTAGGAAAATAGTGTGGATTTGGACAGTCTTTCCACAGAGAACAGTGGATATTTGGACATTTGTTTGGCCTATATGTATTGCCACACTCTGTGAATGCTTGATGTGAATAAAATATTTGATGATTGAATGAATTTAGTATTTGTATGTGTGTATCTTTTTAATGTATTAAAAAATTTTTTTTAATGTGGACCATTTTTAAAGTCATCTGTTGAATTTGTTACAGTCTTGCTTTTCCTGTGTATATTCTGATTTTCTGGCCCCAAGGCATGTGGAATTGTAGCTCTCCAACCAGGGTTCAAACCCACACCCCCCTTATTAGAAGGTGAAGTCGCAACCTCTGGAATGCCAGGGAAATTCCTCTCTTCTCTTTTGTGTTCTCCTTTCTCACCCTTTCCTTGCTACTCCTAGCCTTGAGTCTAATATTTGTGTTATATGCTGGGGAGTGGGGATAGTCATAGAAGGAATTAAGAGAAGCTCCCGATCGTTCTGTCTGGGTAGGTGTGTTGGAAAATGTGGGTGTTTTCTGTACACTGGAGATGCTGCACGTGCTCACAGTCTGCTTGTTCTGAATCAGGTGGAGTGGTGCTCAAATTTTGCTCCTGGTGGCAAATTCATGGTTTGTTTGAAGCCGTTGGTGGTGGGGACCAGACTTTAGCATCATTGCCATGACATTGTCATTTCCCGGGGCTCCCATAGTTCCTGACTGAAAGATATAGTAGAACCTAGACTTAAAATTTAAGCATCATTTTTAATTGTGATAGTCAAAGGTAAATAATATTTTGATCAATCTTGGAGTTTGGTTTTACTTTAATATTTGACATCTTAATCAGAATTTAGTGGGGATTTGTTGTACTGCTATTATATATGATTGAGAAATAGCATGAATTTATGTAAACCACGACTTCTCTGCTTCTACTTGTGCCCTGGATTCTTTTAAAGGAGAAATTATAATGATGAGAAGGGGAACATTGATTCATGTTGCCTCCTTGGATCTTTCTCTCATAAGTCCTACAGGTTTGTAGTTTATATCCTACAATTTTAGCACTGAATTTTGTATCATATTGTATTAGCTATTTGTTAATTTTTTTCTCTCCCAAATAAAGTATAACTCCACAGATTGCAGGCACCATAGCCTTTCTGGTTCAGTCTCAACGGGGTGTTAGTCCATTCAACAAAAGTATTTTCAAATAACTTGGGTATTTTACCTCTTTTGATTAAGTGACTTGAGAGCAACACAGTCTTTAGCAATTTTTCTTTTTTTCCCTTCTCTCATCCTCTACTGTTCTATATTGATACTGATTCTGTACTTCCACATACAAAACAATCAAATAAAAAGCTTTAGAAAGCAGTTCTCTTGTCTCTATCATAACCCTTTCCTTTTCCCCATTTCCTCCTGATTCTCCATCATAGGACTCAGGAACTGGTCTGTCAAGGTTGGATAGTCCTTGGAGGGTATGAGCTTCAGGTAGTCAGAGGCAAGAGACTGAGGCAGATCAGTTTCTTTTAGTTAGGGTGACTATACAGTCGAGTTTGTCTGGCCTGATCCCAGTTTATCCCTGATGTTCTTAGCAAAATTATTAACTGTACCTCCTTTCACACCCCATAGTGTCCTGCTTTGGATGATAAATTATATGCCAATTTTTAGAACACCTAAGAGAGATATATTGGAAGCTTATGTTAATTGTTTATATCTAGTCACACCTCTTAATTCTGCTATGGTACCTGTACAAAGTCTGGCTTAAGTGATATTCACCAAATATTGTCAGTTTTCATTCCAATCCCAAAGAAAGGCAATGCCAAAGAATGCTCAAACTACTGCATAGTTGCACTCATCTCATACATTAGTAAAGTAATGCTTAAAATTCTCCAAGCCAGGCTTCAGCAATATGTAAACTGTGAACTTCCAGATGTTCAAGCTGGTTTTAGAAAAGTCAGAGATCAAATTACCAACATCCACTGGATCATCAAAAAAGCAAGAGAGTTCCAGAAAAACATCTATTTCTGCTTTCTTGACTATGCCAAAGCCTTTGACTGTGTGGACCACAATAAACTGTGGACAATTCTGAAAGAGATGGGCATACCAGACCACCTGACCTGCCTCTTGAGAAACCTGTGTGTAGGTCAGGAAGCAACAGTTAGAACTGGACATGGAACAACAGACTGGTTCCAAATAGGAAAAGGAGTACGTCAAGGCTGTATATTGTCACCCTGCTTATTTAACTTCTATGCAGAGTACATCATGAGAAACGCTGGGCTGGAGGAAGCACAAGCTGGAATCAAGATTGCTGGGAGAAATATCAATAACCTCAGATATGCAGATGACACCACCCTTATGGCAGGAAGTGAAGAACTAAAGAGCCTCTTGATGAAAGTGAAAGAGGAGAGTGAAAAAGTTGGCTTAAAGCTCAACATTCAGAAAACTGAACTAAGTATCGATTCATTTGAATCCTTGCTGCTGCTGCTGCTGCTGCTGCTGCTGCTACTGCTGCTACTGCTGCTACTGCTGCTAAGTCGCTTATGTTGTGTCCGAGTATGTGCGACCCCATAGACGACAGCCCACCAGGCTCTCCCATCCCTGGGATTCTCCAGGCAAGAACACTGGAGTGGGTTGCCATTTCCTTTTCCAATTTTGAATCCTTCAGTTCAGTTCAGTTCAGTTGCTCAGTTGTGTCTGACTCTTTGCGAGGCCATGAATCGCAGCACACCAGGCCTCCTTGTCCATCACCAACTCCCAGAGTTCACTCAAACTCATGTCCATCGAGTCAGTGATGCCATCCAGCCATCTCACCCTCTATCATCCCCTTCTCCTTCTGCCCCTCAGTCACATTCAGATGAATCCATTCATTCTCCATAAGTGTACTTGTATTCAGTATATATAACAGATAGGTAAATCTACACCTGTTTTAGCGGATGTATACTACAGGCCCCATGAACTAATAAAAACTGAATTTAGAACACATGCAAATTTTGATTAGCTAATGCAATAATTGAAAAAAAAATTGAATTACTGCCAAGATTTGAAAATAGGAAGATTCACATAACAACCTAGATTTCTAATTCCTCTTTGAGGAAAATAATGATCTAGTGGTCTGATCTCACATGGTAATGATTATCTGGAGCTGAGCAGATTCTCCATTTTGCCCCTTTACCATCACACCTGTGGGTGTTTCAATTTGCAGTCTCTGATACGTGTTATTTATTTGGATGCACTTAAAAGCAGATTTATTGTCCTACATTTTCAGATTATTTAGTTATTTATTTAGGAAGAGTCAATTCTGATTAGTCATTTTATTTATTAAAGCTAATTAAGTAAAATGCTTATAAATTCTTTGGGGAGTCAGTTTTTTTTAATTCAACAGGTTAGTCATTCATTTTTGGAAAATATTTTTCCCATACTATCTAAGAATGTAAGTAGCTATTGACTAATATTTATGTGGTTATATTTAATAGAAAATAAGATATTATGATATTATTTTAAATATTTTTCAACAGTCAATACCTGTAAGAAAACATTTTTGAAGCTTACTCATTTCAGTAAAATTATAAAATATATTAAAAAATGAAACTGAAAAGTAGTATAGAGCTATAGGAGAAATTTTAAATGTTTGTGGGTATATGTATATATATATGCATTATATGTATATGTGTGTGTATTTATATATATAAGATATATAGTTAACTTTATCTTCATTTATATCTCCTGTATTTATAGATTAGAAAAAGAAAGAGCAATCTCAACAATGTTTATTAAGTATCTATTATGTGCTGTCCTGCATTTTCAATTCTTAAATGATTTTTCAGCTTTGACCTGCTACAAAGGAATAAAACATTCTTTCTATACACATTGAAGAAACTACTGTGTATTAAAATCTGGATAAATATCTCACTGTCTGATGCATGGAGGATCTCTGTGAACTATGTCTTAAGTCTCATCAGTAAATATCTTTTAAGAATAATTTAAAATAGTACATTGCTTAATTAGTGAAGAATTTACTCTGATACCAAGTTTTAGAATATTGGCAAGAAAATGGCATGAGTTACTCTAACTATGTTAAATATAAATTTAATGGCATGGGTATGCTATTTCAGGACATAATTTTATTTGTATATTTTTAAGGCTTAAAATGTTTTCAGATAAAATTATCTGTATGTAGACCTTCTGTTTCATGTGTGTGAAGTCTTTATACCTCAACTTTATACCTGGTGCAAATGTTTCTACTTGAAATCTCCCTTTCCTGTCATCCTGGGGATTCTTATCATTTCTCTTTTTTTGTTGGAATTCATTTCCCAAATATGGAGGCTTTTTCTTTCTTTATTCCATCATTTGGGGTGATGATAAACTTCAGTAGTAGGTCCCTGAGACAGTAAGGAGAAGTAATTTCTGAGTATCTTGTGTTACTTTGGTTGGAAATAAAATAATAACATTTGAAGTAGTTTCTCCTTCAAGTTTTTACAGTAATATATTCCATCTTCTAGTGTTCCATTTGAGAAGTCTGCTGCTGCTGCTGCTGCTAAGTCGCTTCGGTCGTGTCAGATTCTGTGCGACCCCATAGACGGCAGCTCACCAGGCTCCCCCGTCCCTGGGATTTTCCAGGCAAGAACACTGGAGTCGGTTGCCATTTCCTTCTCCAATGCATGAAAGTGAAAAGTG
The DNA here is from genome assembly GCF_001704415.2 of Capra hircus. Lineage (NCBI taxonomy): Eukaryota > Metazoa > Chordata > Mammalia > Artiodactyla > Bovidae > Capra > Capra hircus. The sequence continues at coordinate 26,449,802 of NC_030818.1, forward strand.
AAGTCGCTTACTTCCGACTCATGTCCGACTCTAGTGACCCCATGGATTGCAGCCTACCAGGTTCCTCCGTCCATGGGATTTTCCAGGCAAGAGTACTGGAGTGGGTTGCCGTTGCCTTCTCCTTCGAGGAGTCTTATGCTATTCTAATTCTTTATCTTTTTTTATGAAAATGTTAGTTCTGTCTGGAATTTGACAGAATCCTTTCTTATTTTCCCTGTTCTAAATTTTATGATATGATATCTTGGTGTGACTCAATTTTCAAACATTGTATTGGACATTTGCTGGGTACTCAGTGTAAAAAGTCATGTTTTTTAGTTCTGAAAAGTTTTCTTGAATTATTTCTTTAGTGGTTTTCTCTCTTCTGTTTTCTCTGTTGTCTTGGAACTTTAATTTTTCAGATATTGGGCATCCTGGACAGGTTCTCTATCTTTTCATCTTCTGTTTTGCATATTTTTGACTTTTTCTATACTCTCAGGGTTACTTTTTAATAATAGAGGTCTTCATCAATTCTCTGACTCTTTGCAGCCCCATGGACTATATCCTGGCAGGCTCCTGTGTCCATGGAATTCTCCAGGCAAGAATACTGGAGTAGGTGGCCATTTCCTTCTCCAGAGGATCTTCTGGACCCAGGGACTGAACCCACATCTCTTGCATTGGCAGGCAGATTCTTTACCACTGAGCCACCTGGGAAGCCCATGTGTACACACACATACATCAATCTCAGTATATTCTATAACAACATAAAACCACCTAGTTAAATTTTTAAAAGTTCATTAAGTAGATCACATATGGTTCTTGTCACATGTACACTAGAAAAATATTTCCAGTTTAAACATACTGAGATGAATCACCAAGGCTTTGCACATGTTTTAGGAATTCTCTTCCTCCTCATTTCCAAATCCCTCTTTAACCTTCATGATTCAGCTCAAGTGCACCTCCTCTTTCAATTATTTTCTGACTCACCTAAGCTACACTTCGTTGGTCCTTCTTATGTTTACTTGTAGGCTTAAAGAAAAGAAAAAAAGAATATACTATTAAAGCATACTACATTGTATTATAATAGTGTCTGAATTACTCACTGAACTGTAAGCTCCTAGAGGCAGGAATGATGTTTTGTGTGTATCAGTAGTGCTTGGCATAAAGTGAATTAAGTCTATAAGTGCTTTGTGGATTAGTGAACTTAATATTTTAAAAAAGAAAAACATTTTAAATAAATTAGGATATTAAAATAATTTACTTTAGGATTCCTTTAAATAGCCCATATCTTTTGATGCTTTTGAACTGTGGTATTTGAGAAGACTCTTGAGAGTCCCTTGGACTGCAAGGACATCCCACCAGTCCATCCTAAAGGAGATCAGTCCTGGGTGTTCATTGGAAGGACTGATGTTGAAGCTGAAACTTCAGTACTTTGGCCACCTGATGTGAAGAGCTGACTCATTTGAAAAGACGCTAATGCTGGGAAAGATTGAGGGCAGGAGGAGAAGGGGACGACAGAGGGTGAGATGGTTGGATGGCATCACCGGCTGAATGGACATGAGTCTGGGTAAACTCTGGGAGTTGGTGATGGACTGGGAGGCCTGGCGTGCTGCCGTCCATGGGGTCACAAAGAGTTAGACACGACTGAGCGACTGAACTGAACTTAACTGAACTGTAGTGCTCTTAGAATTTCATTCTATAAATTTTTTTGAGAAACACATTTATGTCTGGTGACTCTTTTGCATATCTGTGTACATATACAGACATTCTATATTGTTCTACTTTAGTAGGAACATTACTTATATTTAAAAAGAAAGAAATGTTATTTTGTTACACATTGGTGATATTTTCTCTCTAAATATCTCTTTTTGGGAGAACACTAAGTAGCTATTCACTTAGCTTTCTGGTCAGTGCATTGTATTTTAAGCAGCTAATTCTGAAATACATTCCAATAGCATGTCCTGTTCCTCATGAATTACTATTTCTTTACTTAAATTTCCTACTTGGACCACCAGCAATCCCTTAAGTACTTTTCCTACCAGCTAATGCTAGCTTTTAGAAATCTATTTAATGTTACTCCTTTCTTTCTCTTTGTTGCCTCTGTCACTTAATATACCTCTATGCCTGCCTGATATTGTTCATTACAAGGTCTTTTTATGCTTTTAGGATGATCTTTCTTCGTCTCTTTCTACTGTCTTAGATGCTTTGATTCTGCTGTTTCTTGACTGCAAAAAGCTTAATACAGGGAGCAGGTGAATATTATGGGTGACTTTTTAAAAGTTATGTACAATATTAAAAATAATACAAGAGCTGGTGTTTACTATATAACTAGTGCTTCAGAAAGTATTTTGATAAACTTTTAAAGCTGTTCATGGAGATAGATCTATTACAATGGAATTTGTTTAAATTTCATAGATAAGGGGAAAAAGGGAATATTAAATTTGCCGATTGTTAAAGTTGAATGATGGATAAGTGGAAGTTCATTATTTTCTATTCTCTTCATTTTTGTGTATATTAAAGCTTTTCCATATAAAGTTTAAAAAAATTAAACTGTCATTTTTCACTGCTTTTTACCTAGCAGTTCCACATTTTGGTATCTGTCCTCAAGTATGTAAGGACACATATGCAGGAATGTTAATTGCAGTATTATTTGGATTAAAAAGGAAAATAACCTGGAAATAGTTCTCTGTTTTGCAGCTGAATATCTGGTTGCATATCAGGGGGTGGAGAGGCTGAGCAAATAAACACATTTGAGGATAATGAGAGCTAAATTTTCAGCATCAACATAGGGACTTATAAATATGGAAAGCCTGGCCTTTAAACAAGCCATGTGGTGTTGAATTAGAATTGGGAGTATAAGAATTAAATTATTGCTTTGCTAATCTATAGATAGGTGTGTGTATGTGTGTGCGTGTGTATATTTCCTAGCTCTGTCTGGGTCTGATAGCAATGAGCCCACCTTGCCCTAGATCTTGGTTTCTAAATTTTCTAAATATCATTTTCTGCTAAAAAGAACTAAGATTCTTTAAAGAAACGGCTGAGACCAGTGCTGGGCATTTTATACCATAAAGTAAGGATATACTCAAAATGTGATTAACACATGCCCAAAAAACATAGAACCTGGTTTGAAGGAGTTAAATTGAACAAGTCTTTGACAATTTGAGTATCAAAATAAATGATAAAAATAGATTGTAACCTTTTGGGTAAAGTAGGACTTCATGACCCCATACTAATGTTAGTAAATATAAAAATGAGAGAGAATAGAAAATTCTACCTATATCAGAATGTCATTTAGGAAATCTAAAGTAGGCACTATAAAAATCTAGAACCCTAGCACTAATGCCATTTTGGACAAGATAATTTTTTGAGGGTAGAGGGAAAGAGGAAACTGTTCTTAAATTGTAGGTTGTTTAGCATCATCCTTGTCCTTTGCCTACTAGGTGTTAGCATCTCTCCCCATCCCCGGCCTGCAGTTGTAAGGAACAAAAATGTCTCCGGACATTGCTAAATGTCCCCTGGGAGGCAAGAATCACATCCCCCTTATTCTCAATTGAGAACCACTATCTAGAAGGAATGATGGAATTATAAAATTACTTTGGGGGAAAAAATTACCTTTGGTAACTGTCATAGTAATAACTAATTGAGGCATGTGTTATCAATGAGCATTAAAATAAGTGGAAATTTGATAGGGAATAGGATATGTATTAATCTCAAATATCTATAAAATACTAATTACTAATTAATTGATAAGTACAACATGCTTATAATGAACTTTATAGTAGGAAAACCCAGCAGATGTTGCTTTAAGCAGGTATTAAAAATGAACGTCACCACTGTTGGGGCAAATTCTCCTAATCTGAAGCACTGAGGGAGTATAGCATTGCTTCTACGATATTCCTGCCGAAACGTAAAGTCCTGAGGGAAATCATACAAACCCAAACTGGGGACATTCTCCAAAGTAAATGGACTGTACTCTTCAAAAATGCTAAGATCACAGAAGACAGAGAGAGACCGAAGATCTATTCCAGGCTGAAGGAGACAAATGAGGCATGATAACTAAACGTTAGCATGTGATGATGAACTGGATTCTGGACCCACAAAGAACATAACAGGGATGCTCAAAGAAATTTGAATGGGGTTTGTGGATTAGATGGTAATGTATCAGTGTTTACTTTCTGATTTTGATGGTTGACTTGTGGTCGTGTAGAAGAGTGTCTTTTATTTGTCAAACATACTAGACTTACTTCTTTGAGAATTTTCAGTTTCTGTTCTCTGTGTTTTTTTTCTCAGTTCTTTGTGTGGGTGGCTGCATTTCATGGACTCAGTCACCTTCTGAGTGAGGCCAGCCCTATAACTGCCCTGTCTAAAGCACCTGCTCTTTCCACATCTGTATCACTTTATGTTGTTTATTTTATTCATAGCATTCACTGTTACCTCTGATTACCTTCTTATTTCTTTAATATTTGAGTCCGTCTCTGGAGTGGAAGCTCATGAGAACAGAGGCCTTCTCTGTGCCGCATCCTCAGTCTAAAACAGTGCTTGATACCTAGTGGAAGTGCAGTATCCATTTGTTGAGTCAGTGACTGCACCTATGAAATCTGACCTTTGTCAGCTGGTTATTCATGTAGCCAATTTGGATACATTTTGACGGGCCAGTTGGCACTTTCTAATGTTGTAGAAGTTAGTGTCTAATGAGAAAAAGAGATAAAGTGGTTTGGATTGGGGTATGGGAACGGAAGAGGAGAGAGAAAGGGAAGGATTAAGAGAGAAAAAAAGAGTACAATTGCTTGATATAACTTAAAATAGCTCATGTGTATTACTTCGGTATGCATGAAGGTTTGGACGGAATAGAACTTCTCTAGGGCATGTTTTGTCCAACCATTGAATGAAGATGTAATGAGTTGTTGACATCTAGTTTGTTCTACTTTGTGTGCTAGCTAGACTGACTTTAAGGCTGTAAATAAGCCTTTTTTTTTTTTTTTTTTTAAGGAAGCAGTAGCTAAACATTGGCTAAACAAGAGGATAGGAATAGGTAATGTTGACTAATTCTGATTTTAAGTTCACATGCCTTTTGGTCTTAAGGAATACATGTTTCTTTTTCCTGTCAATTAATTCCTAAATAATCATCCAAAATTGTTTCTGATCTTGCAGCAACCTTAGACCGTTGCAAATTGAGGCCAAAAAAAGGCAGATAAGCTACAAAATTATTGCCATATTAATTGACCAAGAACATGATTTTGTTGCCTTTCAGATAGGTATACTTAAGGTAGAATTATATGAACAAGGTCATGGAATGCTATCTATTACAGTAAAAGAAAAATGTGAAACCTCAAAAACTTGATCAGTTATCAGTTTTTTTAACTGAATTTTTTAAATCTTCTTCACATTTTCATGTGCCTTCTCCTGAGCCGTTAGTTACATTTATGTTTAAAACTTGTGAGATTGCCCGGTAAAAGAGATTTCAGATATTCAAATGATAGGAACAGCATGGAATGTGATGCCTATATAAAGATATTGCTTTAGAAAAATAGTGATGCAGATATTGAGTTTTCAGTAGTGTTTGATGAACTGCCTGGTGAAGTATCTAACTTACCGAGACAGAGAGCACTTTGCTTACTGCCCTATGGTTTCCTGCTTTATCTGCTGTCTCTTCTTTTCTAGCAGTTCTACTAAGGATATAGTAGATGTGTAATAACTCCTTTCTTAATGAATGAGTGAGTGTCTGGCTGTGTATTATGCAGGAAGATTTTTTTAATTAACTTATTTGGCTGCATTGGGTGTTAGTTGTGGCTTGTGGGATCTTCGTTGCATCTTGCAGGATCTTTCATTGCAGTGCTTGGGTTCGATAGTTCTGGCTTGTGGGCTTAGTTGCCCCATGCCATGTGGGATCTTGGGCTTCTTTGGAGACTCAGTGGTAGAGAATCCATCTAGAATGCAGGAGACATGGGTTTGATCCCTAGGTTGGGAAGATTGCCTGGAGAAGGAAATGGCAACCCATTCCAGTAATCTTACCTGGGAAATCCCATGGACAGAGGAGACTGGTGGGCTGCAGTCCATGGGGTTGCAAAGAGTTGGACAAGATTTAGCAACTAAACAACAAACTAGCAACAACAAAATGTGGGATCTTAGTTCACTGACCAAGAACCACACCTGTGTCTCCTGCATTGCAAGTTGGATTCTTAACCACTGGACCACCAGGGAAGTCCCAGAAAAAATTTTTTTAAGACATTATCTGCTCTGAAAGTGTATAATTATTAATAATACATTGTTTATATGATGTAATACATATTATCTGTTCTATGTATACAATTAATATGTTGTCTATACAGTAGCATTTACGATATGCAGTATGTAGTGGATACAGGGAAGGATAAACTCAAGATCTGGACTGTAAAGGACTGTATGTTCAGAAGGCCTGTGGATATGATCATAGTGCATTATAATTAATTTGATAAAAGAGATACACTATCAGTTCAGTTCAGTCACTCAGTCGTGTCCGACTCTTTGCCACCCCATGAATCGCAGCACACCAGGCCTCCCTGTCCATCACCAACTCCCGGAGCTTACTCAAACTCATGTCCATCGAGTTGGTGATGCCATCCAGCCATCTCATCATCTGTTGTCCTCTTCTCTTCCTGCCTTCAATGTTTCCCAACGTCAAAGGCTTTTCCATTTTTCAGTGAGTCGGTTCTTCACATCAGATGGCCAAAGTATTGGAACTTCAGCTGCAGCATCAGTCCTTCCAATGAATATTCATGGTTGATTTCCTTTAGGACTGACTGGTTTGATCTCCTTGCTGTCCAAGGGACTTCCAAGAGTCTTTTTCTGTAGCACCGCAGTTCAAAAGCATCAATTCTTTGGTGTTCAGCCTTCTTCATGATCCAGCTCTCACATCCAAACATGACTGCTGGAAAAACCATAGTTTTAACTATATGGACCTTTGTCAGCAAAGTGATGTCTCTGTTTTTTATTACGCTGTCTAGGTTTATCATAGCTTTCCTTCCAAGAAGCAGGTGAAGCAGGTGTCTAAATTTTATGGCTATGGTCACCATCTGCAGTGGTTTTGGTACCCAACAAAATAAAATCTGTCACTGTTGCCACTTTTTTTCCTTCTGTTTGCCGTGAAGTGATGGGACTGGATCCCATGATATTTGTTTTTTGAAAGTTGAATTTTAAGTCAGCTTTTTCATTCTCCTCTTTTACTCTCATCACGAGGCTCTTCAGTTCCTTTTTGCTTTCTGCCATTAGAATGGTATCTGCATTTCTGAGGTTGTTGATATTTCTCCAGGCAATCTTGATTCCAGCTTGTGATTAATCCAGCCTGGCATTTGGCATGTTATACCCTGCATTTAAGATAAATAAGCTGGGTGACAATATACACACTTGTTGTATTCCTTTCCCATAGACTATAGAGTATAGAGATTTTAATAAAATAATCCATGTATAAAATCACTTGGATGTTTCAAAATTTACCATCAGAAGTCATCTGATGGATATATAGGAAAGAACTGGGTTTGTTTATTCATTTATTTTGTCATTGGATTAACAAGTATTTACTGTGTGATATACTCTGTTAGACCCTAGGATACAAAGATAAATGTATCCGATTCTTATTTTCAAATGGTTTGTAGTTTAACAGAGTAGACAAATCACTTCCTAAATTATAATGTTACGATGTTGTAATAGGTATGTTAGAGAACTACTGTAGAAAAACGGAGACGAGCTGAGAATTGTGTACATGTTTTTAGTAAGTCAAATCATTATGCTGTACACCTTAAGCTTATACAGTGCTGTATGTTAATTATATCTTAATGAAACTGGAAGAAAAATTCTATTTATTTAACTATTTTTATTTTGTTTGTTGCCAGTTGCTGTTGTCTTTTTAAATTGTCATCATTTAAAGTAGTCTTCAAAAATATTTTCCCGAGTGGCAATCTAACCTCTTCAGTTTAAAGTTACTCTTTCAGCCCTACGTTTATCATTGATTGCTGACCAAAGCATAACTAATATTATTAAGAAACTTTGGCTTTGGTTACACAGCCAGTCAAGACTTTACATGAACATTCTTTTAAATTGTTTTCTTCAGCAGACAGTATAGATTTGTAATCTCCGTAACTCTTCTGCCAGGACTCTGAGAGTAAAGGCATGTAATTGAGAGAGGACAGCATACAAAAGTTAGCCCCAAGAAGTGGAACTGATTGTCATGAACATTATATTCCAGCCAGTTGAGTAAAACAGCAAAATATAACTCATAAAGCATCAGTCTGTAGTTCATGTATCCCCTATGCTGCTGCTATTGCTAAGTCACTTCAGTCATGTCCGACTCTGTGTGACCCCATAGACGGCAGCCCACCAGGCTCCCCTGTCCCTGAGATTCTCCAGGCAAGAACACTGGAGTGGGTTGCCATTTCCTTCTCCAATGCATGAAAGTGAAAAGTGAAAGTGAAGTCGCTCAGGTGTGTCCGACTCTTTTGAACCCCATGGACTACAGCCCACCAGGCTGCTCCTTCGATGGGATTCTCCAGACAAGAGTACTGGAGTGGGGTGCCCTTGCCTTCTCCAGTATACCCTATAGCACCTACTGTATAGTCTATACATACAAAGGGGGAGCAAATATTTGTCTAATGAAGGAGTAATCAAAATAATGGAGAGCATAACTTTGCCACAAATTGTTTTCAGACTATCAGTATTTATTTAAACTTTATGCTATATGACTAGAAGTATGGCAATACTGAAAAAGAGGAAATTAAAGTATAAAAACTGTTGCTTTTTTTTTCCACCCTGTAATATTCTGCATTTTAAGCTGCTTTTATATGAATTTAACTTTGTTTGTTATTCTGTTTACTTCTGATTTCAACATTTATAGCTTATGAGCTATTTCAAGAACACAGAAAAATAAAGCGAATATGAGAACATATATGTACCCACCATCCTTGTTTAGTCAGGGTAGACACTGAATTTTTTATAGCAGTATGTAGTTATAAGTCAGTTCTGACAGTCCTATGTTAATAAGTTATTTCTGCTTTCTCCAGACTGTGATGATAGTGACACAAATTAAATAATTACTTTGATAAGTTAATGGTTATACTGTGAGCCCTTTTCTTTGGGCATTAAATTGGTCACTTGATATTACTTGTGTGTGTATGTGAATGTCTAATGTAAACAGCAAATTGTGTGTGTGTGTGTATGCATGTGTGTGAAATCTGTAATGAAATCACAGTTTAGAGAAGGAATTATACGTTTAAAGTCTTCAATTTTGTGAAAACAATGATTCTGCATTTCTTCAAGTGGCTGCTGTAGAATGGAAATTGAAATCCCTGGGTGGGAAGTGTGCTAGAAATCATAGTATTCCTTTTCAAAGTATTTTGCATCCCCTTATACATACATTCAGTACTTCATTTCTAACCCCTACACACTGAATCCTGCTGTGATTCATAATACTGTGTTATGTTTTAAATTCAAATATTGTTTTTTAAAGGGAAATTGCTACTAATGTTGGCTAAGCTGCACATAATAGTTTAGTAAATGGTTGTAGGTTTGATTCGTCTCATGTCAATTTAAATGTGAACTAATATTATCAAAATCCTTTGCAAGATATTGTTTCAGTTAACTGAATGCTTTACCAAATAATATCAATTTATGAAGTGTAGTTGAGTTCAGTGCATTAATTATTTAAAGAAAAAAGTGATAGACGCATACCTGCATAATTTAATGTTAATGGATATCTTTTGAGTAACCTTGTGTTTAGAGAAAGAGGCAATTTAGTATCTTAACTGAACAGTTAAATAATAGATCATTGAAAAATTTCAAAAGTAATATATGGCTTGGTTTGCTCTTTTTTAATTTGAATTTTTAAGAGAGCAACTTTATTAAGATATAATTTACATAAATAAAATGCACCAATTTTGATGTTTTGAAAATTTTATATATGCATGTAACTACTATCTCAGTCCAGATATAGAACATTCCATCAGCCCACAAAGTTCCCTTGTGCCCTTTTCTGCTGCTGCTACTGCTAAGTCGCTTCAGTCATGTCCGACTCTGTGCGACCCTAAAGACGGCAGCCCACCAGGCTCCCCCATCCCTGGGATTCTCCAGGTGAGAACACTGGAGTGGGTTGCCATTTCCTTCTCCAATGCATGAAAGTGGAAAGTGAAAAGTGAAATTGAAGTTGCTCAGGTGTGTCCAACTCTTAGCGACCCCATGGACTGCAGCCTACCAGGCTCCTCCATCCATGGGATTTTCCAGGCAAGAGTACTGGAGTGGGGTGCCATTGCCTTCTCTTGTGCCCTTTTCTAGTCAGTCTCTAATTCTCTTCTCAGGCAACCATTGATAAGTTTTCTGTTGCTATAGATAAGATTAGACTCTTCTAGTTATTCATATAAATGCATCTTATATATAATACTCTTATTTTTTTCCTCTAGCTTCTTTCATTTAGCATGTTTTTGAGATCCATCCATGTTGTCATTTTCATCTGTTGTTTATCCCTTTTTTACTGTTGAGTAGTATTATATGAATATACCTACAATTTGTTTAACCATTTGTCTGTTGACAGATATTTGGGTGGTTTCCATTTTGGGCTCTTTTGAATAACACTGCTGTGAACATTCATGTACAAGGTTCTTGTATGGTCATATGTTTTCATTTTTCTGGGGTAAATGCCTAGGACTTTGAAATTTCTGAGTTGTATATAAGTGTATGTTTAACTTTGAAAGATATTACTAAACTATTTTCCACAGTAGTTGTACTTGCAATTTCACATTGCCTCCAGCAATATATCAGAGTTCCAGTTGCTTCATATACTTGTCAGTAGTTAGTATTGTTAATCTTTTTAGTCATTTTAGTGGTTATATAATGTTATATCATTGTGATTTTATGTATGTACCTGATGACTATGATGTTGAGCATCTTTTCATATGCTTACTGGCCACTTGTATATTTCCATTTGTGAAGTATATATCAAAATTTTGGCCCATTTTAGAGTTGGGTTCTTAATGAATTATAGGAGTTTATTATATATCCTGAATCTGAGAACTCTATCAACTATGTAGTGAGGGCATCTTCTCCCAGCTGGTGGTTAGCCTTTGCATTTTGTTAATGGTATTTTTCAAAGAGCAAAAGTTTTTAATTTTGATGAAGCCCAGTTTATTTACTTGTTTTTCTGTGGTTCCTAGTTTTTGTGTCCATCTAAGAAATCTTTGCTGTACTAAAGTTATGAAATTTTTCTCCTATGTTTTTGTTCTAAAAATTTTATTGTTTGACTCATATCTTGGTTTATGGTCCACTTTGAGTTAATATTTACATGTGACATGAAGTAGAGGTCAGAGTTCTTTTTTGTTATTGTAGTTGCATGTGGATATTCAGTTGTTGGAGCACCATTTACTGAAAAGACTATCCTTTCTCCATTAGTTTACTATTGCATCCTTTTTGCAAATCACTGATTATATATGGATAGAACTGTTTCTAGACTTTCTGTTGTTTCATTGATCTTTCATGCCAGTATCATGTTGTTGTGTCTTCATAGTAAGTCTGGAAATGGAGTAAGTCTTCCAACTTTGTTTTTGTTTCTCATTATTGTTTTGGCTATTCTGGATTTCTGCTTTTCCATATAAATATTAGAATCACCCTACCAATTTCTATTAAGTCTACTGGAATTTTGATTGACATAGCACTGAATCTATAGATGAATTTGGGGAAAATTGATATCTTAGCAATATTAAGTCATGTAATCCGTGAATATGATAATGGTTTTCTCTTTATGTAAGTATTCGTTAATTTTTCTCAGCAAAATCTTGTTGTTTTATTTTACAGTAGTTTGTATTTCATTTCACATCCTTTGTTAAATTTATTTCTAAACGTTGAATTTAAAAATCATATTTTAAATCACATTTTTTACATTTTAATTTCCAGATGTTTGTTGCTAGAAATCAGTTTATTATTATCAGAAATATATTTTAAATATAAGTAAGGTACATTATGAAATTTTTAATGATAAACATAGATAATTTCTGAAAATCATTAGCGTAGTCTGATCATGTTAACTGTTAGCTCCTCACTCCTTTCCCTCATCATTCATTTTTAACACTAAAATACTGTAAAGTTTAAACAGATCTTTTCACTTAAGTGAATGAATATGTCGTTATAAATATGAGCGTGGTTTCGTGTAACAGCTTTCAGTACTTTAGATTCTTTGGCAATTATCTTTGAGATCTATTTCTTTTTTTGTAAATATTTTTTTAATGTGGATTATTTTTTAAAAGCCTTTTTATTGAATTTGTTACAATATTGCTTCTGTTTTATGTTTGTTTTTTTTGTCCTGAGGCATATGGGATCTTAGCTCCCTGCATTGGAAGATGAAGTCTTAACCACTGGACTGCCAGGGAAGTCCCTGAGATCTGTTTCTAAAATCTGAGTGAACATAATAATTGAGGATTGCCACTTCAGTGTTTAAAATTTCATCTTGTACTAATTGGCCTTAAGAGCCTATTAGCTACAGCATTTGACCAAGTACAAAATGGTCTTGTTTCATTTTGAATTTAACAGGTACTCTGAAAAGTGAAATGGTATTTACAAATATTCTGTTTTAACTGATAAAATTTTAACAGAATGACTATTTAAACTATTTAGATTTAATCTTAACTGATTATTTTATTACTGTAGCTCTCTGTCAACTTACTACAAGCACGTTAGCACTGCATTTTTTCCTTTAGTAAGAAGTCATCTGAACAAAAACTGCATTTAAGTAACATAGTTTGAATGCCCCAGTGTATTGAGAAAGAATATTGAATCATTTCCATCATAGTAAAGATATTAGCACATCTGGGTAAGTTTTAGAAACAGTGTATTCAATGATTTATATTTAAATTCTGTAGAGATTATATAAATATTAACACACAGATAAAATTGATTGCATTTAGTTACCTGTTTAAAAATGGAAATATATTTATTGTTTCTCCATATAATACATTCTCACTGAAAAAAAATCCAACAATATAAAAATGTGAAAGTCCTCTGGAAATTCTATCCCATAGAGATAGCATTTGTTAGTGTCTAATAGATTTCCTTCTCAGAGAAGGCAATGGCACCCCATTCCAGTACTCTTGCCTGGAAAATCCCATGGACGGGAGCCTCGTAGGCTGCAGTCCATGGGGTCCCGAAGAGTCAGACATGCCTGAGTGACTTCACTTTCACTTTTCACTTTCATGCATTGGAGAAGGGAATGGCAACCCACTCCAGTGTTCTTGCCTGGAGAATCCCAAGGATGGCGGAGCCTGGTGGGCTGCTGCCTATGGGGTCGCACAGAGTCGGACACGATTGAAGCAACTTAGCAAGCATAATTTTAAAAACTTGTTGAATCATGCTGTGTATATTTTACTCTGTACTCACTTTTTTCTTCTTTCTCTAGCTTAACAATGAATGTTAAACATCTCACCATATCAAGCTATCAGACTTCTAGTTCATCTTTTTAATGGCTGCATGGTTTACACTGTGAACTGTTCCTTAGTTTATTATACTCTCCATTGATGGATAGTTAGACTTTCCTTGACTTTCTGATATTTTAAATAGTACTTCAGGGAATATACTTATATTAATTTTTTCTTGTTTTTCTAACAAATTATCACAAACTTAGTATTTTAAAACAGCATACATTTATTATTATCTTACTATTATCTATAAGTCAGAAGTCTGCCATTGGTCACACTGGCCTAAAATCAAGATATATGTATCCTTTCTGGAGTCTTAGAGGCATATATGTTTCCTTGCCATTATCAGCTTCTAGAGTTTTCCCTCATTTTTTGACTCGTAGCCACCTTGCCCCCCATCTTCAAGATGGGGAATCAGGAAATCACCATTGGAACTGTTGAGTTCAAGAATATATACTTGAGATCCAGAGATCAAAAAGCTGCCATTGTAGCTTCCTCTTTCACCCATGAAGTTAATGGCTGGACGCTGGAATGCTTTTGCTGAGGAATTCAACATGTCTGTCATTGTGTTTTCAATAGCAATAGCTAGCCAAAGTATTGTTTTATGTCCACATTTCAAATTGCATGTAAGTAAGTTTTAAGTGGTGCAGCCTATTTCACATCTAGAACCTTAGCTACAATAGAATCTGGAAAAATGGTTTTATTGTTTCTATAATACAAGAAATCAATCCAGAAGGAGGTTGGAATGTATGCGTACTGTTCCTTTTTCGCTATATCTTGCACAGTAGATATCTAGCCATGTGCTGAAAGATTGCTACTGATGTGTGTGTGCTGTATTGAGGTTGACCAGGAATTGGGAAAGTGAGTCCTTCTGTGTGAATGAGGGTTCTTAGTTTCAAATATTAGAAACCACACTAGTTGGTTTCACTGAAGTGAAATTTATTAAAGCATTGAGGAACTGCAGGAATCTTAGAAGAGCCAAAAGTGAGACTTGGAGGAAATATATCAAGTAAAGTGTCCAAATCCCATCAGGAAGCTGCTTTAGTGAAGACATTATTGATGCCACCAGTTGTCACTGAATACATAGACTGTTCAATCCCATGAGATATTGCCTCTTTACTTTGCTCACTAATAAATGAAGTCATGTGTGAGAGTGTTTGATTGGCTGAGCCTGCTCGTATTATTAGCAGGTGAGATGAGAAAGTGAATTCTGACTTTTACTCGAGAGAGGAGAAAAGCAGAAAAATTTTCCATGCATCTTAAAAGGCTGTTAGGAAGATGCTGAGTATCCACAGACATGAAGATGTCCACTATAGTGAGCAATGAATCGAAGACAAACAAGCAATATTTTATAAACAATGATGTGGTTTTATGTCATACGTAAATTCCTTTTTGTGAACTCCTAACTTTTAGTAGATCTGGTTTAAGCAGTCCAGCTTGTCTCACCTGAGTAATTGTAGGACTGTTTTGGATGTTCTTAGGCTTTAGGAATTTTTATTTTTGGAGGCAAACTGTATCAAGCTCATTAATCCACGGCCCACATTAATACAACGTAAGTGCAATAGCATGTGTTAAATTGAAGCTTACTACTGCCTCTATTTTGTAAACATTTTTCTGGACTTTGTTAATTTTGATCTTATAGTTTCTGTTTTGTATGTTGGCACATATTTTTTTAGATTTCAGGTATTTTCATGTCTTTGGAAATCACATAGGCTTTAAGCAGTATGTCGTTAGTACCCAGTGCATCAAACAGCCTTAAAACTCTGTGTGGAATCCATTGTCCAAGCTTGGACCAAAGGATTAAACTGGTAACTTCCCCCAGCAAGACAGTGTAGCAACAGTGGTAATAAATGATAAGATCCTTAAGGGGAAAGGGAGAGACTAAAGTCAGGCTGTTTGATACCTGAATGTGTACAGTATAATAAAAGGAACATACAGCTAGTTGCTTTTCTCATGGCTTAGAAGACATAACTCTGTTTTATGAGAACTGTAAAATTAACATATAAGAAAGTATAGATATGTAAAATAATATGTATCACAAATTCAAACCAAGCCAATACAGGTATTTCTAAACAGATAGTAAGAGATAAAAAAAATTTCTGTCTACTCTGCAATCCTTTTTACCAGGGATCTATTCAAAATTAACAAATGATTCCTTTGATCAGCTTTGTTAGTCCATATGACAATTTAATTAGAACTTATTTTTCCATTGTGTTTTACTGATGCTGAAAAATCTCAGTACTTTTGTGAATGGGGAGGTCTACCAGTTTCAGTTTATATTTTAGTTGTCTTATAAATCTATAAGCAGTTGTATGCATTTTATGAGGTCCAGGTTCAGATCAGTTCAGTTGCTCAGTTGTGTCTGACTCTTTGTGACTCCATGAACCGCAGCACCCCAGGCCTCCCCGTCCATCACCAACTCCTGGAGTCCACCCAAACCCATGTCCATTGAGTTGGTGATGCCATCCAACCATCTCATCCTCTGTTGTCCCCTTCTGCTGCCCTCAGTCTTTCCCAGCATCAGACTCTTTTCAAATGAGTCAGTGCTTTGCATCAGGTGGCCAAAGTATTGGAGTTTCAGCTTCAACAGCAGTCCTTCCAATGATCACCCAGGACTGATCTCCTTTAGGATGGACTGGTTGGATCTCTTCAAGTCCAAGGGACTCTGAGGTCCAGGAAATAGCCTTAAAAATGTTTTTTATTTGTTGGCTTGTAGTAATCATTTTTCAAAGTGCAAAGACTGTCACAATGATCAGACAATAGATAATGTGGTGCCATCATTCCCTCTTTTTAGTATTTAGAGCTTTAGCTATCTGAGAAATATTCATACAACATCACTTATCACTGAAGCTTAGATGAATACTCAGGAGAGAAAATTACACAATTATTTTAGGTAATTATATATAAAGATGTATTAATTATAAAAATCTAACATGAGTTTAGTAATGATAGGATATAGCTTAAATCTCTGACTTCTATTTAAAAAATTTCCAAGAATCACATCGAGGTATAAGAAATAAAAAGGTGACATGTTCACCTGTGTATAATTTGCATATTTCTGCATAAGTTACACTGTCAAGTCTCAGGCTGTTTTCTAATTAATCTTTGTTGTTGCTTTCATGAGTTTTTTTTTTTTTTCTTTCTTTACTATTTAATGAATGCAACAACAAATATTTAGGACTCAACTAATACTTTTTCCCTAGTTGTGAGAGAGGGAATTACATATGTTAAGAGAAAGAATATACAAAATCTTGGTATAGTGAGGTGCATCTGAGGCATGATTGAGATTATTAGTAGACCCTTGAAAGTAGTATGGAGGATTTGGAGCTAAAAGCATTTATTAACATTTAAAAAACTATTAGTTGATAGAGTATGCCCAGGGTTATTATCCAGGACAGAGTATCATCTATTTTTTAGCCTGCATTCTGCTGGTAGAAACTTACCTGTTTTTTTTACCCACTTGGGTAAAGATTTTTTGTTTTTGTTTTTGAAAATTAAGTGATTAACTGTCACCTCATTATCATTGTTAATCACTTCCAGAGCTCTTTGCTGTTATCCATCACAGTGGTCAAGAGGATCACAAAGAAAGTGGTACATCATTATTCACAGAGAAAGTTAATTTTTGGCTGCTACCTATATCTGCTATACATTTCCTTTGAACGTTTGTGGAATAGTAACTGTTAGAATTAAATTCCTGTAAGTGATTCTTAATATTATGTGTAAGGGGTTAATTAAGTTAGAGCAATACTGAATATCAAATAAATAAGACCATAGAAAATAAAACACAAACCACTAAGATAGTACTAATATTTCCTCCTGAACTGTTTATTTTTCTCCTATTCACATAGTTCTTTTAAGCAGTTTTCTTCAAAGTTTTGAAGAAAAGGCTTTTTCCTGTTTAAAAATTAAGAAATTTTTAGCAATGTGAAGAAATTTTATTTATATTTTTTCACTCTTAATTAACCCATTTATTTCATATTGATAATATAATTACATATATTGTGAAATGATTGCCAGTATGTTTAATGAACATCCATCATCTCACATAGTTATAAATTTTTTTACTTCATGATGAGAACTCTTAAGATTTACTCTCTTAGCAACTCATATATATGAAACAGTGTTATTAGCTATAGTTATCATGTATATTACATCCCCAGAACTTATTTATCTTAAAACTGGAAGTTTGTACCTTTTGACCATCTTTCCCAAATTTACCCATCCTCTGCTTCTTCTCTTGTGGCAATTATAAATCTGATTCTGTTTTTTTAAGACTTCACACATAAAATCATCCAGTATTTGTTTTTGTCTGTCTGACTTATTTCACTTAGCATAGTACCCTCAAAGTCTGTCCATGTTGTTACAAATGGCACTATTTCCTTGTTTTTTATGACTGAATAGTTTTCCATTGTATACAGACACCACATTTTCTTTATTCATTCGTCCATTAGTGGCCACTTAGGTTGTCTGTGTCTTGGATTATCATAAATAATACTGCAGTGAACATGGGGGTACAGATACTTTCTTTCCTTTGGATATATTCCTGGAAGTAGAATGCTGGACCATATTGTTGTTCTATTTTTAACTTTTCAAAGAACCGCCATACTTTTTTCCATAGTGGCTATAGTATTTACATTCCCATCAACAGTGCACTGGGGCTCCCTTTTTTCCACATTCTCACCAGCATTTGTTATCTCTTATCTTTTTGATAATAATCATCCTAACAGGTTTGAGGTGATATCTTATTATGGTTTTGATATGTATTTCCAAAATGGTGAGTGATGTTGAGCAACTTTTCATGTGCCTGTTATCTGTTTGACTGTCTCCTTTGGAAGAATGTGTATTTGCCCACTTTAAATTGGAATATTTATATTTTTCCTGTTGAACTGTAAGAATTCCTTATTTATTTGGAGTATTAATCCCTTATCAGATGTGTGGTTGCCAGATATTTTTGCCAGTTTTATAAGTTGCCTTTTTATTTTACTATTTTGTTGTATAGAAACTTTTTAGTTTGATGTAGTCCCAGCTATTTATTTTTGATTTTATTGCTTTCCCTTTAGATGCCATTTCCAAAAGATCATTGCCAAAACCCATGTCAAGAACTCTTTTCCATATGTTTTAGGAGTTTTATGGTTTCAGGTCTTATGTTTAAATCTTTAATCCATTTTGAGTAATTTTTATGTAAGATAGGGATCTAGTGTCATTCTTTCACACATGAATAGATTTACATGTTTAGTAAAAACATCCATGAGCTTTTCTTTCAAAAACAAAAAAAAATTTGTGAAAATTGAAGTTGTAAAATGAAGATGCTCTCTTACCTAAGAATGCCTTTCTAGAAATGTATAAATGCAATTATCCTGTAATAAATAAGCATATCTTCAGATTTCCTCAGTAGTATATCACTGGAAAAAAAATTAAAAGATGACATTGCTACTCACAATAACAATACAAAGTGAAAACAGTTGCAACACAGATCCAGGATGTTAGAAATGAATGAAAAATTATCTTGCTTTTTATAGTCAAAGTTTGCTAGTTTAGCACTTACGAACAGGCTTATAGACTACTGAATTACTCAGGTAAAATATTATTATCTTTGTTTCTAAAGCATTCTCTTTTTCTTCCTAAATCAAAAAACAGAGAAAACTTAAAGCACATGACTCAGTTATAGTTTTTAGAACAACAGTGGATAAGAATGTTCTAAAGACTTAGGAATCCTTTTATCTCTCTGACTTTTCATCATTTCCATTCTGTAGCTAGTTTTTGGTTGCAAAATAATAGAAACTGGAATGTCAGGTCCATGAATCAAGGCAAATTGGAAGTGGTCAAACAAGAGATGGCAAGGGTGAACGTCAACATTCTAGGAATCAGCGAACTAAAATGGACTGGAATGGGTGAGTTTAACTCAGATGACCATTATATCTACTACTGTGGGCAGGAATCCCGTAGAAGAAATGGAGTAGCCATCATGGTCAACAAAAGAGGCCAAAATGCAGTACTTGGATGCAATCTCAAAAACGACAGAATGATCTCTGTTCGTCTCCAAGGCAAACCATTCAGTATCACAGTTATCCAAGTCTATGCCCCAACCAGTAACGCTGAAGAAGCTGAAGTTGAATGATTCTAAGAAGACCTAAAAGACCTTTTAGAACTAACACCCAAAGAGATGTCCTTTTCATTATAGGGGACTGGAATGCAAAAGTAGGAAGTCAGGAAACACCTGGAGTAACAGGCAAATTTGGCCTTGGAATGCGGAATGAAGCAGGGCAAAGGCTAATCGAGTTTTGCCAAAAAAATGCACTGGTCATAGCAAACACCCTCTTCCAACAACACAAGAGAAGACTCTACACATGGACATCACCAGATGGTCAACACTGAAATGAGATTGATTATATTCTATGCAGCCAAAGATGAAGAAGCGCTATACAGTCAACAAAAACAAGACCAGGAGCTGACTGTGGCTCAGATCATGAACTCCTTATTGCCAAATTCAGACTTAAATTGAAGAAACTAGGAAAAACCGCTAGACCATTCAGGTATGACCTAAATCAAATTCCTTATGATTACACAGTGGAAGTGAGAAATAGATTTAAGGGCCTAGATCTGATAGATAGAGTGCCTGATGAACTATGGAATGAGGTTTGTGACATTGTGCAGGAGACAGGGATCAAGACCATCCCCATGGAAAATAAATGCAAAAAAGCAAAATGGCTGTCTGGGGAGGCCTTACTAATAGCTGTGAAAAGAAGAGGGGTGAAAAGCAAAGGAGAAAAGGAAAGATATAAGCATCTGAATGCAGAGTTCCAAAGAATAGCAAGAAGAGATAAGAAAGCCTTCCTCAGCGATCAATGCAAAGAAATAGAGGAAAACAACAGAATGGGAAAGACTAGAGATCTCTTCAAGAAAATTAGAGATACCAAGGGAACATTTCATGCAAAGATGGGCTCGATAAAGGACAGAAATGGTATGGACCTAACAGAAGCAGAAGACATTAAAAAGAGGTGGCAAGAATACACAGAAGAACTGTACTAAAAAGATCTTCACGACCCAGATAATCATGATGATGTGATCACTCATCTAGAGCCAGACATCTTGGAAAGTGAAGTCAAGTGGGCCTTAGAAAGCATCACTATGAACAAAGCTAGTGGAGGTGATGGAATTCCAGTGGAGCTGTCTCAAATCCTGAAAGAAGATGCTGTGAAAGTGCTGCACTCAATATGCCAGCAAATTTGGAAAACTCAGCAGTGGCCACAGGACTGGAAAAGGTCAGTTTTCATTCCAATCCCAAAGAAAGGCAATGCCAAAGAATACTCAAACTACCGCTCAATTGCACTCATCTCACATGCTAGTAAAGTAATGCTCAAAATTCTCCAAGCCAGGCTTCAACAATACGTAAACCGTGAACTTCCAGATGTTCAAGCTGGTTTTAGAAAAGGCAAAGGAACCAGAGATCAAATGGCCAACGTCTGCTGGATCATGGAAAAAGCAAGAGAGTTCCAGAAGGACATCTATTTCTGCTTTCTTGGCTATACCAAAGCCTTTGACTGTGTGGATCACAATAAACTGTGGAAAATTCTGAAAGAGATGGGAATACCAGACCACCTGACCTGCCTCTTGAGAAATCTGTATGCAGGTCAGGAAGCAACAGTTAGAACTGGACATGGAACAACAGACTGGTTCTAAATAGGAAAAGGAGTACATCAAGGCTGTATATTGTCACCCTGCTTATTTAACTTATATGCAGAGTACATCATGAGAAACACTGGACTGAAAGAAACACAAGCTGGAATCAAGATTGCCAGGAGAAATATCAATAACCTCAGATATGCAGATGACACCACCCTTATGGCAGAAAGTGAAGAGGAACTAAAAAGCCTCTTGATGAAAGTCGAAGAGGAGAGCGAAAAAGTTGGCTTAAAGCTCAACATTCAGAAAACAAAGATCATGGCATCCGGTCTCATCACTTCATGGGAAATAGATGGGGAAACAGTGGAAACAGTGTCAGACTTTATTTTTTTGGACTCCAAAATCACTGCAGAGGTGACTGCAGCCATGAAATTAAAAGATGCTTACTCCTTGCAAGAAAAGTTATGACCAACCTAGATAGTATATTCAAAAGCAGAGACATTACTTTGCCAACTAAGGTCCATCTAGTCAAGGCTATGGTTTTTCCAGTAGTCATGTGTGGATGTGAGATTGGATTGTGAAGAAGGCTGAGCACCGAAGAATTGATGCTTTTGAAGTGTGGTGTTGGAGAAGACTCTTGAGAGTCCCTTGGACTGCAAGGAGATCCAACCAGTCCACTCTAAATGAGATCAGCCCTGGGATTTCTTTGGAAGAAATAATGCTAAAGCTGAAACTCCAGTACTTTGGCCACCTCATGAGAAGAGTTGACTCATTGGAGAAGACTTTGATGGATTGGGGGCAGGAGGAGAAGGGGACGACCGAGGATGAGATGGCTGGATGGCATCACGGACTCGATGGACATGAGTCTGAGTGAACTCTTGAGATGGTGATGGACAGGGAGGCCCGGCGTGCTGCGATTCATGGGGTCGCAAAGAGTCAGACACGATTGAGCAACTGAACTGAACTGAACTGGGCAATTGCTAGAATCTGTGAAGAAGGCTGGAAAATGGGGCTTGGGAAATGGACAGGAGACGAGGCAGGCTGGGTGCAGGAACCTCTGTCCAGATGAACGTGTAGGACCTTTCTAAGCGGCGAACTGCTTTTTGATGAAAGGGTACATAGGAACAGTGAATTTCCTGGGTTTTCAGCTTATAGGTGTACATTTTTTCATTAGCTCGTTTTTCAGAATCAATGTGGTGTGATGTACCCAGTGTCCTTTACACATACATTCTTAGTTTCTCTTTCCTGCTCATCTCTTCAGTTATCATAAAAGTATCATAAAAAATTTTTTAATGAATTCCTCAAGGGGAATAGTGTTTCTTCTACTGGTTGTCTTGCCTTTAATGGAATTATTTCAAGAATGAACCCAGATGTGAGAACAAGTAATCATACGTTTAGGTTCAGACTCCACGTCAAATAGCATCTCATATATCAGTTCTCCATCTCTGCCCTTCCTCTGTTTTCCTGGTCTGCAGAGATGCCATCCTGTTAAGTACTTATATGAGCATAGATTTGCATTGAATTGTAACTTTTAAAAGACATATCTATCTTCATCATAGACTATAAATTCTTGGGAAGTGAGAAACAGATTTTATTCAAATGTATTTTATGCACCTAACACTATGTTTGGGATGTAGTAAGTGTTCCATTTTAAAAATCAAAGTAACATGTACATATACTTAAAATAAAATATTTTGAAGGATTTATGATGAAAATCTACAGTCCCTTTTCCTCTTGCCTTGCTCCTGGATTGCTTCTCAGAGGTTAACCGTTTTAACTTTCCTAAAATTTTTTTTCTGGTAGTTATTTCCATATTTCTTTAAGAATATCCTTATCCTACTACTTCTTGATTTATCCATTTTAGACAGCTTATGTTGACCACCCTCCAGTATTCCTGAGGTATACATCTTTCACTATTTCTGGTTTTATGAATAATCAGCACATACATTACTTTAACTATACAAATAACATTCACTATACAGCCAAATACTATAATTATATTTTCTCATTCATTTGCACAATTTCTTTTCTATCATTAGGTTCCCTTTCTTGTATAACTTTTCTACTGCTTCTGTACTGTATCTATTTCTTACTTTTTTTCAAATCCTCTGTCATTATGGGTTTTTAAATCAGTCCTTTTTATTTTTGCCTCCCACTGTCTTTCTGTTCTGGTCTTGACTGGCTTTATTTTTTAAAGCCACAATTTGTGCAAAAACATCTTCAAGTAACCTCCTAAAAAAGAGAGGGAATTTTTCTGAGTTCTTGTATATCTGAAGTGAAAGCGAAGTGAAAGTCGCTCAGTTGTGTCCGACTCTTTGTGACCCAGTCCATGGAATTGTCTAGGCCAGAATACTGGAGTGGGTAACCTTTCCCTTCTCCAGGGGATCTTCCCAATCCAGGGATCGAACCCAGGTCTCCCACATTGCAGGCTGATTCTTTACCAGCTGAGCCACAAGGGAAACCCAAGAATACTGGAGTGGGTAGCCTATCCCTTCTCCAGGGGATCTTCCCAATCCAGGAATATCTGAAGAGATAGCCTATTGTTGTACTTTATTGTTTATTTGATTGGGCATAAATTCTAGTTAGAGGATAAATGCCCTTTAGAGCTTGAAGGGCCGTGTGTTGCCTTCTAGCATCCACTGTGGCAAATGAAGAGTCTATCATTTGTTTTGTAAGAAGCTTTTAGGGTTTCTTTTTGTTATTGATCTTTGAAATTTCATAATGAAAAGCTTAGATATATATCTTTCAAAAATGGATTCTTCTGTGCCTGGATAGGCCCTTTTAGTCTGAAGACCTTTATCTTCTGAGAAGTTCTTTGTAATATTCCCTTGATCATTTCTTCGTTTTCATTTTTTCTGTTCTGTGTTTTGAAACTTCTGTTAATCAATGTTGGATGAACTAGATTGAGCCTTTGTTTCTTATTTTTCTTTGTCTTCTATGTAATTACTATAAAAATTAAAATAATACACAAGGGTTTATGGTGAAACGTAAATTCTTACCCTGATTCCATTTACTCTAGTTCCCTAAGGTAACCCTATATCAGTAGTTTTTTTTTTTTTTTTCCTCTGTAATCTTTCTAAAGGTAGTCCAAGCATATTGTGGCAGAAATTATAGATGGAAATACTTGTTTTCTTATTTCTAGGACTGCAGCTGAACCATAAATTCCCAGCTTCCTTTACAATTAGATGCAGCCATGTGACTAAATTCTAGCCAATAGAATGTGAGCAGAGGTGATGTGTGCCCTTTCTAGAACGCTTTTAAGGAGTCTTTCCTTTCATCTTCCACCAGAGAGATGCAGTAAATAACGTGGCCTCTAGGGGATGGTAGAGCTATAAAATAGAAGGATCCTGGGCCCATAAACCACCACCTGAAGTAAGTCAGACAGAGAAAGACAAATATATGATATCACTTATATGTGCAATCTGAAAACATGTGTACAAATGACTGTATCTACAAAAGAAATAGAGTTACAGATGTAGAAAACAAACTTATGGTTACTAGGGGGTAAGGAGGGGCAGGGATAAATTGAGAGACTGGGATTGACATATACAACTGCTATATATAAAATAGATAACTAATGAGGACCTACTGTATAGCACAGGAGACTCTACTCAGTCCTCTATAATGGCCTATGTAGGAAAAGAATCTGAAAAAGAGTGGATATATGTATATATATATATAACTGATTCACTTTTCTGTACACCTGTAACTAATACAACATTGTAAATCAACCATATTCCAAAGAAAATTTTTAAACACCAAAACCCAGAATTGATGGCACTAGAAAAAGAAAAAAGAAAGCAGCCCATCGGCCAGGAATAGAAATGAACATCCTTTGTATTTGAGCCATTAAATATTCTTGGGCCCGATGGTGATACCATCTAACTTTACCTAATAAGCACATGCAGTCATTTTTTCTTTTTCTTTTCTCCCCACCCCCTCCACCATTTGTGAGAGTTTCTTCTCTTTATTATCTACCCTTTCTAGCAAATTATTAATTTCTAATACCTCTTTCTTGCTTTATAATTTTTCTCTTTTCATGCATTCAGTGCTTATATATGAAAATGTCTTCTTGAATCTCTCTCAGGCTTTCATAATTTTATTTCAATTTGTTTCCTAAATTACTTGTGTTTTCTCCCAGCTCATTTTCTTTGTTTGTTTCATTATTTATCTTGGTTTTCCTCTTTTCTCTTTTGGCTTTTTCTCAACTGTTGAGCCTTAGGTGTTTAGTCATATGTAAGAATGAGATAATAGAAAGCAGTTGAGAGCTCTATGCATATGCGGGTAGAAAGCTGCTTTAGAAAGATCAGATGGAGAACTCCTAAGGTTTGAATGGCACAGTGTTACCTCTGTGGGCTGTTCAGTTTGTTTTCTGTTGAGTAGATAGATGGCTGCTAGGAGATAAACTACCCTGGATATAGACTTTCAGTTAGTCCCTCTAGTTTAGCTCTGATCTTACTTCTCTTATGTAATATCTGGTACATCAAAGCCTAAAAACTCTAGGATTCTGATGGTACATTGTCTCCCTTCTCCATTTTTGGGTTCCTCTGCCTTGTTTTGCTAATTGCCATCCTTCCGTCTGCTTTCTATCTTCCATAGGGACATGATAGAGATTGTCTTTTCATCTATTATATAACCTCCTATTTCTCCATGCTGTTTTGGGAGTAGTTTTTAACTCATCTATTACCATTTTTGTTGGAACCTCTAGAGGAAGAGGAGATAAATGTGCGCTTTTAGTGTTCCATATTCTGCTGCTTACTGTTCCTGCATGTGTGAGCCTTGCAGCTTGTTGTGTGAGACAGCCAGCTCCACCTAGAAAGTCGAGAGCAAATGGGGGCAAAACAAAACCTATAGAGTTTTGGTTTTTAAAATATACCATACAGAGCATTAAACAAATCTTTTAATTAAAAAAATCCCTTTTTGATAAATAATAAAATCTCACACCTTCCTCTAGTATTGTTCAAAATTAGAATACATTCAGTATCATGACTCAAAATTAAGGGACAAAGAATTGCTTTGTTTTCAAATCGCACAGGTTCCTTTAGGGAGTCTTTGGTTCAGAATCTGCTCCCTACCACCATTCCATCCTGTCCTCAGAGAACTGTAAATTTAAAGGCTGCATCACATCTTATAGCTTTTGACTTAAAGAAGTAAATGTTTAATTGCATCTAGTGTAAAAAATTCAGCACACATTTCAGGGGAAATTTTGAAGAATATTTCTAATCCAAAGATACAACATTATAAAGATAATGATACTTGTATTTCAAGCTTTTAATGAATTCAAGAAAAATATTGGCTCTATATATGTACACACATATGCATATTTATATAATATATCTTCTATTAATTTTGCATCTTTGCTATAGAATACTTAGAGAAAAACCTGCCTTATATACAAAGTGACTTCTTTTGGGCCTTAGTCTGCCTTAACTTAAATAGTAATTTTATGTTTAATTTTAGCCATATGCTAGAAACAACTTTTAAAAATGAACATCAAAAAAGTAGTTTGCTTGAAGAATTCTTCATCTCATAGATTTTAATATTAATCCAAAGTTAGTAAAGAAAATCATACTTGTATTTGTATAATGACTTCATTCATATTGGTTATAAAAATAAAAAATAATTAAAAATAATAGAAAGTTATTTAACTATAGTTAGTTGCCAGGTTTTTAAATGAATACAACTTCATCTTACCAAAATGTAGCAATATTTCAAATCTATCTGAGAAGAGATTAATAATCTGGCTAACTAGTATCTACTAACAAATTATTATAACCATTGAGTTCAGTTCAGTTCAGTTGCTCAGTCGTGTCCGACTCCTTGCGACCCCATGAATTGCAGCACGCCAGGCCTCGCTGTCCATCACCAACTCCCGGAGTTCACTCAGACTCACATCCATCGAGTCAGTGATGCCATCCAGCCATTACATCCTCTGTCGTCCCCTTCTCCTCCTGCCCCCAGTCCCTCCCAACATTAGAGTCTTTTCCAATGAGTCAACTCTTCGCATGAGGTGGCCAAAGTACTGGAGTTTCAGCTTCAGCATCATTCCCTCCAAAAAAATCCCAGGGCTGATCTCCTTCAGAATGGACTGGTTGGATCTCCTTGTAGTCCAAGGGACTCTCAAGAGTCTTATAACCATTATTATTAACCATTTCGATGGAGAATATTTACTTACATTGTGAGAAGATATTCTGACTAAAAGAAGAAAACAGTGATTGCAAATTATCATGGAGATATAAAGATGAGGTCATCATAGACTCTGATAGTTAATAGAGCAATTAAAAGCAATATCATTTGATATGAACTGTTTCAATTACAGAAAAGGCTATGACTCATTTTTACATTCTTATATCTACTAGAAAATTTTCAGATTTATAAGATTGACTCTTTATTCATTTTTTGTAACAATGAATAAATGATATTACATTTTTTAAAGGGCAGAAGAGTTGTTAAAAACCATCTGTATAAAATGGAGGCTCTTTTAGGAAGACTGATTTAATTTTCTCTCTGGTTCTAAGATTGAATCCATTAAGCAAAAATCTTAATGGCTTTGTTTATGACTTTAAAATAATATGAGAATCATTTTATCAAGTAATTTGTTTTACAAGAATAATTAGAAATTGCGCCAATTCTAAAATATAGTTTAGAATTTTTTGAAACTAATTTTAGTGTTTATATAATATAGAATTAAGTAAAGGCAAAGGTAACTCAACATAATTGGTAAAAGGAAAATGTACTTAGTGGAGGGGTTGCTTAACTGTAAGTAAATAAATATTTGAATTTTGGTACAAATAAAAATTTGTGGTTCTACCATTGAGAATGATTTCCTAGCAATAAGGAAAATCAAATATCAAGTGATTAAGAGTATCTAGGAAGATGTTCGGTGTGGAGGAAAATGCTAAGAATTAGTTAGTACACATTATAATCATCAAATACATTCCCAAGATCAATTGTCTGGTGAGACTGAAGTGTACTTGTGATTCAGGGTAGTCAGATTACCAACAAGCACACCAAAATGAGATACTTAAGAGAGTTTTGGTTGATGCTGCATTCCAGCCATATATGATGAGGAAGCAAATGAATAACACTTTGGTAGAAGAATGCTGCCTACAAAATATTAACAGCTGGGCTTCAGATATAAATCAACATGGAGCTCAAGATGCAATCAATAGCCTCTGCAAGATGTACTAGATTCATGGTACAGTGAATATATAACCCAAACCAGATTATATATTTTCCTTTTTGATAAAAATGTTAAAGGGTTTGCCGAATTGGCTAATTCTCTTAGTAAACACAGTCCAAGATTTTTCTAGAATTTATGTGTGTGTGTGTATCCAATTTTCTCAGGCTTCATACCAGCTCAGATGTATGGAGTCACATTTTAATGACTCAAATTCCACTGACTCTTGTAGGACCTCAGCAGTGTGTCCCTGAAGTATTCTTGAGAGTCCCCAAGAATATCACAAATGCTCACACATGAGACCTCTTGCACCTGGTATTCCTATGCCTGTCCTGCTCCTCGGCAGTATACTGGATGTATGCTATGATAGTACAGAACGTGGAGTGATTAGTGGTGAAGCAAGGGAGCAATGCATTTCTCCCCTTTATAGATCTCCTTTGTTTAAAGTGTTCCCCAAAAGTGCTGCTTCTGTCTTTCTTTCATACAGACTCTTCAGTGATACAGTTCTTCGAGTTTGCTTTTTTTTTTTTTAATGGGTTCTATTGAGGATGCTCAAAAATTAAAGTCATTTTTCCTGTCCAGCAACTCTTCAGAGTAACATCAGTGTGCCCAGTTTCCTCCTTCACACTACATTTTGTTTATCTATTTACTTTTAGGACAAATTTCTTCTTAGAAGGTTCTCAGCAACTTCCACACCCCAACTCTCCCCATGCACTTTGTTGACTTCATCTCACTAATGTACTAGACGTGCAGACTACTGACAGACCTTGTATTCTCCCATAGGCAGCTCCTCAGCTACCACAGAGATGAGTTTCTAAATAACCAGATGCCAGTCTCCTGCCTTTGGAATTAGGTAAGGTGTAATTGCTTCCACTTCCCCAGGCAGGAAAATTCTGTTAGCTCACAAAATGGCTAAGCCAGTCCTGTGCGTACTTTCCCTCTTAAGGTGGATTTTGATGTTATGCAGCTTTGGCTCTTGTTTTACTGTTTTGTTACTTGTTTATATTAGGTTTTTTACCCCTTAAAAAAGCTTTAATGACTTTGACTTGTGTAAGGGAGCCAGAAATTTGGAGGATCCAACTCCAGATGCAAACTTGTCATGACTCCATGAGTTTGTAAAACTATTGCAGACTTTCAGGGATGTCAAAGCAAGGGCAGTAGGCATTTGCCCCTGTGCAGTGTGCTCTGCCTGCTGGAGTGACTGTCTAAATCTGGCCACTGATGGAGCAGGAGCTCATCTTGCCTTTTCCTGTCTTTTCTCCATCCACTGGTGACTTGAAGAATGCTTTGTCTACAGAAGGGATTTGAAAGCTGGGTTGTGAGAATCCTTGTTTCAGCCTCCTTGAACTTAAGTCAGAGAGGCTCAAACTCTTCTTTGAGCCCCACCACCCCAAACAGGTCTCATCAGATGGGTTCACCTGACCAGCCCAGAAAGGTCTGAATCCCACTTAGACTCAGATTGGCATCCCCACACTGCAAGCTGTACAACTGACTTTGAAACAATGTGGAATGTGTTAGCTTGGTAACTCAGGTGGTTTTATATAATTTTTTTTAAAACTTTTAAATATTGTTAATTCAATAATTAATTAATTGAATTAATTCAAACTAATATGTCTCAGTACAAATCATATTCCATCTATAGTTTTGGTTGGTTGTTCAATCTGAATTAGCCTTGCTGAGGCCTGTATCTTTGCCTCTTTCTTGATTTTTATTTTATCATACTTACTTCATCTTCTTCCATAGTGAAACCACTAATGACTTAGTGGATTACCCTTACAAGATTTGGGGGTCTTTGTTTTTAGTTTCTTTGTTTTAGCTTTTGAGAATGTAATATTTTCGTGAGACTAAGAAAGGAATGTGTAGGACAAAAGAATAAAACCTACTATAGCTAGGTTGACTTATCATAATTAGGTAGGCTCTCATTAAGTACGGTTAAATAGAGTTTGTGATAGATATCATGTATGGTAGGTTTGTGTGTGTATAAAATTCTCTAAATAATAAAAATAGTAAGTCACCAAGGGAGAAGTTCTCTATAGAGTGAGAGAGAGCATTGTTTTGGGAATTGGGATTTGAGTAGCCAGAGCGGGCTTTCAGCTCTGAATGCTCTAGATTCTCAGTGGTAGGAGCAAGCCAACATATCCCACCCTGAACAAAGATACTCTTGGTGGAACATTTGGAATGACCTGCCTTGTGGTCTCTGATGGTACAAAAGAATCTGCCCAAACATATGATCTCCATCAGATGTATAGTTAAGGCCTGGAATCACACCTTTCATTTTCTTTTTTTCTGCTTTAGCAGCCCTGAAGAGTTTTCACCAAATTGCAAACTGGAGTTAGGTAATGTTTGTTTCTGAGCTTTCAGAGGAAGCTGTTTATTTTAGTAGGCAATTTTCATGTGTGATGGAGTGAAATGTTGAGAAGGCAGCCTCTCATCAGTGGACAAACAATGCCGAAGAATTTAGCTAATGGCCCCCCTTCAGTGCAGAGAATAGATGGCAACAATTGTACTTGCAGACTAGACCCGGAGCTACTTGTTTGGCTGCTAGGTGTTAATGCAAATTTGTTCTTCAGCTCATTCAACCCTGGGGCTCCCATCCTTTGATTTAATTAAATGTAATTGGTTACATTGCTCCTCCCAGGCCCCTGAGGTGTTTTTGTTTATTGCTTACTCTTTGCAATAAAGCTTCAATTCATGGCACAAAATGCTGGATAAATAAGAGTCCTTTTTCCTTATGTTGGATTTGCAGGGAGATTATTCCTTTCAAATAGTTTGGCTTTACTGTTAAAAGTAAATGACCAGTGAAATAAACTCATTGGGTGGCAAATGTAGCATATCCAGAAGCAAGGAATTAAGTAAGGCAAATTACACGAGATTAGGAAAAAAACATGAAGTTGTAATGTTAAATTAGTAAAAATTTGCTAACCTACTCTGAGATATCAGCACTATAAATAAATAAGGCTTTAATATGTAAGATTACCATTGTTGTAGCATATTATTATTAAAGTTACTTTTAAATGCCAACTACGAAATAGTGAAGTCAGTTTGTAATCATGCTGAATTCTCTTACTCATAAATATGCAAGTGGCCTTGTGGGGACAAAAGCAAGAATGATATTGACTTAAATTAGGTCAGCACAATTAACCTATTCCTTTTTAATGAAAGATTTTTTTCCCTTCTGCATAAGTTTATTTTTTTAACCCGAAGATACTGTAAATTACATATTTTTTGATAAAGTGACTTTTTTTTTTCCCTTTCAAGATTTCGTTTTAATTTGAGAAGTGGGGTAAATTATATTTGTAGTACTAACTTCTGAGGAAGCACTCAGAAACTTAGAAAAATTAGAATATTATCATTCATACTTCTCAATTCAGTTTTAAGTACCAAACTATGAATCATTTTTTTCCCCTTTTTGTCCTTGTCAGTTGGATAAAATGGCCTGCCAGGAACTGGTATTTATTATAATGTTGTCTTGTTAGTTCCTTTATTGCTTTCTTCTTTCCCTGGCTTTTATTTTTTCCCTTTTTTAACTGTAGAGGTATAAGATACTGTGATACCAGTAACACTTTCATTAATGCAATAGGCTTTCTAAATCTTGCTGTGTCACCAGGCTAACTCATATCTCTTCTGATGGCGGGGGGCGGAAATCCATGATAAGAGCACAGGTATTCTCAGTGCAACATAAAGCTTCACAATAGGATTGTTTGCAGGAAATTTTTTCTCGGCTCCTCTCACATTGTAGTGCTGAAAAAGTGGAGTCTTAAGCCTATCATGTTGTGCCATCAGCAAGTTAGGCCTTTCTTCCAGTGGTTGTGCCAAGTGGTTATTGTAATAAAAAAACTAGAGGACACTCCCCTGGAGTTGGGTGGTGGCAGCTCAAAGGTAAGTGTTCAGAGAAGGAATGGAGTACCATATTCCCATCTTGGACGTGAGCTGTTGAAGAGACGGTGGTTTATTTCGGAGTAAGTTTTAGTTAGCCTCCCTCAGCTTGGGTGTCAGCAGAAATTCCAGCTGTCGGCTTTGGTCCGAAAATCTTAGATGGAAAGTACAGGCTTTGTCAGATGAGTTTAGGATAATGTAACTTCTCACCTAGTTTTCATGAAGGAGTCAAAGTTTAAAATAACTCTTGACCCACATATGGGCAAATAACCCATTTAACGTATTACCCGTTTAACATATTTAATGTAGTGGAGACTGGAGGTCTCTTTTGTAAATGGAAATGTAATGTCGCAGACAGAAGGGAGGGAAATATTCCAGTAGTCTTTTAGATAAAACCAGATACTCTTTTATTGTGCTTGAGTAATTTTCCTCCCTGTGCACTGGTAATAATAAGCCCATTGCCTGTCCCCTAACTGCGACTCTTCTGAATCCACAGCTTTGATTGGAAACTCAACCCCTGACCGGCCTCAGGAGCACTGATTACAGAGGCACCCCACACACTTCCCTCGTAAACATTTGGCAGACCAGCAAGTGCTGAGAAGTGATGCCCCTGGCTCTCAGAAGAGGGTACTGGTGGGAGAAGAAATAGAACATTTTCCCTCTTGCAGCTGTCAGAGAGTGATTATGTCAAATGGGTTTTCAAGGAGCCACAAAGTAATTACAGGGTAACTTCTTGACATTATTTTCCAATGTTTGACTCAGCAGATGATGATGATTAATTGATGTGTATTATTTTATGGCTCTCTGAAACTTTGTTTGATACTTTAGGTAGAGGTCAGACTAAGTCTTCATTTAGACTAATATAGCAAATTTGCCTTAAATTTTGAGTTAATTTTCCCTCTATAATAGACTCAGATGATTTCTTCAACTATTAAAGTCTTCTGATGACTGTAGAGACTGTTTGGGCTACCTTTTTCATGTAGTTTTTTCTTTTTTTAAATAATCAAATCATGTGCTTTCAAAGTAGTGTTTTCCTCTTTTACTGAGATGTTACTGTGGATTTCTCAGGCGATTGTGAGAATTAAATGAAAAGTGTTTAATACCTGGGACATGGTTAAATGTCAGCTATATTGAGACATGACATGGTAATCATTAAACTTCAAAAAGGTGTTTCCTTGTATACTGTCTCACTAATGTGGTGGTCTAGGTAGCAGGAAAGAATTTGACATCTTGTTCATTTTCTAATGTAGTTATACTACATTAGAACTGGTCTATCTATTGGTTTATATTTTCTTATTAATTTTAGTTCAATTTAAAATAGTGGGGAATATTTATACAATGGATTTGAAACGTATTTATGTTTCCTTTTCCAGGGCATATCTTATACATAAATGTCTATATTATTTCATTCCAAGCAAGTAATTGATTTAGGTAGGCCCAAATCAGGACATTTGTGACTGATATAATAGAAATTAAGACAGATTAATTAAAATACTAAGTAATAAGTATAGTGGAGCTTTCATTATTTTACTGTTTGTAAATTTTAAATGTATCTCTTTCAAATCAAAGTTGTCATTGACATGGGAAGTGTTTAGTGATCTTCTTGGACTTTCATAAGCTGTGTACAAAAAGTGTTTCAAGCCAGAATGTTTCTTATGAAAAGAATGGAAAGGTGTGACATTCTGAGAATTCACAACACTTTATGTTGGGGCTAAATAGAAAAAAATTGTCTGAAGTTTCAATTTTGCCCTTGTTCCATATAAAAATACCTTCTATTTGCTGACCCACAAACTGTTCACCAAAAAAATAACCACTGTATGTATGGATGTCATGTGAATGAATGATTTATGGCGTAAATGCTAGTATTTGATGAACTTTTGAGAACATTCTTGAATATAGTCATATAAGGAAGTGCTTCTGGGTAGTTTTTTTTTTTAACATTTTCAGATATCAAATCAATCAAATGAATATCAAAATATTCATTCAAAAGTAATATTTTCTTCCAAATTTAAGGGAAATATCTTAGAATCAGATATCTTGGCTGTAATAGGGTTCTGCCACGTCCTTTTATGTATGAATGCATTCATTGTGCGCTGGTGTTCGTGCACCGTGTGTGTGTTTGTGTTGTAAATAAATGAAGTAGGTGAGCTATTTATTAGCCATACTGCTTCTGCCTGCCAACTAGATATATCATCAACATTCCAGGTACAAAAGATGCTTAACCAGTTCAACTGAATAGTCTTCCTTTGTTTTCACAAAATGTGTTTCATAAAGAAAAGATGTTGCTCTCATGGTAACAGAAGGATGGCAGTCTAGGATTTGCAGTGCCATCTTTATTATGTGTATGCTGAATGAAAAGAAACCAAGTATTCAACTGTGGGCTGTGTGGGATTTTTCTTTCTTTTTTTTTTTTTTTTGGTGTTGGTTGTGGTCTCCATTGATAGGATATTTTAGACTTTTAAAAAACCATCTGTTTATAGGAAGCACAGGGGGTGCACCCGTCTGTTGAATTTATTATGCGTAGTGCAAATAGCAGATGGCTCAGCAATAGGTTTATCCTTCTGTAGGAATTCGTTGTTTCTAAAAGTAACAAATCTTTGTCTTTCAATATTAACACATTTTGGGACATTTGACTGGGGTTTGTTTTCCTTCTGAAATAACGCTCTCATTGGCAGTCTGATCTGCATTTTCTCTCAACTAAGCCTTGCCTGGTTGCTGTGAATCATCTACTTCCTTACTCTATTCAAGTTCCACTCTTTGACATATTTGCTATTTTTTATTCTCTATCAGAATTATTATCAGGAAACGTTAGGTGCCTAGGACTTTGCCAGATACTGTTATATATGTTTATTATCTCCATGCTTCCACCTAGCAAATTGACATGCACTACCTATAAACAAAGTTTTAATACGCAAAGACCTCTATATTACTGTGTACATAACTCGGCCTACAGTGTTTCCTTTATTTAAATTTTCTACAGCTCTTGTGTTTCCGTGACTTATTTTTTTCTTTCTTGTGAAGCATGCTTTAAGATCCTTAAGAATGGTACCCTGATTCCTTTCCTTCCTATCAACTTATTTAAATATGTTGTTTTTGTTTAAGATTCTGAATAGGTACCAAATGTTTATAACATAGATAAGAGATAAAGATGAACAGAAAACATACATGCATAAATTCACTACATT
Organism: Capra hircus; assembly: GCF_001704415.2. Taxonomy (NCBI): domain Eukaryota; kingdom Metazoa; phylum Chordata; class Mammalia; order Artiodactyla; family Bovidae; genus Capra; species Capra hircus. The sequence continues at coordinate 26,485,066 of NC_030818.1, forward strand.
GAATGAGTGAATTATCCAAGACAGTAAGAGGGGGCATATGTATGGATGTTGAGGGGTAAGTGGATAAATGTTCCAAAATCTTTCATGGAAATGGATCCCTAGTGCAAAGCCCAGCTAGTAAAGCTGCCATGGAGAACATCCCTTTTCTTTGAAAAAAATTTTAACCATGGCAGCTGGGCAGCAGGCCCTCAACTAAGTAGATGGTTACAAGCTGGATGGCCAACATTTCAGACATTGAACAAAATGCTAGTACTTTCCATAGCATTTCATATATGCAGATAAGGGTTCAATAAATGCTGTCGTTTTGTGGTGATATGATTATGTGATATGGTGATATGATCATTTTAATCCCTGTTCCTCTAGCTCTTGTTTCTATAAAACTTTTCTATAAACTGTTTAATGTTTTACTCTCATTCAAAGTCTTGTTCTTTCTGCCACTCTCATCCTAACATTTCCCAAATTTTTAAAGCAAAGCATATCATAGTTTAATTGCATTTGATATACCTGTATTCTTTCCATGTTTGTCTACAGGTATTCTGATTTTTTACTTTTGTAGCATGTATATTTCTAAGGCCTATACAATTGATATTTGAACCTGAATTCAACTTTTTTTTTAAAATTTAAAGTTCCGTGTTTAACGAAGTTTTCATTCAGGTTTTTAAAAAATTCAGTGTTTTAAAATCTCCTGTCTTTCCTTAATTAGTATTTACTGGATACTGAATTAAGTATATACTGAATTAAGTTTCTATATAAAAATAATTCAAAGTAGCCTCAATTTTTATGTCTTGCTTAATGTACATGACATTTGAATCTGTTTTTTAAACTGTCTATAGATATCCTTAGGCCTATAGATTTCACCATCCTACCCATTCTCTGCTCTCACTGCTCCCTGCACATGTCATTCCATCTTATCAGTGACAGGAACTGTGAACTGCTACTTTCTCTGTGGGGCTTATCTCATGTCCCCTAGCAGGGTTGGTGGCTGGCTTCTCTTTGTGCCCAGAGCTTTGTTTATACCTTAATTGTAAACAGTTGTCCTATTATATTGTAATTATCTGCTTACCTGCCAATCTCCTCAGCAGATGGGGTAGTAGCTTTGTCCTATTCATTTTGCCTCCCAAGTTCAATAAACACAGGTTTGTTGAATGAAGGAGGTAATTGTGTGTGTGTGTGTGTGTGAGAGAGAGAGAGAGAGAGAGATCCATCAGAGGACATCCAGAGATGCTGTTAATTCTCCTCCTTTAAGGATTTGATGAAATTCCGCTATTTTATGAAAGCTCTCCTCCCCCTTTTAGATAAAGGTTGCTAATAGGTTTCCAACAAAAGTGTCAGAAACCTAGACTGGTAATTTACTGTTTGTGTTTGCATATATTAAACTAGGACCCGAAATGAAAAAATTGGAGTAGAATGTTAATCACAATTGAGGTCAAGTCAATTAGAAAACATAAGTAAGTTTGTTGCTATTTCCAACTTTACATAATGGCATCATGTGGTCTTTGGGGGGGCACATATGTTTTGGAATATGAGCATCGTTAGTTTCTTTTGAACAACTGTACACCAGCTCATGAATTTGCATACATAAATACTACTAGTGAAAATTTGTTTATTATCTTGCATTTCAGTGCTATTTACTAACAGATTTCAAGACAATAGAGAATTTTATAACCTTAGTTTTATAAAAACCACTAGTATTTTTGGTCCCTAGCAACCATTGAGTATGTAAATTAGGTATTCTCAGGCTTAATGTACTTCATTTTTATAAAACAAATACATCATTAATCTGATTAAGTTCTTAGATGGGAATGCTGTCCTCAGATCATTGTGGATCATTTATTGTTGGGCATGCATCCAAAAAAAATTCAAGCGTGGCACTTACAGTCTAGGTTTAGGAGAATTGTTGAAACCTCCTAAATGACATTTTCCAGAAGAATAGAAAGGCACTGCTTACTTACAATTGCAAGCATTACCTAAAATTTAATGATGTTCTTACCCTTAATTGCAACTCAGTTTGATGATGATTCAGTGCCTCAAATTATGCTGTGTTTTGCTTTGATGTTAAAAAATGTGAAATAAAGGTGATCCAAGTGAATCAAAAATAGATCCTGGCTTTCCAGTCGTGACTTAATCACTATGTTTCTGAATTCAGAAGTTGCTTGACTGTCATGGCTATTATTTGGTACGTCTTTAGCTTTTAGTCAAATTTACTACTTTTAAGAACTGAGAATGTTTAATATTAAGGTTAAAGAAAGTTCATGATGTTTTAATTTATATAGCAAAAGAACCTTTTAAAGAAAATTCACAACATAGTTTACTGAATTCTACCTTATTTCCTTTTACAAAGTTGTATATCTTCTGTTTGTAGGTAGTCTTTGTCTAATGAAGCATGATGATAATACTGGCTTTTGTTTGTTGAATGGACCTCATTCATTCTCCTAGAAATCTTGTGAAGTTGTTCTGTTTATTCCCATTTTATAGATGATTAAACAGAGGCTCAGAGAGATTAAGTTAGTGCCCAAAGGCATACAGATAGCATGTGGTTAATCTGGGACTCAAACATAGTTCTTACTCCAGAGCCTCTGCCTCCTCAGATAGGGGAGAGGAAGAAAAGAGAACAGATTAATATACAAAGGTCATTGGGGTTGTTGAACTTTTTCTATAAAGGGTCAGATAGTAAATGTTTTTGGGCTTCCCTGGTGACTGCTATGGTAAAGAAGCAATGCAGGAGACCCAGGTTCAATCCCTGGGTCAGGAAGAGCCCTTGGAGAAGAGAATGGCTACTCACTCCAATATTCTTTCCTGGAGAATTCCATGGGCAGAGGAGCCTGGTGGGCTACAATCCATGGGGTTGCAAAGAGTCCGACACAACTGAACAACTAACACTTATAAATGTTTTAGGCATTGAAGAGCACACATACATGGTTTTTTATCACATATTCTTGTTTTTACTTTTTTTAAGAAATCTTTAAAAATATAAAAGCTGTTAGAAAAAAGCAAGTGGAAGGTCAAATTTGACCTAGAGTTTTCAGTTTGCCAATCTCGAATTTAGGACAGTGCCAATAAGCCCTAAATATTTTCTCTGGGTTATGTTAATTTTAGTCAGTAAAATAATTTATAACAGTGATTTTCAAACATCAAGAAAATGGACAAATTATGTTCTCTATACCCTATTTGAGAAGGCATGAAAACATGACATCTTAGATTTTAATTAAAGAAATCAAAATAAAGTGTTAATATTTTTAGTGATTTCTAGATATCTGGAAGACTCAAGTTTTTGAAACTATTCATTTTATAACAGCAAAAACAAAAGGTTATATTGCAAGTAGATTTTGACAGTTACAGAAGGTATAACATATAATTTTAATTTCATCCTTGAGTGTTTAATTTTATTTTTTAAAAAAATCTTACCTTCTTGATACGTGAGTGCTTAGCATTTTGTCCCTATAGTTTTGATATTGCAGATTACTGATTCCCCTTTTTTATAGTACACATCTTACTGAGGAATACTAAAGAATGGCTGAGAAAGTGGTTTTTTCATTTCTTAAGGAAATAGCAGCTTGTATGTGTGGATACAGGTATCCAAGATTTTTGTTGATAGTTTATATTTACCTAGATGTGAATGTTTTCTTCAACTCCTTTATTAACATTCTAGGTTCTTTTTTAATGTATTTTTTAATTTTTTGTTTTGTTTTGTTATTATTTGTTATTATTATGATGATGTTGGACTGCGCTGGGTCTTGTTGCTGTGCGCGGGTGTCTGTAGTCCTGGAGGACAGGGGCTACTCTAGCTGCGGTGCTTGGGTTTTTCTTTGTGGTAGCTTCTCTTGTGGAGCACGGGGCTCTAGAATGGCTTCAGTATTTGTGGTTCAGGTCCCCAGCTGCCCCACAGCATGTGGGATCTTCCCAGACCAGGGATTGAACTGGTGTCTCTTGCATTTATTGCAAGGTGGATTCTTAACCTTTGGACCACTAGGGAAGCCCATGGTAAAGTTTTAGCTGGCTGAAGGGACACAGCTACTGCTGCTGCTAGGGCTTCCCTGGTGGCTCAGAGGAAGATCCCCTGGAGAAGGAAATGGCACTCCACTCCGGTTCTCTTGCCTGGAGAATCCCATGGAGGGAGGAGCCTGGTAGGCTACAGTCCACAGGGTCGCAAAGAGTCGGACACGACTGAGCTACTTCACTTCACTGCTGCTGCTAAGTCGCTTCAGTCGTGTCCGACTCTGTGCGACCCCATAGGCGGCAGCCCACCAGGCTCCTCCATCCCTGGGATTCTCCAGGTAAGAACACTGGGGTGGGTTGCCATTTCCTTCTCCAGTGCTTGAAAGTGAAAAGTGAAAGTAAAGTCGCTCAGTCATGTCCGACTCTTCACGAGCCCATGGACTGCAGCCCACCAGGCTCCTCTGTCCATGGGATTTTCCAGGCAAGAGTACTGGAGTGGGGTGCCATTGCCTTCTCCGAAGGGACACAGACTCCAGCCCTTTTCCTAAAGAGGCCCCAAGCAGTATGGGGGGCGAGGAGGGGGAAAGCGGGAGGTGGGAGGGGAGGGGTAGTTGTCCTCCTAATGGGGCATGGGGAATAGCTGGAGCCCTGGGACTTTCAAACCATGTGGCTAGTATTGTGTTTTTATTCAGCTCACTTGGGTCCATGTTTTTACATTTTTCTATTTTTCTTCAAGCTATTAGTGATGTTCCTTTTGAGAAACTCAGTACATATTGTTTTGGTCAAAATAAGAAGATATCTCTTAGCAGGCTAGAACATGCCTGCTGAATGGATGGGTGTGCTGCTAAGCCCAGGAGCCGCAATGGCCTACCAGTCCTTTCTTTTTAGAGGGCAGTCTTCTCAAAGCTTTCCTCCCAGCGCTCAGTTAACTGCAAGGACAAAATCAGCTCCCAAAGCCTCATAAATGACATTATAAAAGACTGAAAAAAAAAGTTAAATATTATTATCTGTATTATCAAATTATAGAGCAAACATTTTGAGTCATTGTTTTAGGTAGTGAGGGTGGCTTTTGTTTGTCATACTTGCCCTTCCTTTTAAAAAAAGTAGTACGTAGTGGACCAAACACACAGTCCTGCAACAGAGGGGATATTGAATGGTTTGCTGTGTAGGTTAGTCACTAAGCCAAACCGCCAAAGTCTGATGTATGGACAGTCTTCAGATGACGTTTCCTAAGCATTTATTGTATACCAGATTCTATCCAAAATGATTTCCACTCCTTATCTCATTTAGTCTTTGCAAATTTTTCAAGAGGAAACTGAGGTTTAGAGAAGTTGAGTTACTTGTTTACAGTAACATTACTAGTAAATTTCAGAGGCAGAATGTGAATATGAACAACATGGCACTAAACCTATGCCCATCTAAGGGCGTAAGAAATGTTTTATCTTCAGTATAACAGTCTTCATTTGAAGGAATGAAGTTCTTCAGAATGGAACTGAAAAGGGGCATTGTAGCTACAAATGGAGGCTATAAAAATCGGAAACAATGTATGGGCAATCCTTGGAGCAATCTAAAGAATAAACAAAAAAATAAAAATAAAGGTCTCTGAGTTTAAAGTGGATCCTCAACTAATTAGAATTACTTGTATGTATTATGATGTGACTGCCTTTAGCTTACATGTGATGCTTTTTGTTTCATGTGAACGTGAAACAATATCATGTGGAAATTGGTAGTTTGGAAAGATGTAGGAAGATTAGGTAAAAGATTAATTCAGCAAATATTTGTTGAGTGCATCTTATGCCAGAATCAGTCAGTTCAGTCGCTCAATTGTGTCTGACTCTTTGCAACCCCATGGACTGCAGCATGCCAGGCTTCCCCTGTCCATCACTGACTCCCGGAACTTGCTCAAACTCATGTTCATCGAGTCGGTGATGCCATCCAACCATCTCACCTTCTGTCGTCCCCTTCTCCTCCTGCCTTTGGAGGAGGGCACAAACAAAACCTTATGCCAGAGACTGGGTATCAAATAAGTCAGACTAGCATGTGAGTAACTTACGGTTTGATGGCAAGAGAGAGAGGTAGGTAGAAAAAGACAAGAATCAGTTCTAGTATATTGGGATTATCCATTGAATGTGGCCTGGGGGACATCAGAGAAGGCTTTTCAGAGGGAGAGAGGTCTGTCTTGCTACCTGGATGTATGGGAGAAGGTGCACCCTAGTTAGAGGCAACAGCGCAAGCCAAGAACCAGAAATGAATGAGGAAGTTTTAGTGGGTTGCCACAACTCCCTATGTAGTGAGTCTTGAGTAAGAGCCTTTGGGGAAGGAAGCAGGGCGAGGCTGGAAAAGTCAGAAGCCCAGAATGCAAAAGGCCTTTTGTACTGTATTCTAAAGAGAGTGAACTTGATCCTGAAGAGTAGGGAGTTAATGAAGGTGACATGATCACATCTGTAGTTTGGAAACATTTTCATTCTGGCTGCATCATGAAGACTAGAATGAAGGAGAGCAAGCAGGGAAAACAGTTAAAAGAATCTGGAAATGTGGCAGTGGGGATAGGTAAGTGGGTGGATTCCAGAAATTAATTAAGAAGGCAAAATTGATGGAATGTGGTGAAGGAGTAAACTGAATGTGGGGAGAAGTTAAGAATAACATCTTGACAACTTGTTAGAAAGAGGCAATGGGACATAGAGATAAAATTTAAAAGAGAGCATTGAGAAAATGTACAGAAATTAGTAGGAGTTTAGTTAAAGATGAGATGTCAGCAAACGGTCTTTGTGTACGGTAATGGGAATGTTTCTAATACTCTGTTTTCTACCTGAATAATTGCCTGTCATTTGTTCCCAGTTTTGTATCATACTACTTACTCACCTGGTCAATCTTTACAGTGTAGATTCTAGCAAAACAGTATTTTAACTTGTTGAGGCATTTTCACCTGCAAAACTTTTATAAGCTAGCATTTATAAAATTCAAGGAACAGACCTGATTAGTTTAGTGTTTTCAATACCATGGTGTTAAATATTTTTAATGTGAAGTTTCAAATTATTGATGCTTGATAATGGTGTCACTTGAGATTAACATTGTTTTCTCTTTAATTCCACCAACCAAATATGTATGTGTGTGTATATATAATATGTATTTGTGTGTTTTAAAATGAAATTCAAAATCATGCTGTGTGGATATGGCAGGGTGACAGTGGTATTGTGTAGTGTTTCCTAAAGCAGGCCTCTGAATTTTTGAAGTTTGTTCATCTTTCTTTGTGTTTTGATTCTCTGGGACTTGACAATATGGTGGCCAGAAATGTGGAAATTATGGCAATGTGTAGCCTAATACATGATGTCAAACTTTAAAGGGCTTTAAAGATCTACTTTAAATCATATTTAGGATTCATTCACTGTACCAGTATTAGACAATACAGTTAGGAGGTGTGACCAAAGAGGATTCAGAGAACTAGTACCTTCTCCAGTGTTCTGGTTTTGTGGACTTCTCTCTCTTCTTTTTAATGTGTCTGCTCCAGAGATCCACCAGGGCAGATACTTTCTTTTGTCTACCACTTCTATTGGTTTTATTGAAGTTAAAAATATAGACAGCTAACATTTAAGTGCTTACCGTTGTATCGTTCTAAGCTTTTACGTGTACTCATTCACATTATTTTGGCAGTAACTCTATGAGAAAGGTACTTATCCCTATAATGAAATGAAGGCACAGACACATTTAGTAGTTTGTCCAGGTTCATTCAGCTAATAAGTGGGAAGCTGGGATTCAAACTCACACAGCCTGGATGCAAAGTTCATGCTCATAACCATTCATCTGAACTTCATCTTAAACTGAGATTACACTAGATTTACATCCTTATTAAATTATTAAATCCAATTTTGGTAAAACAACATTATCCACCATGTTAAACTGAGGACTTCTGTTTGAGTTTAACTGGTTTTGAAACTTTGTTTAATTTGTAAACTTGTTTTGGTTTCATGTTTGTATAAAAGCTATAAAGAGGTTATACTTATGTTTGTATATTTACAATTAAAATACAAAGATAAATGAACAGTTAGAGTAGTTCTCAATTTTTTTTTCCTTTAAAAGTTTTCAAAAAATATTGCTTATGTTTTTTAAAATATAAATTTATTTAATTGGAGGTTAATTACTTTACAATATTGTATTGGTTTTGCCATATATCAACATGAATCTGCCATAGGTATACACGTGTTCCCCATCCTGAACCCCCCCCCCTTCCCCGTACCATCCCTCTGGGTTGTCCCAGCGCACTAGCCCCAAGCATCCAGTATCCTGCCTTGAACCTGGACTGGCGATTCGTTTCATGTATGATATTATACATGTTTCATTGCCATTCTCCTAAATCATCCCACCCTCTCCCTCTCCCACAGAGTCCAAAAGACTGTTCCATACATCTGTGTCTCTTTTGCTGTCTCGCATACAGGGTTATCATTATCATCTTTCTAAATTCCATATATATGCATTAGTACACTGTATTGGTGTTTTTCTTTCTGGCTTACTTCACTCTGTATAATCAGCTCCAGTTTCATCCACCTCATTAGAACTGATTCAAATGTATTCTTTTTAATGGCTGAGTAATACTCCATTGTGTATATGTACCACAGCTTTCTTATCCATTCATCTGCTAATGGACATCTAGGTTGCTTCCATGTCCTGTCTATTATAAATAGTGCTGCGATGAACATTGCTAATGTTTAAGAAACACTTGACTGTGACAAAGTCAGCCTGACAAGGTCAGCCTCTTAATATGGTATTGTTATTATTTTGTCACTAAGTCCCATCTGACTCTTTGTGGCTTGGTGGACTGTAGCCCTGCAGGAACCTTTGTCCATGGGCTTTCTCAGGCAGGAATACTGAAGTGGGTTGTTATTTCCATCTCTAGAGGCTCTTCCTGACCCAGGGATCGAACCCACATCTCCTGCTTGGCAAGCATATCTTTACCACTGAGCCACTTGGGAAGCCCTTTAATTTGGTATAGAGCTCCTTAAAAAGATATACTCCTTATCCATGTCTTTGGTTGATTTCTCACCATTTCAGTAACTTTTCACTGTACTTCCAGAACAGTAAATTCCACTCAAGTGTCTTGCCTCATCTGCAGCCCTTGCATAGATTATCTTTTCTTATGCCACTCCTAACCCCCTGTCTTAGATCAGGTGGCTCTCCAAGGAAGACTGGCACAATCTCCCTTCAGTGCTTTGCTGAGCTTGGTTGGTGACCTGCTTTTTTGATACCCCAAAATGTGCACCCTTCTATTATTTTACCCACCAAATTGTTTTCATAATTTTTGTACCTCTTTTCTGTTAGATTGATAACTCCCTGAGCAAAGGGATAGGTGCAGAATGAACAATTTATTTAAAGGTACTTGTGCTGGCTAGGCTCAAGTGACTTCATTTTCCTGAAGCCACCATCTTTTTTCCCAGCTGACTCTTGGAGCTCCAAATTGAAACTACCTTTAGCTGTCACTAAAGGATTTAAAACTAGTTTGGGGAAACAGTTTACCACACAGCATTATTCTCATATGCCTAGATGAATTTATCCTGCAATTAATCTTCTCTTTACCACATCCTTAATTTATCCTTCTCTAGATAATGATTCCCATCAGCAAACAAACAGTTTATTGGACCTCATTTGTTAAAAATAATTCTCTCTTGACCATTTCCTGTCTACCTGCTGTTCTACTACCTAGCCACCTGTTTCCCTTTTTGTTTCCTTTTCATAGAAAACATTTTTTTCAGTAGAATTGGTTCTAGTTATTTCCGCCTCTGCTGGTGCTGATTCAAGAGATACTAATATGTTGGGAGACGTAAAATTTTTTCCAGGGCTCTTAAAGTGCTGTAAGTCAGGAAATGTTAGGAGCCAACAACAAAGTTACTGAATGAAACCCCTGAAGGTCAACATTTCCTAATTGGAGGCAAAGGTCTCATTGGCAGGCTCAGACTTCCTATTTTTTTCTGATAAAATGCTTCTTTGTCATGGGTTAGGGCTTCTTACAGTGCGGGTCAGAATGAGAATGGAAGGTTTGGAGACAAAGTAGGAGGAAATGGAAAAGGATTGTTGACTTATGTAGTACTCATGAAAATGTACTCCTTTGAATTGGGCTGGGGATGGTGTATCCTCTGGTCCCATGATTCTAATGCAGCCCATGATTTCCCTGAGATTTATGAAGATTCTGAAAGCCATACTGGGCTGTGTTTCTCTAAGTTACCTCAGGACCTCAGGGAAGTTATGAAAAGAGTTTGTCTTGGTAGCTATGATAGAAAATACAGTACTTCTCATATTTTGAATGCAGAACCTGATGTTCAAACTGCCCCCAAGGTACCATACTAGTAAATGCTAATGAATGTTAATTATCGGGATTTGAAACCCAGGTTTGATTCCATAGCATGTGCTCTTTCCACTATTTCATCTATAAAAGATGCATAAACTCTTTTTAGCTAACTCTGAAGCTGCACTGTACAGCATAATAGCCACTAACCCGCTGCTTTTGAAATTAAAGTTTAATTTAAAAAATGAAACTAAATTTAAATTAAAAATTCAGCTCTTCAGTCCATTAGCCATATTTTTAGTACTCAACAACCACACATAACTTGAGCTACCATATTGGGGGGATATGGAACTTTTCTATCAAAAAGATCTATTAAGACAGCACTGCTTTCAAGACATTCCTTTTCCACAGAAGAATCTGACACTCCTACAATTCTGTTCTATTGGTACTGATCCTAATTGTAGAACCTTTGTTCTATATTTTTTTCTCATTATTCATTTTGACTGTCTTGGCATTATTTTTTTTGCATAATTTCTCTTATACTTTGGGTTAGTCAGAATTCTCCTTTCACCTTTTAACCTATATTTGCTCTTTTCTCAAAATGGTCTGTTTTATATTAGCCTTGCCACTTCCACAGATTTGAATTCTGTTTCATGAGATGAATGTTGGCACTGTACTTTGTGCTTACCTGGCCAGCCCTTCAGGAATTCATCTACCAGATCGCGTTCTCCTCTTTGATATATTCATTTGGTTCTACTTCCTTAGCACTCCCTCCCCCCACCCACCATATTTATCTGCTCCCTTTTGTTCAGTTCAGTCACTCAGTCGTGTCTGACTCTTTGCGACCCCATGGACTGCAGCATGCCAGGCTTCCCTGTCCATCACCAACTCCCGGAGCTTACTCAGACTCATGTCCATCGAGTCGGTGATGCCATCCAGCCATCTCATCATCTGTTGTCCTCTTCTCTTCCTGCCTTCAATGCTTCCCAACATCAAAGGCTTTTCCATTTTTCAGTGAGTCGGTTCTTCGCATCAGGTGGCCAAAGTATTGGAGTTTTAGCTTCAATATCAGTCCTTCCGATGAATATTCAGGACTGATTTCCTTTACGATGGACAGGTTGGATCTCTTTGCAGTCCAAGGGACTCGCAAGAGTCTTCTCCAAAACCACAGTTCAAAAGTATCAATTCTTCAGCTCTCAGCTTTCTTTATAGTCCAACTCTCACATTCATGTATGACTACTGGAAAAACCATAGCTTTGACTAGATGGACCTTTATTGGTGAAGATAATGTCTCTGCTTTTTAATATGCTGTTTAGGTTGGTCATAGCTTTTTTTCCAGGAAGTGTCTTTTAATTTCATGGCTGCAGTCACCATCTGCAGTGGTTTTGGAGCCCCCCAAAATAAAGTCTCTCCTGTTCCCCATAAACAACATGAAAAGACTCCCTTTTAAATGTAACACTATTCTTGTGTTTAATACTTGTTTATATACAAGTCTCTCTTAATCTGAGATGTCTGAATACTTGAAGTTCATACCTTTTGATTTGACTTCCTGGGAAACATAGAGATACTCTTTCTCTTTACATTGTGAATTTTCAGGGTTGAAAAGTTCTTTGACCTTTAAATTATGACTCATAATTTTCTTAAACCAGTATTATTGGGTGATGCAATCCAGGCTATAACTAAAATGAAGACTCCAGGGTCTTAATCCCTCAGCTTGTGTCATCAAGCTTTCAAATAGAGAAGTCTTGAGATCTAAGACTCTGTCTTTGCTTTCCCTCTGGTACGTGTGTCATAGTGCTAAGCATGGTAAGGGCTTCCCAGGTGGCTCAGAGGTAAGGAATCCGTCTGCCAATGCAGGAAACACAGGTTCGATCCCTGGGTTGGGAAGATCCCCTGGAGGAGGAAATGGCAACCCACCCCAGTATTCTTGCCTGGGAAATCCCATGGACGGGGAGCCTGGCGAGCTACAGTCCATAGGATCTCAAAGAGTTGGATACGACTGAGCACCTGAACATGTGCACACGCACCAAGCATGTCATCTTGTGAATTCAGCAAATACAGCTATCTGTGTTAAAAAGGCAAGTTATATGGCTAACTGTCTCTTGTTGTTTTATCCTGTTTTTGCTTTATTTAACCCAATATAGAGTGAGTAACATAATGCCTTTTAAATTTGATGAATTGTTATGCACCTAATTCAAATTTAGGGAGTACTAGATCTTCTTCCTTATAAATCTGTATAAATCAGTTGATATAAATATTCTTCTCATATCAACTGGTTTTGCTGTCAAAGGTGATTTGGGAACTTATAGCTGCAAACCTTTCTTGCCTTTTAAAATCTTCCACGCGACAGTGTTCTGCGTGTTTTGATAGAGGAGCTTTTACACTTGAAATGATAGAAAAGCAAGGAAAGTATCCTCTTCAACTGGACTTGTGAGGCTTAAGCTTTGTTTTGTTTTCTTTTTCTTTCAGCACCTGTGTTGTGCAACTATACACAGGATTGATGGGGTGCAAAAGAGGCTGCCCTTTAGCACTTTAAAGAAGCTGGGCCAGTCTTCAAGTTGGCCCTTGAAAAACAGGTATTACCCTCGCTGCTGAATGGATGTGCTGGTAGCAGCTTGGGAATAAAGAACATCAGCAGAATTGGCCTGAGTGTTCACCTTCACTTGAGACACTTCACTCTCAGAGAAGAAGGAACTGTGTAGATGGTGTGACTGAGGGAGAAGATGTGTGTGACCCAGCTCTTCCAGCTGCCTTGCAAAAGCATCAGGGGCCCTAGCAGATGGCAGATCAGGAGTCTAGTAGCTTTGGTTATAATTCCCCATAGAGCTGTGTGTATGTGTGTGTAAATATATACATTTGGTACATATATATTTATAGCATAGCTTTATATAATGTATTTGCATAGGTATCAAATATATACACATATGCATAAATAAATATAACAAAACTGTATATATTTATATAGTCCATATATAAATACATATAGTATATACATGGACTTCCCTGGTGGTTCAGATGGTGAAGAATCCACCTGCAATGCAAGAGACCCAGGTTCAATCCCTCGGTCGGGAAGATTCCCTGGAGAAGGGGATGGCAACCCACTCCAGTATTCTTGCCTGGGAAATCCCGTGGACAGAGGAGCCTGGTGGGATACTTAAATACACATTGTTTGTAAGTATATTTATTGTCTAGATGTGTTAATTTTTCTTTGATCAGTCTTGGGCTCGAGTTTTCTCGATTATGGAATCCTTGTTGTCTATTCACAGGGTAAACTTGAAGCCAGTGGTTTCCAAGTGCCAAGTGTCATCTGTTGCCTCTAAGCCATGTTGTGTTTCTCAGTACTCCCTGAACAGGTCAAACTTTTTTGCTACAACTTGTATTGGGTTGGTCAAAAAGTTTGTCTGAGTTTTCCCATAATGAACTTTTTTGGCCCACCCAATCTTTCAGTATAATGTTTTCTTCATATCTCTGCCTTGAAGATTTTCCTCTCGGTTCTCTGATAGACTTTTACTCCTTTTTAGGATATGACTGAAACGTTGCCTTCTTGTTAAAGCCTTTCGGATTCCGTCAGGCCAGTGGCTGCTTCCCTTAAGCTCCCACAGTGCTTAGTTTATTCTGCTGTTGTAACACTTGGCACATATTGTAATTATCACTCTGTATGTCATCTCTCTGTCTGGTGAGCTTCTGGATCAGAGGTTGTTTTTATTTCCTTACCATCTAGCACAGACCTAGACTTATCATTGGTTCTTGACTGAAAGAGTAAATGAATGAATAAAACATCCCACCTCACTGTTTGAAACATGCTTCAGTTCTTCCAACTGCCGTTTCCTTTGTGCTGCTTTTCTTTATCCTCTTCCCTGTCACACGTTCATCTGTTCTACCTGGTAGATTTTAAAGCTTACGAAATACGTGTTTAAAGATTTAAAATATAGTGCCTTGAACTCCTTAGAGAAAAAGTCTATGAATAAATAATTAGACTCATTTCACATCAAAATCTACAGTGTGAAAAACTGTTCGCTATCATTCGGTGCTTTATTCACGTGTATGGTAGTCTAATGGCGCATCCATTGTCATCACTGAACTACACTGAAATATTTTACTCTTGGGGCTTTTTCATCTGACAAAAGGAGGCTTTTTGAAAATGAAAACGCATAGTTCCTGTCCCTGGTATGCTAAGGGGCAATTTATTAGTTTTGCAACGCATGGGTTAATATTACCATGTTTTATAGTGAACATTACCTGAGGAAATTGCTATTAATATCATGGCAGCATGTATGTATATAGGTCCTGTCATCTTTGGGGTATGTAAATCAGGAATGTTGCTGAAGAACTACTTAGCATTTTCTTGGGGGTGAAGTGCTTAGTTTTGGAATTTAATTGTAGGTTTTACATTTAAGCTGTTCAGTATTACTCTTATAAAGGTTCTATAAATTTCTTGCTTTGTAGTTTAACAGGTTTAGTCACTACAGTTGAAAGGCATCATCTTCATAATGAAGCCAGAAAAGAATAAAGGTTGATCATGCAGGGCTGGCTGGCTGTGACATTGAACAATAGAGCTTGACTTCTTCATGTCTGTTAAATTAGACTATGGGGTGTGCTTATCTTGCTGCAATGATATTGAATTGTAACAAGAAAATGTTATGTTGTGCAGCTCTGCAGAGGAGGGTGTGCATCTCCTCTCACTTTGCATGTATGGGGAACGCTTTAAAGTACTACTGAAGCTGCCTTGTGAGCCTAAAGTCTAATGGCACAGACTGGGCAGAATACTGAAATAAAAATAAAAAATTGCAAAGGTTTTTAAGTATCCTGTAAAGTTTTATCCATTGCGGTCTTTTTTAAAGGACTGAGGGCAGCTCAGAAAGCATATGCTAGAAAAATTCTATTTTGAAGAGGTCTTTGAAGAAGACAAATAATACAGCCTGAAGGAAAAGTAAGAGGATATTATGTTACATTGGTGACAGATTTATTCTAAACTTTTCTACATGTATACATGATACAGTTCAACTCAATTCTCTAAATATTAATGAAATACCTTCTGGTTTTCTAACACTGTGTTGGATATCATAGGAGGTTTTGAAAAAGTGTGTGATTCAATCATGCCCTGATGAATTTAGTATCTTTGAGGAGACAAAAATTAAATCGATGAAATAACTTAGAATTGTCGATGTATGAATGACAGTATTGTAAGCTGTCAAGATCGTTTAAAATTTTGATTCTGTTATTATATGTATCATTCCCAGATGTGTCACATGAGCATTTGATAGGCATCCCTTTTATGTCTTAAGTCACTGTTAAAAATATGGAAGAGTCAAGGGCGAGGTTAGGAGCAAGAAAGAGTCTCTGATACTTCCCACGCTCATTCTTTGCAAATGTTTGTTGTCTTTTCTTGAACATTGCATTATCCTCTAAACATGTTTGAAGCACCCAGTTAATAATCTGTTACAGAATGTTATCATGAATGTTAAGCTACTTTTCAAGTTTTTATATATACTTATTTAACTCTTCCAAAAAATCACAATAGCATTTCTATAGTTCTGTTTGCTATTTCTCTCCCATTTGTCATAATTCTTTAGTTGATTCCAGAGAGGACTACAAATAGAAGTTTTAAATTTAGTTAGCATGGTGGAATATAGATTGCTCTGTCTGTAGAGTCAAACCTTCTTAAAGCAGCTACTAGGTCCCCTATTATTTCCTTACTTATCGTAGCCTGCATTTTCTTCTTTATGCTGTTTATCTTTCTCTTCCTCTCTGAAGACCATTTTTCTTCCCAAAGAAGATTGGATTGAAGTAGAAGGTGAGAATTGAAGTAGCCGTATTTGATGTCCATCTCCTCTTCCTTCTTCCTTAATAACAGAAACAGAACTCAAGTTTTGTTTTGGACAAGAGTGCTCAGTAAAAATACTTATCTGTACACCCTTAGGGCTTGTGGGTATCCTTTTGATACATTCTGGCCAATGAAATGTTGGGAGAAGTTGCTGGATGGAATGTGTTACTTAGCTGGGGTGTGTGTGCAGGTGTGCACGCTCAGTTGCTTCAGTCATGCCGTACTCTTTGCAACCCCCATAGACTGTAGCCTGCCAGGGTCCTCTGTCCATGGAGTTTTCCAGGCAAGGATACTAGAGCTAGTTGCCATTTCCTACTCCAGGGGACCTTCCTGACCAGGGCTTAAATCTGCATCTCATGCCTCCTGCATTGGCAGGCAGATTCTTTACCATGGAGCCACCTGGGAAGCCCATTAGTCAGCTGATACTGCATAACAAATATCCCAAAGCTTAATGGCTTAAAAAACTGATAAATGTGTATTGTCGCACAATTTTGGGGGTCAGCAACTCAAGAGAGCTGATTTTACTCTCTGTGTGATTTGGCTTAGGGTCTCATGAAGTTGCAGTCAAGATATCTGTGGGCTTGTGGTCATCTCTGAAGATTTAACTTGGAGGATCTTTTAACCATTATGTTTTATTGCTTAATAATAGTAGTAATAATAAAATATCACCTACTCTAGTAAAGTAACTCTGAAATGTATTGAGTGTATTGGCCACTATTATAGGCCAAATGCTATTGTGAATTTCAAAATGTTGATTAGAATTAAGTCACTATTTATAGTCCCATTCATTGATTTCTCTACTTTTGAAGTATTAGAATACTTTAAATCCTCCCTTGTTCCTATAACTTGCTTTCTTTTCTTGAACTTTCATTATCTCTCTTGAGAAAGATGTCCTTCTTCTCCATCTGACCAAATAGCTATTGCATACTCTAACAATTTAACCCAAAATAAACAAAAAATAGTACAAGATAATACAAAATTAAGTGCTAAATTATTATCCAAAGTCAAATCTTCCAAACAAGGGCTACATATGTTAGGAATGTGAAAGAGGAGAGTGAAAAAGTTGGCTTAAAACTAAACATTGAGAAAACTAAGATCATGGCGTCTGGTCCTATTGTTGTAGGAAGGAGGACACTTTCCAGGGCTTGAAACCAGGCTCTTGTCCAATACTCAGAAATGAATTGTCCAAGGAGACACATGTGCTGACAAAGCAAGAGATTTTATTGGAAAAGGGCACCTGGCTGGAGAGCAGCAGGGTAAGGGAACCCAGGAGAACAGCTCTGTCACATGGCTTGCAGTCTCCGGTTTCATGGTGATGGGATTAGTTTCTGGGTTGTCTTTAGCCAATCATTCTGACTCAGAGTCCTTCCTGGTGGTACACATCTTGGTACACCTGATGGTACATACCATCAGCCAAGATGGATGCCAGAGGGAAGGATTCTGGGGGGTGGTCGGACAGGTGGTGTCTCCTTTTGAGCTTTCCTGAACTTTTCTGGTTGGTGGAGGCTTATTAGTTCCCTGTTCCTTACCAGGACCTCCTGTCGTAAAACAACTCACGCAAATGGTTACTATCCTGCCTGGTCAGGGTGGGCGGTTTCAATCAGTGTGCTTCCCCTAACACTATCACATCATGGCAAATAGATGGGGAAACAAGGAAACAGTGACAGACTTTATTTTTTTGGACTCCAGAATCTCTGCGGATGGTGACTCCAGCCAAATTAAAAGATGCTTGCTCCTTGGAAGAAAAGTTATGACCAACCTAGACAGCGTATTAAAATGCAGAGACATTACTTTGCCAACAAAGATTCATCTAGTCAAAGCTATGGTTTTTCCAGTAGTCATGTGTGGATGTGAGAGTTGGACCATAAAGAAAGCTGTGCACCGAAGAATTGGTGCTTTTGAACTGTGGTGTTGGAGAAGACTCTTGAGAGTCTCTTGGACTGCAATGAGATCCAACCTGTCCATCCTAAAGGAGATCAGTCCTGAATACTCATTGGAAGGACTGATACTGAAACTAAAACTCCAATGCTTTGGCCACCTGATGCAAAGAACTGACTCATTGGAAAAGAGCCTGATGCTGGGAGAATTGAAGACAGGAGGAGAAGGGGACGACAGAGGATGAGATGCTTGGATGGCATCACCGACTCAAAGGACATGAGTTTGAGTAAACTCCGGGAGTTGGTGATGGACAGGGAGGCCTGGTATGCTGCAGTGTATGGGGTTGCAAAGAGTTGGATACGAATGAGCAAGTGAATTGAACTGAACTGATGTTAGGAATGAGAGACATCAATAATGGCTACAGACCTGGAAAGACATGTCATTGAGTGAAGAGAAGACTAATTGAAATATGACTAACCCCAAAGCAAGAGTTACTTGGATGATGATAAATAAACTAAAGAAAGTATGTAGCTTTGAGAAAAGAAATTGTTTCAGTTCATTTCAGTCCCTCAGTCATGTCCAACTCTTTGCGACCCCATGAATTGCAGCATGCCAGGCCTCCCTGTCCATCACCAACTCCCGGAGTTCACCCAAACTCATGTCCATTGAGTCAGTGATGGATCCAGCCATCTCATCCTATGTCGTCCCCTTCTCCTCCTGCCCCCAATCCCTCCCAGCATCAGAGTCTTTTCCAATGAGTCAACTCTTCGCATGAGGTAGCCAAAGTACTGGAGTTTCAGCTTTAGCATTATTTCTTCCAAAGAATACCCAGGGCTGATCTCCTTTAGGATGGACAGGTTGGATCTCCTTGCAGTCCAAGGGACTCTCAAGAGTCTTCTCCAACACCACAGTTCAAAAGCATCAATTCTTCAGCACTCAGCTTTCTTCACAGTCCAACTCTCACATCCATACATGACCACTGGAAAAACCACAGCCTGACTAGACGGACCTTTGTTGGCAAAGGAATGTCTCTGCTTTTGAATATACTATCTAGATTGGTCATAACTCTCCTTCCAAGGAGTAAGCGTCTTTTCATTTCATGGCTGCAGTCACCTCTGCAGTGATTTTGGAGCCCTAAAAAACAAAGTCTGACACTGTTTCCACTGTTTTCCCATCTATTTCCCATGAAATGATGGGACCAGATGCCATGATCTTCGTTTTCTGAATGTTGAGCTTTAAGCCAACTTTTTCACTGTCCAATTTCACTTTCATCAAGAGGCTTTTTAGTTCCTCTTCACTTTCTGCCATAAGGGTGGTGTCATCTGCATATCTGAGGTTATTGATATTTCTCCTGGCAATCTTGATTCCAGCTTGTGCTTCTTCCAGCCCAGTGTTTCTCATGACGTACTCTGCGTATAAGTTAAATAAGCAAGGTGACAATATGCAGCCTTGACGTACTCCTTTTCCTATTTGGAACCAGTCTGTTGTTCCATGTCCAGTTCTAACTGTTGCTTCCTGACCTACATATAGGTTTCTCAAGAGACAGGTCAGGTGGTCTGGTATTCCCATCTCTTTCAGAATTTTCCACAGTATATTGTGATCCACACTGTCAAAGGCTTTGTCATAGTCAATAAAGCAGAAATAGATGTTTTTCTGGAACTCTCTTCCTTTTCCCATGATTCAGTGGATGTTGGCAATTTGACCTCTGGTTCCTCTGCCTTTTCTAAAACCAGCTTGAACATCTGGAAGTTCATGGTTCACATATTGCTGAAGCCTGGCTTGGAGAATTTTGAGCATTACTTTACTAGCGTGTGAGATGAGTGCAATTTTGCAGTACTTTGAGCATTCTTTGGCATTGCCTTTCTTTGGGATTGGAATGAAAACTGACCTTTTCCAGTCCTGTGGCCACTGCTGAGTTTTCCAAATTTGCTGGCATATTGACTGCAGCACTATCACAGCATCGTCTTTCAGGATTTGAAACAGCTCCACTGGAATTCCATCACCTCCACTAGCTTTGTTTGTAGTGATGCTTTCTAAGGCCCGCTTGACTTCACATTCCAGGATGTCTGGCTCTAGGTGAGTGATCACACCATCGTGATTATCTGGGTCATGAAGATCTTTTTTGTACAGTTCTTCTGTGTATTCTTGCCACCTCTTCTTAATGTCTTCTGCTTCTGTAGGTCCAGACCATTTCTGTCCTTTATCGAGCCCATCTTTGCATGAAATGTTCCCTTGGTGTCTCTGATTTTCTTGAAGAGATCTCTAGTCTTTCCCATTCTGTTGTTTTCCTCTATTTCTTTGCACTGATCCCTGAGGAAGGCTTTCTTATCTCTTCTTGCTATTCTCTGGAACTCTGCATTCAGGTGCTTATATCTTTCCTTTTGTCCTTTGCTTTTCATGTCTCTTCTTTTCACAGCTATTTGTAGGCCCTCCTCAGACAGCCATTTTGCTTTTTTGCATTTCTTTTCCATGGGGATGGTCTTGATCCCTGTCTCCTGTACAGTGTCATGAACCTCATTCCATAGTTCATCAGGCACTCTATCTATCAGATCTAGGCCCTTAAGTCTATTTCTCACTTCCACTGTATAATCATAAGGAATTTGATTTATGTCATACCTGAATGGTCTGAATGGTCTAGTGGTTTTCCCTACTTTTTTCAATTTAAGTCTGAATTTGGCAATAAGGAGCTCATGATCTGAGCCACAGTCAGCTCCCGGTCTTGTTTTTGCTGTCTGTATAGAGCTTCTCCATCTTTGACTGCAAAGAATATAATCAGTCTGATTTCGGTGTTGACCATCTGATGATGTCTATGTGTAGAGTCTTCTCTTGTGTTGTTGGAAGAGGGTGTTTGCTATGACCAGCATTCTCTTGGCAAAACTCTATTAGCCTTTGCCCTGCTTCATACCACATTCCAAGACCAAATTTGCCTGTTATTCCAGGTGTTTCTTGACTTCCTACTTTTGCATTCCAGTCCCCTATAATGAAAAGGACATCTTTTTTGGGTGTTAATTCTAAAAGGTCTTGTAGGTCTTCATAGAACCATTCAACTTGAGCTTCTTCAGTGTTACTAGTTGGGGCATAGACTTGGATTACTGTGATATTGAATGGTTTGCCTTGGAAACGAACAGATACCATTGTCATTTTTGAGATTGCATCCAAGTACTGCATTTCAGTGAAGAGGAACTAAAAAGCCTCTTGATGAAAGTGAAAGAGGACAGTGAAAAAGTTGGCTTAAAGCTCAACATTCAGAAAACGAAGATCATGGCATCTGGTCCCATCACTTCATGGGAAATAGATGGGGAAACAGTGGAAACATTGTCAGACTTTATTTTTGGGGGCTCCAAAATCACTGCAGATGGTGACTGCAGCTATGAAATTAAAAGATGCTTACTCCTTAGAAGGAAAGTTATGACCAACCTAGATAGCATATTCAAAAGCAGAGACATTCCTTTGCCAACAAAGGTCCGTCTAGTCAAGGCTATGGTTTTTCCAGTGGTCATGCATGGATGTGAGAGTTGGACTGTGAAGAAAGCTGAGTGCTGAAGAATTGATGCTTTTGAACTGTGGTGTTGGAGAAGACTCTTGAGAGTCCCTTGGACTGCAAGGAGATCCAACCAGTCCATTCTGAAGGAGATCAGCCCTGGGATTTCTTTGGAAGGAATGATGCTAAAGCTGAAACTCCAGTACTTTGGCCACCTCATGCGAAGAGTTGATTCATTGGAAAAGACTCTGATGCTGAGAGGGATTGCAGGCAGAGGATGAGATGGTTGGATGACATCACCGACTCAATGGACGTGAGTTTGGGTGAACTCCGGGAGTTGGTGATGGACAAGGAGGCCTGGTATGCTGCAATTCATGGGGTCGCAAAGAGTCGTACACGGCTGAGTGACTGAACTGAATGGTCTGGTCTAGTGGTTTTCCCTACTCCTTCAATTTATGTCTGAATTTGGCTATAAGGAGTTCATGATCTGAGCTGAAATTTTTGCTGAATTACAAATAAGAACTATGAACTATGAATAGTTCATATAGACTTCTCTTCCTTTCAGCAATATTTCTCCCATATGTACAAATAGGTAAACCTGTAAAGGTACTGAAGAGGCTGCCAAGTATAGCATCTAACTGGCATTATAGCTAGGATTGGGGATGATGTGAGACATCCTTAGCAGGATGTGAAACAGCACCTGAGGTCTTGACTGACATTAAATAGCTCATTCCTCAGCACACCCTGTTCTCTGCCTGATGATTGAAAAACTCTAAATCAGCCTTCTTGGGATCCTAATCTCATGGGAGGTGGTGTTTACTGGAGGAGACAAGGTCTTGGTAATATGATTCATCAAAAGTTGGTTTTGTGTTTGATTTGGAAATGTTTGGTCAGGTAAAATTCTTTGTTGAAAGGTTGCAGGATCTGTATCCAGCACCAGGGAAGTCCCAACAAAAGTTTATAGAATGTTTATTATATGTCAGAGCCAATTGTGTTGATTACTCTTTCTAGGAGTCTCCTTGACTTGTTCTTTCCCTCATGTTCTCAACCATTTCAGTAACCTAAGTTCCCACCCAGTGGCTGTCTTCTACTTGTCTTCTGCCACTTGTATCCTATGTGTTGCCATGGGCTGGTGACACCAAATCCTTACACCTTGGTCCAGACCAAGGCCCTTCATCAATCACAGTCTTTGCTCTACTGTTTGATACTCTGCATTATAACCACAAGGAATTATGGCCACACCGGTGTCTTTACCTTCATTGTCATACATAGCGATGATTTCTACACCTGGGCTTTTGTTCATTCTTTTTTCACTTTAGCATTTGTGAAAGCAGTCTTTTCTTAGTTACCTAGGTGTCCTTTTCCTAATGTTATATCCTGAAAAGTGAAAAATTTTGGTGTATTGAACCATTTAAGGCAAGGGTAGATACTTTTTATCTTTTTAAAATTTGTATTTTTATTTACTGCATGTATAACCCATCTAGATATTACCTTGTTGTAGAAACATAGACCCCAGAATTGGAAAAAACTTCAGAGCTTAGAGTACACCTTCCTTCCTTAATTTTCAGATAAGGAAACCTGAGATTCAGAATGGTTAAGAGGTTTGGCCTAGAGCATTTGATTAATAAGTAGGAAGAGTAAGATTAAAACCCACGTTTTATAACTCATTGAGTGTGCTTTGTGCTAGAAAAATTAATCCCTTTAATTCTTCTCTTATTTTATGCATCTTATTTTATAATACCCAAGATGTGAGCTGTATTTCTACTTTCCACCCATATTCATTATATCAGTGCCATGCAGTAGTTTTCGATAAATAAAGTTGGAAGTGATTTAATTGTCATGTAGATATATGTGAATATATCAGTCATAATAGGATAGGTCACATTCAATAACAGACAACGCACCCTCCTAACTTCAGTGGCTTACAACACCAAAATTTCTTTCATGTTACATGTTTATCTTGGGTTTATTATGGCTTTGTTCCATGTTGTCTGCAATCTAGGACCCAGGATGACGAAGCAAATCTGAAACCAACTGTAGGAGACAAAGTGAAATATGTACATACGGGGTCTCACCAGGGAAATTTACGTGACAAAGGCTGTTGCCAGTAGGGAGGAAAAGCAGAATCATTCTGCCCGTAGGGGCAGCAAATAATTTTGAAAAATAAAGAAATATCTACTGTGACCTTGAGTAATGAGTAATATACATTTCAGTTTATGGCACACACACTATCAGTGGTCCCTGCATGGTCACTTTGTCTTTTGTATTTGTTTGTTTTAATGTATTCTTATAAAATGCATACTGTTGTTTTGGGATATGTATTCTGAATTTCTGTAATGGGTATTATATGAAGATTATATACTGTTTCTTGATTTTTTTCATTCAACATCATGTTAATATTATAAGATTTATCCATATTGCTGCATATTTATCCAGTTTGTTGCATCTGGTGAATACACAGTATTTCATAAACATCCACCACACTTTGTCCACTCCCCTAGATTGCCTTTAATTCTCCACTTCAGTAAATGATGCCATGTGAGAGTTTCTTTGAACTATATACTCAGGCGTAGGATATATAATTAAGTATTGCTGTGTCAACATTTTCACTTTTCAGAACTATGAACTCTTGATGTTACTGCTGCTGCTGCTGCTAAGTCGCTTCAGTCGTGTCCGACTCCTTGCGATCCCATAGATGGAAGCCTACCAGGCTCCCCTATCCCTGGGATTCTCCAGGCAAGAACACTGGAGTGGGTTTCCATTTCCTTCTCCAGTGCATGAAAGTGAAAAGTGAAAATGAAGTCGCTCAGCCGTGTCCGACTGTTAGCAACCCCATGGACTGCAGCCTAGCAGGCTCCTCCATCCATGGGATTTTCCAGGCAACGGTACTGGAGTGGGGTGCCATTGCTTTCTCTGCTTGATGTTACTAGAAATCAGTGTTATTAATTCTGTAAGTCAATCCAGTGCATCCATCTGAGAATGCACATATAACTAATGTGACTTATAATTCACAACTATAAAGAGATTTTTCACTAATGTTGATCTATAAGCATGTGTTATAAACTGTTGTTCTCAGGCACTATTTTATATTGACATAAAACCCAGCCATAAATGGATAAACAAGATGTGGTGTGTTTTTCAGCTGTGAAAAAGGAGTAACTTACTGATACATGATACAGTGCAACAAACCTCAAAAACATTATGCTGAGTATAAGAAACTAATCACAATAACCCATATATTTTATGATACCATTTATATGGACTATTCAGAGCAGGCAAATCCATCGAGACAGAAAGTAGATTAACAGTTGCCTCTGGCAGAGGACTAGGAAGTGAGTTCCAAATGATATGGAGTTTCTTTTGGGGGGATGAAACTGTTCTAAAATTGCTTGTGGTGATGGTTGCACAACTCTATTAATATATGCAAAACCATTGAGGTGTACACTTTAAATGGGTGAATTTTACTTTAACAATGTTTATTATTAATGTTTAATAATGTAAATTATACTTTAATAATGTTTTTTTAAGAAAAGAGCCAAACATGTCAATTGGATCATTTTCCAAGAAGCAGATTGGAAATGAGTTCAATGTGACCCCTTAGTTTCCTTCTTCCTTTGTGTAAAGAGTAGAGGAAATTTTTCTCCTCCTGTGGGAACCTGAAGGGAAAGAATCAGGACAGTTGTATCCCTGAGCTCTAACCTCAAGTTGTTAGAAAATAAACCCAGGCATGTTATTGATATTTAAACTAATAATCTCTGCGCTGATATACCTTCCACCGCTGGTCTTTTGTTTAACTGTTTCCAGTTATGTTCAGGACAGTTTCACTTATGACCCACCACTGGTTCTCTTCTCCAATGCTGAATTTCCACTCTACCTTCAGTTTTTATATCTCAATATTTAGAAAACGTGGCACATCTTTTCTCATCTCTAGATCCAATTTTTTATCATGTTGTCTTAAAATAATTTTCAAAATAGGCCTCCTTTTATTCATAGGGCTTGACCCTGTCTCAAAGGAGAGAATTTTCAAAATTTTAGTGAAGAGGATTGTCAGATTTGTGCTGATTATAATGGTTTAAAAACAGCAAGGAAATTGTTTCTTTCAACAGAATTTACAAATATCTGATGTAACACTTTTGTGAATAAAACTGGAAAAAGTTCTGATTTTCACTTTGTTTTTCATGTCATCTCATAGTCACCATAACATTTGTGTTTGTCAAATCTCATAGTTTTTAAGTAAAGTATCAAAATCCTTGATAACTTAGAGGTGCTCAAGTGACTTGAATGCTTCAGCTTGAGATGGGTCAGCTTTTGGGGTCAAGTTGTGAAGAGAAAGCCATCACACACACTTCATCAACACTGTGGAATGAGAGACCAGTGCATTTACTGAGCAGTGGATTTCCAGTGAGCATATAAACTAATTGGTGGATGAACATGCCCCAGGAGCAATGATTTTAAGGTCATAGCAGGCTCAGTGAATAATGCTGACTTACACTGCATCTCACTGATAGCTGATCTTACCAATGAACAGTTTGGAGGCATTCAAGCCTGAACTCTCTTCCATGTGCCTTGAATGGCATGTCAGCGGTCACTGTTTTTGACATCCTTTGTATTTGTCCAGTCAGCTCTAAATCTTTAGGTTGGGCTTCAGAGTACTCAGGAAAGAAAAGAGAAGCAATTATTTTCAGTCATTGAGTTTTGGAGATCTTAGCGTTAATTATGCCAAACACTGTTGGTTCATCAACAAATAAAAATGTTAAAAGGCGGTATGAAGCATTCCAAACTTGTTTAGTTGTAGTTTATAGTGATTAAGAATATCTTGTATACACTAACATATTATTAGATACACTTTTACCCATGCATACTCATGTATAGTTTCAAAAATATATGTTCAAATTAAAGCTATTTTCTACTTTAGAGGATAAATGGTGAAATGTTTATTCACTTTTAATTAGCATATACTTTTTTATCATTTGGAAAAGGGAGAATAAAAAGTACAATTCACTTTTTTTGTGTGGAGCCCAGAATAATTTGGGGTATGTAAAATATTTCAATAAAACAAAATCACAAAGGTCTAGCTATAGTAGTAATAAAAAAATTACTTTAAATATTGGGCTTTGATTTGAGGAGTTTTCTCCCATTTAATTTATAAATGATTATTTGAGCATTAAAAATGTTCTTTACCTATTGTATTTCAATCCCTGTGCTCTCTGACCTGTTGAAGTTTTGCAGGAAGTGCCCAATCAAAGGATTTGAGGAAGCAGTACTCTTCATTCTTTGCAAGTGTTCATCTGAGAAAATGAAAGTTAGAGATTAAGCTGGTTTCTTGCTAGTGACTCAAGTTTTAAAACTTATTGCCCATTGAAATAATATAAGTGAAAAACAGAAAGAATGTAAATTCCTTGCATCTCCTGGAGTCTTATGTGTGTTCATGAAAAAATATTTATGTTGTAGCCGAAGAAGCACATTTAGTTCCTGGAGAGAGTACCATGACTGGTATTCTTTTGTTGAAATAGAGATTTGAAATAGAATAGTTGTTTTTCATAACATACGTGTTATTATATTAGATATGGTGTTGAATTAAAATAGTTTTAGTTTCTTATTAATGAAACTAATGATTAGAAAAATCATTACCCTAATTCTCATTTTGTAACTCAAAAACAAAAGAGTTTTGTTTCTTGGAGATCCTTATTCTTTCCAAGTGATAGAATATGTTCTACTGTTACTGTCGTATCTTGCTTTTCATATTAAGATATGATAATGTCAAAAGCTAACATCGAATTAATTTAGATTCAGCAGTCTCTACTAAGACAAAACAAAATCATAGTTTTTAAAAATGCAAATGGTCATTTGCGAAATTGTAGCTGGAATCAAAAGCAGTAACTGTTATCCTTATAGGTTTATTATTCAGTAAAGCATTATACTCTTTTTGCTATTCTTCATTTGATTTATTCCAATGAAATATGTTTGCCTTTTATTAAAAATTTGTTTCAGATGGATATATATATAATTAAAACATTACACAAAATATAATGATAGCATCTAGATGGTGGGTATGTGGATCTTCCCTGTAAAATTCTTTCACGTTTGCTACATATTTGAAATTTTTCATAATAAAATTTTTGGGAAAAGCTTTCTATTTCGACTGAATGTCATGGCCAAACAGCCAGAAAAATTTTAATTTTGAAAAATATATAAATATTTTAGTTTTTCTTTTAAAGCAATGCAGATAGAATATAATTTATGATTGTAATAACACATATTTAGTCAGTTAACAAAACACAAAACTGATTCTTAATTATAAATCTGTTCACTGTATCCCATTCATATTTGGTTGGTGATTGAAAAAGCTAATTTGAGCATTTTTAATTGAATCAAGGCAGTTGCATCAAAAGTAGATTTTTAGCTGGAATCTCTTTTCCATATTTTTAAAGGAACTGTGATGAGATAAAGTATTTGGAGAGTCTTAGGAATAAGATGTAGATGTGTATGAGGACCCGAGTTAGTTTAATACAGAATAAATTTTCTTCCCAGTTTTTTCCAACGTACCTTGGAGTGTAAAGAGTATTGTTAAATCATCTTTATTATTTATTAAGCTTTTAACTAGGCTCAGTGCTCATTATCTCAGATCTTAGAATATTTTGTTC
Organism: Capra hircus; assembly: GCF_001704415.2. Classification (NCBI taxonomy): domain Eukaryota; kingdom Metazoa; phylum Chordata; class Mammalia; order Artiodactyla; family Bovidae; genus Capra; species Capra hircus. Next base: position 26,513,103 of record NC_030818.1, read on the forward strand.
TTAAAGTAAGTAAATACTTTAAAAAAGTAAGGTGTGTCTTTTGGGTGTTTTCTTTTTGTTTTCATTCAGTGGTTTGCCGCATGTACACCTGACACGTTGGTGATTCATAGCAGTGATGCTGAAATGTAGTGTATGTATTGTATATGTCCACCCCAGCCCCTTTATTTTAACACACTTAAAAAAAAATTGCTACTGTTACTGACCTACAATCTTTTCCCGGCAGACTTGCCTTAGAAAGTTTAATCTTGCTGAAACACTGAAGTTTATTTTACCTTCACCAACAGTGGAGTCTATGAGTTTGCAAGTCATTATGCCTTTTATTTTCCATGCAGGAATCCAGAGATGATTTTTTTTAAGTAAAATTTATTTTTAATGTCATGAGTATTCTCTCTTCTCATGAGACTCATCTAGTAGCTTCTGTTTACCAATGAAAATAGATTTGTGAAAAAAAAACAAACCATTAACCTGGTCCTTGCATTCATTAGATGTATTTACAAGTCATCTGTCATCAGTTTAGTTACCATCTCTTTGATATCCTGAAGCTGTTATTGCATGCTTTTGGGGTTGTGATATCATGCTGTGGAAAAATGGTTCAGCTGTGGGGTTTATGGGCTTTTTTATAGGTGTTCACAATATCCTGTACTAAATTATATGGTGAATTATTATACATTAGCTAGTTAAAAAGATGTTTAATTGATTTGCTATGCTAAGATGTCAAAGACTATATGCTGCAGGAATGATGCTTCCAGTTAACAACCTATCATGTATTCATGGAGACGACAATGCTTGCTCACATATTGGCAATATTATCTAATTTGGTGTGCCCTGTGTTGTAATTCAATAATCTAGTATTAAAAATAGATATGGCTATAGGGAGTAAAACCACATACAAACCCAACACACATGTGCAGGCTTATTTATGCTCATGTATATATTCAATGAGTTTTTTGTCTTACCTGCTATTAATGCTTGCACTAGTGAGTCATAAATGGAAAATATGTATTAGCTTTAAGGTAAAATAAAATAGATTTTGATTTAGTTCAAGTGAACCATCTCATTTAAAATTAGCCTAGGGGTCTTGTAAAGAATGCAAGCAATCTAAACATACTAATGCACATTGCCCAATTGCTTCTGTGTATGATACAGGTTCAGTGCGGTAGTGCTTTGACAGCCCATTACTGAATGTAATGAACAGCTATTTTTAAACAGAAGAAATTCAGGTTGACAGCTTGGCAATGAAATTCAGCTAGTGGGATAATTTTTGTCATCTTTAGTATAGAGAATGGATTCATTTTGGTTTAAGGAAATTTGTATCATGTAGTTTATAGAGGACATGTTTTTATTAAAAGGTAATTCTGTTGTCCAGTTTAGGGGGCAGATGTTACTGTTAGAGTATAGAATTCACTTTTAATGCATATTTTAATGAATTGCTGACACATCATCTCTAGAACCTAGGTTTAAAATAAAATTTCCTTTCTTTTCTTTCCTGCCATGGGTGAAATAGTCAGTCTGGTAAGATGACTGAAAGAGTGCCTGTAAAAGGTGATTTTCAGTGCTGCTTTTTATTTTTTCAGAGTTTAAAAGAAGTAGCTTTTTAGAAATAAGGAAGTCTTTGGAAATGGACATAAGGCTGGAGGCAGTGTTGTCTTAATGGAAGTAAAACTTAGAATAGCATGGAGGGAAAGAAGGATAATATCTGGCTGACTGTATATTTTAGAGAAATTCTTTTACCAAGGATAAGGGGATGGTAACATCTGGTTTTGACAACTCTTAAAAAGTTGGAGAGGATTGCTCTTCAATTCTTAAATAAAATAGGTATATTTTAAACTCAGATCATAAAATATAAGTGGGTAAGTGACTGAATTACTTCATCTTTTCCTGTTTAGAGCAAAATTTATCTGAGAAATTTAATTGCCTTTTTTTTTTTAAAGTGCAGCTAATTATCAGGGATTTTCAAATAGAAATTTTAGGTTCAACATTGAGGACTTGTATTAAATGTAGCTTGGAAAAAAAATACAAACAACAAAGTAGCAATACATTATTCAGTGAATTTGGGGTGAATTAAATAAGTAAATTGAACCCTTGACGTAAAATGGGCCAATCATGTTTCTGGCCCAGTCAATAAAAGAACCTCAGTCTGTAGCAGTGGTGGAAATTTTAAAAAATTTGTCAGAGTCATCCCTTCCAAATATATTCCCAGAAACCTCCATTCATGAGTCTTCCTCACTCTTCCATGCTTCCAGGGACTCCTTGTTGTGCTTGTTGTGTTGTTAGGTCTCCTCGGCGGTAGCACCTGAGTGCTATCTTTGCTTAGGGACTATGCGTTAAATTTTGAACATAAAGCAAGTCATCTTTAATAGCCAGTAGACTTTTCTATTCCTGATCTATTTTCCCTTATTTTACTCATCTCTTCAAAACCATAAGGGCCCCAAATATAATATAGCAACTGTGTACAAGTCAAGCATTTTTAGAGAGGCTTTGCTGTTAGGTCACTACTATATTCTTTAGAATTGTATTATCTCAGTGAATCAAAAGTATTTCTTGACGTGAAAGAATTGGTGCACCTCAATAAACATTTAAACCCAGAGAGGATATTGTTCATACAGCAGAATCTAGCTTATTTCTTAGCAACAGTGCTGTTAGTTTATATCCTGAACTTTCGGCTCTTGATTTTGTTGTGAAGTGACCCCCTTGAAATCTTAGTTTATCCATTCATAGAGAACATGTATGAGGCAAAAGGGCATTATCATATTAGCCCTGCTTCTTACTGGCATCATGGGATGCTAGCTCAAGTGTCTGAAAGTATATTTTTACTTTCTTGACCGTAGAAAAATTTGAAAAGGCACACAGGTACGCAGGTGTTGAGTTAATAAAACAGTTTATCCCATTTGGTGTTATTGTTCATGGGGAGGAAACCATTGGCAAAGTGAAAACAGGGCCAGTGATACTAAAACCAAACCTGGAGATACATTGTTTAGAAGAAGGTAACTTTGAAGATAAATAGGATAAAAAGTCAATTGTAATCCCAATAAATGCTTTCTATATTATCTTGCTTCATTTTCCATCTATTCACCATTTAAACTGTATTTTCAGGTCTAGGCAGTGCAGGAAAAGGAGAAGAAATTGTGTACTCATAGAGGACTTGAGGAAAATAGGATATGGCAGTGGTTTGCAAGATACTGAGAGGGTTTCCAACCCAATTATCATCCATTGCAACTGAAAGAATTTAATGGGATATGGTCCAATGAAACAAACCCATTGAAACGTTCTTGTAGTAAACTCAAAGTGTCTTTTTTTCCCCCTCTTCTTTTTCTTTTTTTGGCCACACTCTGCAGCGTGTGGGATTCTAGTACCCCAGCCAGGGATTGAACCAATACCATCTGCATTGAAAGACAAAGTCTTAACCTTTGGGCACCCAGGGAAGTCCAAACTTAAGTACCCTGAGAATGACTGTTAAGAAACCTGTCTGGAGCCTGACAGCCTGGGCTTGAACGTCATCACTTAACTAACTGTGTAACTTTGACCAAGTTATTTAACGACTTTATGCCACAGTTTCCTTAAGATTATAAAAAAGAAATCCACCTTCCAGGTTAACTATAAGAATCAAGTGAGTTAAACATTTAAAGTTCTTAGAACAATGCTTGACATTTAGAAAGCGCTTAATACATGAAATCTATTGTTGTTTCAGGATTCATTTCTACTTATACTTACATTTTAATAATTTTTAAAAATAATTTCAGAATGTTATAGCTGGAATACTCCTTGTTAAAGACCTGAGTCTTTAATTAAAGGTTAAAGTTATCAGGAATCCTAAGTTTGGAAAAGGAAAGTCAAAGTAAGAACTCAGTTTAATTTGACTAATATTTATCAACCGCAAATATTGAGCATGGGGTGAGATTTATAAAATGTTGAAATCGTGGCTTCTATCAGCCAGTTCAGTTTAGTCACTCAGTAATGTCCGACTCTTCGCAACCCCATGGACTGCAGCACACCAGGCTTCCCTGTCCATCACCAACTCCCAGAGATGGCTCAAACTCGTGTCCATCGAGTTGGTGATGCCATCCAACCATCTGATCCTGTTTTCCCCTTCTCCTCCTGCCTTCAGTCTTTCCCAGCATCAGGGTCTTTTCCAATGAGTCAGTTCTTCTCTTCAGGTGGCCAAAGTATTGGAACTTCAGCTTCAGCATCAGTCCTTCCAATGAATATTCAGGACTGATCTCCTTTAGGATGGACAGGTTGAATCTCCTTGCAGTCCAAGGGACTATCAAGAGTCTTCTCCAACACCACAGTTCAAAAGCATCCATTCTTCAGCGCTCACCTTTCTTTATAGTCCAGCTCTCACATCCATACATGACTACTGGAAAAACCATAGCTTTGACTAGATGGACCTTTGTTGGCAAAGTAATGTGTCTGCATTTTAATATGCTGTCTAGGTTGGTCATAGCTTTTCTTTCAAGGAGCAAGTGTCTTTTAATTTCATGGCTGGAGTCACCATCCGCAGTGATTTTGGAGCCCAAGAAAATAAAGTTTCTCAGTGTTTCCATTGTTTCCCCATCTATTTGGCATGAAGTGATGGGACTGAATGCCATGATCTTCGTTTTTTGAATGTTGAGTTTTAAGCCAACTTTTTCACTCTCCTCTTTCACTTTCATCAAGAGGCTCTTTAGTTCTTCGCTTTCTGCCATAAGGGTGGTGTCATCTGCGTTTCTGAGGTTACTTCTGTCCTTCTAGTAAACTCCTTGAGAATAGAGGACATGCTATATTTTGCCTATCTTTTTAACCTAAATTGTACCTTGTATTATTCAAATAGTTGTTCAGTGAAAGATCAATTCTAGTATATTGCTATTAATAATACATATTAGACACTTGATAAATATAACTTGAATAAAAGGATATGTGACTCTGTGTGTTTGTGAAAGTAAGTGTTCACTATTTTTACTACCACTAGAGAACTTAAATGACAATAGAAGAGTTTTAGGTTAGGTGTAATAAGAAGCACCCTAACTATAGGTTTGGGAAACCGTCTAGTCCTTTACTAAGAGAAATAACAGAATCTATGTAAATTATAAAATGTAGATTACGAGTTGATGTTTAACTATTTACTGTAGGAGAATATTTAGATCTTTTTTGAGAGACCATCAAGCCCTCTTACCCTCTAATTCTCAAATATTAGAATGAAAAGATTTAACTATAACAAACTTTACCTTTTCCACATGTCATTTCTTTTAGAGGAAACCCACTAGAGGAAAGTGAAAGAAATTACCACCAATAACTCCCCTCCCCCCCTTTTAAAGTGGTAAATATGCTTGGGGAGAAGGGCCTCATAAGAAAAAATAGTTTGGTGAGGCAGCCTACCTTCCTTGTCTTCATGATCTTAACTACAATTGGAGCTGAAATCCTCAAACTAAATATTTTTATTTTCCTTCTTCTCTGAGAGATCAGTAATCAGTTATCCTATTTTTCTATTTTGGTACTCCTCTTTCTGCAGCCCAAGTGTGTTTTATACAAAACTAGTATACTATCTGTAACTCATTCAAGCAAGTTTCTGTGCTGTATTGTTAGAATAAATTCTTTTTAAAATACTTTGTGAAATACAGAATTCATAAGAATTATTGCTTTAGGTTGCAGCTACAGTGATACTGATCAACATTCATGATAGACAGTTGAATGTGATTATGTATTTATGTTTGTATGTATGTATATTTTGAGTCGGTAGTATACTCATATGATTCAAAGTTCAAAGTGTACAAAAGGGTACGTACTGTGAAAGGTCTCCTTCCCATCCCTGGCCTTTGTCAACCCAGTTCCTCTCCCTAGAGGCAACCACAATTACTAGTTTCTTTTGTATCCTTCAAGAGTCATTTTCTGGGGCTTTCCCAATGGCTCAGATGGTAAAGAATCTGCCTGCTATGTGCGAGACCTGGGTTCAATCCCTGGGTCAGGAAGATCCCTTGGAGAAGGGAATGGCAACCCATTCCAGTATTCTTGCCTAGAGAATTCCATGG